>NC_079454.1:29129108-29496608 GCF_903798145.1 Danio aesculapii | reverse complement strand
CTGGTAAATAAAAAAAAGAGCTGTTTACACAGGCAAGGACATTCCGGATTTTTTTTGGAAGAGACCGTCACACATCCATTCCAAAATACCAGTAAATTCTGACATCATTAACCAGAAATGAACTCTAATCGGCCGCGGTTGTATTTGTAAACATAGAAGGGGTCTGGCTTTTGTTGATGGTTTCACTTTTATTTAAAGCTTTAGTATTCATGCAGCTGCTTTGTCCCAGAGACATCCAAAGGCAGAAGCGTGAACCGCAGCTAAATGTTTACACATTTGACTACATTACAAATTCTGTGGATGGATAAATATTGTGAACAACTTCAATGAAAACATATGGATGAACACTTTCGCATGTCGAGATGTACATAATATTCACGTGTGGTGGCGCTCACTGGAGCACTTCTTCACATACACACGTGTCAAGCAGCTGAAGCAGAGCTTGAAGGTAAACAATCAGCGGTTTATCATAAGCGTTTTAGCGAAAATGTTTTCCATAGTTGGCATTAATAATGAACATAGAAACGTTATCTTACTAAATCTGGAAAAATATTCAAAGGTTTTTATTTTCATAAACAGCGTGGATGTGAATGCATCTGAATGTTCTGATTAGCTGGAGTAGACATCTCATGTCAGCGCGTTCTAGATGTGAACATGCTCTTTCTGGCAATTTTTCTTCTGCGTTCACACAGAGCAGGATTCCGGCAAATGTTACAAATTCTCTTTCTGATTTTTGCATAATAGCTCCTCTTTATTGTGTGCTATTCGTAATAATGATCTTAGTTGCACAGAAATGATTAGTAATGGTTCCAATAATTACTTGGACAATATGTATGGAATGACTTTACATTATCCACGAAAACATAAAACCAGTTGGCATATTCATTCATTCATTCATTTTCTTTTCGGCTTAGTCCCTTTATTAATCTGGGGTCGCCACAGCAGAATGAACCGCCAACTTATCCAGCAAATGTTTTACGCAGAGGATGCCCTTCCAGCTGCAACCCATCACTGGGAAACATCTATACACTCTCATTCACACACATTCACTACGGTCAATTTTAGCATACCCAATTCACCTACAGTGCATGTCTTTGGACTTGTGGGGGAAACCAGAGCACCTGGAGGAAACCCACGTGAATACGGGAAGAACATGCAAAGTCCACACAGAAATGCCAACTGACCCAGCTGAAGCTCGAACCAGCGACCTTCCTCAGTTGCCATATATTTTGAAGAAATAAGGCACACATTTCCAGCATAATCAAAAATAACATTAAAATGTTAGTTTACTAGGTTTTAAAATGTAAACAATACATTGTTATTTTGTTTTGCAACATGTTCACGTGAACTTGAGGGAAACTGACCTCATATATCCATTTCAATGACCTTGAAATGTACATTTGACATGAAACTCAAGTATTTAAATGTACTATTTGTTCTAATATTTCCCCAGTTTTGCTTCCTTGAAACAGACTGAACTCAAAGAATAATTCATAAAATGTAAAATGTTTAATGTTTCGCAGTAACAAAATCCAGTGAAAGACTTGCAGGCTGACATTTGGAGTAACAGGACTCAGCAGCGACCACAGCATGGATGGCAGGTTGGATGAAGTGTGTCTGTCTGTGTGTGGTTTGTGCCACAGGTCTGCATGACACAAAAGCAGTTACAAGCATCATCTCTACCAATGTTGCCCTTTGGCTTAGTGTCGAAAGAATGGAACTTCAAATGTTAAACATCGAAACATTTTCTTCAACTTCAGACATTGAAACACTGGGAGAAAGAGCATCGGGAGATGTTACAGAACAACTGGTTTAGCCTTCAACCATTTGTGGGCCTATATACATTATACAATATCTTAATAAATTATATTATCGTTTTCCAAAGAAAAAAAAAGAAAGAAAAATAGAGACACAGAGCCCTGAAATAGAGACAGGATTGAAAGCATTAATGTGGAACATGTTTCAATTCAAAAGTGACACATAAGATCACCATAACAATAAATAGAAGAGCCTATTAAAGAGCAAATATAGCTGATTTTGTTCATAGAAAATGGATACAATGAAATATCCCCATATTACCTGGGTGATGATGTCCCTGTGACTGATGCGTTTTGTGCCTTTTATTGCATGTATTCTGTTTCACATTTACTGCATTTTTCCTTTTGAACGTAGGAGGCTTATGTGCTTGCAGTCCAGTGTATTATTTGCGGTTACACGTACACAGTCCATTCTCAGAGCTGGATCTCTTAACGGAGGTGAGTGGTCCAGATTTTATTTGCGAAAACAAAGCCTTCGTTAGAATCATTGCACGTATGCTACAATTGTACCCTTGCTTGTACCTGCGGGTTTAAGGAGTTTCCTGAATAGTAAAGGGAAATTACTCCACAATATGAGTCCATTTTCTTACACAACACTAGGGAGAGGCCAAGTATCATGTATCCTCCAGCAAACTGATTTCAATTTTCTTTGTTGTTGCTGTAGCTGTCCTGAGAAAGGAGGAGAGATGGACATTTAAATGCCAACTGGCTCTTACCTCTCGGCAAACTGGATCCAGTCAGGGCTTGGCCTCTGCTTTCTCGTGATCCCTTTCTTGGCAAATATTATATTTATCCAGAGGTAGGAACAACAACACAAAAAAAACCTTCTTCGCTATCCGACCTACAGACACAAGTAGAGAATTGTCTCCTCCTTGAGGTTTGAAATACTTTCATTTCTATTTCTAAAGTTATTTTCCACATAGTAGGCATTTGTATCTTACATGGCGATGCGTAATCCACACATTGGTAGCGTCCCTGCAATTTTCCATTACGGAAAACAAACAGTCCAGAAGTAAATGGCTCCTCTGTCCCATAACTAGCACCTCTCGGTATACAGAAGTTTGAAGCAATTAAAAACAACATTCCTTAAGTTATAAAAGGCTGCAACTTGTCCTTTGAAAGCAATTCCTGAAGTGTCTGGAGTTGTGAATCCATTATGCATGCTGCTGCAAAACAACAGGGAACAAAAAAATAGGAAAAAAAAAAATAAAAATAGGCAGCAGACACATGCCAAGAGTTTGTGTGATGCGGGTTTCTCCTTTGCCTATCTGTACTGAGGCGAGCCTGTGCTGTCGTCAGACAGAAGCCCGTCCAGGTCCTCCTCATCAAAGCCGTGAAAGGTGGACGCCTCGCTTTCTGACGTGTCTCCGAACATGTCCAGAACTCCTGCCGTCCTCCTCTTCGCCCTGGTCCCACCGACGCGATCAGCTGACATGCATGACGGACATATCAGCATCACAGTGGAAACACACACAAGTAACACTGCAGTCAGCTAGGACTCCTCTGAGCTTGGACAACTTGCAGTACTTGCCGTTACTCAAACATTTATGTTTTATGCATTTGCCTGCATATGAGCTTGTTATCAGTTCTAGATAAAAGTTGCAGCCCCTTAATCATATGTAAATCCCAATTTTTTAAAAGTGATAGTTCACCCCAAAATGAAACTGTATGACTTTTTCATCAAACAAAAGAAGTCTTCTTACACATTGAATAGTTAACCCTGGGTCAACCTAAATTCCCTTTTAAAGTCTGTGAATCGGGTGTTTTTAATTTAGTTTTAAATCAGTTTTAATTTAGTATGTTACTTCCAACCGAATGTACTATGTACTTCCAACTGAAATTAAATATTGAGTAGTGGCGGGGTTTTCTTTTTGAGCAAACTAGTAAGAGGTGCGTGGTTAAGGATATTGTGGCTGAAACCATCAAACTGATGTCAACAGAACATCAAAGCACCGTCACTCGAAATGGTCAGACCTTGATTGAAGATTACTGACACTAACTTTTTATTCAGTGGGTTTAACTTGCGAGGATGAATTGTTCACCTAAAGATTTTGCTTGTTAAGCCGTGAAGTATGGAATACTGTTTCCGGGTCCAAGGTGCTACTATGAAAATATTCGTTTATGACTTTGTCACATCACACACTAAAGTGAATTTTCTATAAAATCAAGGTGTACACAATGGTCTCTGGACTTGCTGCATCACAGACACCAATATTTTAACAATTTATGAAAAATGAATCCCTTTCTGGTCATCGGATATATATATATATATATATATATATATATATATATATATATATATATATATATATATATATATATATATATATATCGATCATGATTTTTTAAAGTATTACATAGCTTTGTAAATGTTTAATATTACCATTCGTTGAGTCTCTCCATACAGTTTGATACAGCACTTGGACCTGTGACATCACCCTTAACAAGCGATAACAATGCACTGTAAAAAAAAAACTTAATTTTACAGAAAATATCTCTAAATTTTTTACAGTTTTTTTTGTCATTTCAAATTAAATTCAAAACTTAGTAAAACGACAAACAATCTTTCTAAATTAACAGTTTGACTGTCATTTTAGGTACTTCATCATTAAAAACAAATTACTGACGTTTTTGTTTTTTATACAAGGAAATTACAGTTTTATTTATACAGTATTTTTCTGTTATTTTAAATTATATTCAAAAGTCCGTAAAAATTACAAACAATATTTGTAAATTAACAGCTTGACTGTTATTTTATGTACTATAAAATTAATGACAAATTACAGGAATTTTCCTATTTTATACAATATAATTGCCGTATTATTTAGTGTTTTTTCCAGTTTTTTTGAAGTACATTTAAAATTACGTAAAATTAAAGTAATAAATTGTAATTATTTGCTCTGTAAAAAAAAAATTAAAAATCTTTAAAAAAAGGTCAAATGACTGGCAGCTACGGCTGCCAAACAAAAACCATAAAATTACGGTAAAATTTCTTTGTTGAAATAAAGTGCAAAAATAATAAATCTACAGATATTTTCATTAAAATGTTTACAGAAAAACACTGTTATTTTACAGACTTTTCCTAGATTATTACAATCAAATCCGTTCAATAAATAAAATAGATAAATTCCGCTCACATGCACCTGTTCCGGATTCCGCTAATTGCACACACACAGTCGGAGGATCGTTATGAACTGATTACATGGACTTTAAAAGCAGCACAGACGCACGCACCAATTGCTAAGTCTTGTTATGCTGTTACTGTGAACATTATGATGCGTTTCTTTTGCTGTGCTTTGTTTGTTAATTGTTTATGTGGCTTGCTGCTTGGACTGACCATTTGGCTGTTATTTGACCATGACTCTGGATTCCCTGCATACATCTGTTTGCCCCTGTGTTGACTGTTGCTTGCCTGACCATCTCTGTGTAATAAACCTGCATTTGGATCTGCACTACTTTGTCAGCATCCCCTTCACATTAAAGTTCCATTTCATTTAAGATTTGTAACTGAATTATTCCATATAACTTAAACCTCTACATGTTTTACATAAAAACTATTCAATAAAATGCAACAACTGTAATCTTAAAGTTGTGAGAATTTTAATCAGTTGTATCTCGTTTGTTGTTTTTCCAGACGTTTTTGATCCAAAATAAAACTGTTAAATTACGACCATGAGCATGTCTTGGCATTTTATTAAAGGTGTTTAATTGTAATAATTGAGAGAATTCTTTTAAATAACATTTTTTCTCTTGAAGTTTTAGTGCAGTCACTTTATTGATGGTGTTCGATCATAAAAATCTAGGAAAAGTTTGTGAAATAACAGTGTTTCTCTGTAAAACTCTTAGTGTGTAACTTTTTTGAACGGACTTGATCGTAATAATCTAGGAAAAGTCTGTAAAATAACAGTGTTTTTTTGTAAACATTTTAATGAAAATATCTGTAGATTTATTATTTTTTGCACTTTATTTCAAAAAAGAAATTTTACCGTAATTTTATGGTTTTTGTTTGGCAGCCGTAGCTGCCAGTCATTTGACCTTTTTTTTACGATATTTTTTTTTACAGTGTGTGTACTAGCAAAATAAACATTGTAAACTTTGATTTCACATGCGTTTTAAATGAAATCATGTGTTGTAATACCAAACTTTCACCTGCAGTTAACAATTAATAATGGGTTTTTATAAGCTTTTACACTGTAAATCTTGAGGTCGTGTTTACAGCGAAGCACTTTTAGCCAACTGAAAATGCCTGCATTCTTCTCAAAGCATCTAGTTGTGGATACTTCTGTGACATGGCTTTTTTTTTTCATTTGAGATTATGTGGATGCCTTGATATGAAATATCTGCGGTACTATTACTTGCTACTGATTTTCTCATATTTTGAAAATTTGTTTCTGACTTTGTTTTGAACCACCCATGCCAGAAATGCTGTGTGTAACAGAAAGCAGCTATTAGGAGTTGTGTGGCATAAGTTCACTGCCTTGGCCTTCGAGATGCCCCTAATGACCATCACTAGAGACTGTAGTCTTTGGCATCCTTGATAATGTACCTATTATTTGCAGTTTCTGCACAAGACCACTCTCTAGTTTTTGGAGGACATTTACTACTGATCACAGAGCCGTGTTTGACAAGAATTTCAAAAGAATCGCAGCTTTTGCTTAATAGAAATCACATTTTACTTTTGATTAATTGTTCAGCCGTAATTTGCAGTGTCATAGATTGGATAAATGCAGCACGAGACTGGTTTACATAAATCTTCACTGCTGATGGCCATCAATTGTTTTTCAAGAAATTTTCAGACTACAAAATTAATTGAACGGTCTCTTCTTCACTCTAAATAAAGGCCTTTCCCATTTTTTTTTTACCAAATGTGTGTCCAAAATTACATATGTTAAAGGAGAATAGTATGTTTAAATTAATAGTATTTAAAAATCAGTAGACCAGAAGAACTCAGATTACTTCTTCCACTTAGTGTCTGAATTGCACATTTTGGGATTTGTAAATGGAAGTAAAGCAACACAACTTATGTAATTAGGTCATATAAAAATGACAACATGGTGGATATAGAATAGATGTAGTACATAGTATACTGAACATACTTTTTTTAACAGTTACAAAGTTCAAATTCAGTACCTACTCTGGCTGTATGTGATTTCAGAAACACAGACTGTGTTCTCATGACAAAGCAAATAAATATGACGCTTTTAATTGGCTGTTGGTTGCCAAGCATCTTGGAAAAAAAATATTCCAGTGTTTGGCACTATAAATGCAGCGTTAATTCTACTCCAGGGACATTATTTCATATTTTTCCCTCAGAAAAAAAGTAGTGCCAACCCAGCTTATAAATTAAGTGGTAAACATTGATTTACCTGGGGTTACAAATGGTGTTGCAAGCTATAACCCGGGTTAAGAGCAGTGTTAGAAGCCCTAAAGTCATACAGTGTTTGAAAAAGATGACATTGAATGTATAATGTTTTCATTTCTGGGTGAATTATCCCTTTAATCAGTTTTTTTACTGAAGAATACATTATTTGGTCTCTCCCTGTGCTTGTTATAGCATTCATTAATGAGAAGGCAATGGATCACAGCCAAGAAAGAAAAACATAAAGAATGAAAGCATATGAGCAAAATAAATATGAGTATATTTTGCACATGTGAACTGAGATAAAGCCCTTAAGCATGTTAAGAGTTCAAAAATAATTGAAGCAAATAAAGTAGAATATTTAACCCTTTCCTGGACCATTTGACAGTAAGAGCACTTGCACAAGCACTTAAAATGAACAAAAGGCCCACATCACAAAAATACTTGTTCTCAATACTTCAGGATTTGGCTCACACACCAATTGTAAAGACTTGTACACCAAGTGGAAGGTTGGAAATAATTATAAAACAGAAAGCAATTTTGCTCAAAGTCCGCTACCTTGATTTTTTTAAGCAAAGCAATCTAAGTAATCTAAATTGGGTGCAAGATGCTTTTGGACTTTTTTTTGTCTTTGCATCAGCCTCGCAAAATGGTATAACTTATTGCTTACGTCTCCTTTGACAGAATCTTATGACACTCCCACAGCAGCTTCACAGAATTACAACTGCTTTCCCTAACCAATCAAAATTTACTGTGACCTAGCAAAGCTCAAAACAATCTTAGCAAATAATGATTATTACCTACATTAAAAGGTATTTTGTCCAGCAACAAAACTAAAATGTAAAAAATAAACAAATAAACATTTATATATATATATATATATATATATATATATATATATATATATATATATATATATATATATATATATATATTTGTTTGTCTGTTGCACAACATACCTTTATAAAATACTATTGTAATTATTAGTTAGTTTTTTGAATATATAATAAATCCACAGGTACTATATAAATACTATCACATTTGTATTACTTTAGTTATTACATTTTATTTGTGAACATGATGTAACATGATCCAAAATATTGAAGTAATTCACGAATGAACACCAAAACTATGACAGATAAATAACTGCATGAAAACAGTGGAAATCTGTGCTGGTTTCAAGGGCACAGATTAAACCTATTCTGGGTTCAAATCAATCGCTAATGGCAACTCTCCATTAAAAAGCCTTTCTAGTAGAATTAATCTGTGTCTGTAAAATCATTTGAACGTGACATGGTTATGCCAAGCCAAACTCAAACCACACTCAATGAAACTTCAGAAATCAAATGAACAAACAAGCTCTAGCAAAAAGAAAAATAAATAAAAAAAACACGAAAAGATGGGATATGCACAAACAAGCTGATGAGATATATTTACGCTATATTTACGCATGGCATGATAAAGCAATAAATAAGATTTAAAATGTTTCTTTAGGTGAAAACATATATTTAAAATGTACTGAATATCAGATTAGGAAATTGCAGATATTACACTTTCTATTAAATAAAATATTCATAATTATGTGGCATTTATCTGTTTGTCCAATGTATGCAAACCCTTTTCAACAATTCCCTTAAAATCAAGAATGATGTGCATATAATGATTACATATTTATGCTTATTTTACGTTGAAGACTAACATGCATTAAATTTAATATGTCAAAAATAAATAAATACACATTTATGTGCTTCTGATTTGTAGTCAAGGGTTTACTGACCTAAAATACAGCTACTGTAATCTGACCCATTTTAGAGCACCATGAACTCTACACAGGGGTGTGCGATACTGGCGAATATAATCTCAATATTTTTGTCACACTGTAAAACAGACTTTATCAAATGAAATGAGTGGTCAACTCAATTTACTGAAATGAATTCTACTCAACTTTCTACTTCTATTTGAAAAGAGTTTAGAACTCAGTGTTGAAGGTAATGAGTGAATTAAATACCTCATTACTTCAACTTAAATAGAGTAAGTTCACAGTACTCATATATATAAATTTTTTTAACTCAGATGGTTTGTAGCAATCGCTTTGCTTAAACGGTTTGAGTTGCCTTAACTTATTGGGTTTTACAGTACTCAGTTGGTTTGAGTTCTTTTCATTTATTGGGTTTTACTGTGCTCAAATTGCTTCGTTTACTCAAATGGATTAAGTTAACAGTACTCATTAGGATTATTTTTTGAACTTAAATGGTTTGCTGCAATCAGTTTCCTCAAATGGTTTGAGTTACCTTCCCTTTTTGGGTTTACAGTGCATGGTTATTTAAATGTGACATTAAAGCCACCAGTAGATGGCAGCAAGTCCTTGTCCTAAATAGAGAGTCACTGAATCGCTCATGGAAATGATTCACTCAAAATGTATAATTCGTTTAGAAATGAAGCAAGTGACCTTATGAATGAATCATCAAAGCATTAGTTTTCTCAATTTGTTCAAAAACACAACAGTGTTACTCTGTGATGCATAAATGTTCTGTTCAAACTTTGGAACATTTTTTTGTTGACATACACAACCTGCGAAATTGTGTTTAAAATGTAACTCACTCAATAATAACTTCTTGTTTGAGGAGGAACTGTTGTGCAAAATCTATATCACATTTGCGATCGCACTCTCATCTTGATATCTGCAAACAGTTAACTCTTGTAAAATTAACTATCGTATCTTAGGAACCTAAAAACCAAGAATAAGTTGCTTTCATAATTATCAGGTAATTTAATATCATAGATTATTATAATACCATACATTATTAATATTATAATCACCTAGCTATACATAGAGGAGTAATATCGCACACCCCTATTGTTGATTACAGAGAGAGATACAGAGAGAGATACAGAGAGAGAGAGAAATCTCAGAAAGCTGTTTTTGACAGCTTTTGCATATCTGTAATTTGCTACAAAAACATCTGGCAATGCATTTTAAAATCTTTAACTTTATAAATTCATCTATGCCATACTTATCATCTCCCTCAGAGTGAGATAAGGGCACAATGGAGGTGGAATGACCCTTCTTGATCTAACATGGGCAGATACTGTAACTGTGAGCAACAGAGAAGATGGTGAAGTGAAGGGACTCACCAGAGCGGCCGCAGTCTGAACAGGAAACCAGCTCCTCAGCCTGGCCTGTCTTCCTATTAGAGCCTGAGTCTCCCAGACAGAAGTCACAGTAGTCATTAGGGATGATCGAACCATCAGGCCCTTTCTGTGCTGTAAAAATAGGGCAAATTAAAGGATTAGGGTCATAGAACAACAATAGAAGTGAACAAAAGAATAAATTGTAAATGCTATTACACTTCCCAGGTAGTCTAAGTTTTAAGTAAGGAGAGCATCCTTACCATGGACACTTAAGATGGAATTTGATGTATGATTCTATAGTTTAGATCGTATACTATAATTAAACATGAAATATGTTTTGTTTAAGCCATATCTAATGACAATATTTTGTGTCAATCATCTGAAAAAAATATGATGGCACAGTGAAGGAAGTGACAGGAAATAAAGTTGGAGAAAGAGTGGTGAATGGGATTGGGAAAGATCTGTGATTTGGGACTGCACCACATCAAGATTTTTGTTAACTGAAATAAAAATAAAAACGAGAGTTTTTTTATGAAGTAGAACTAACTGTATTTCGTACATACAAAACTAACTGAAACTAACTAAAAGTATAGTAAAAACGTCCTTCGTTTTCTTTTTTGTAAATGTATTTATACATAAACCTACTGTAAGTCTTTCAGAAGTAAATCTATTTACTTTGCGCTGTCAGGTGTTTGACCTGTAGAGCACCTTAGAGTCTGTAATCCTACTGCTATTGGCCAGATCAAGCCGGTTCTCCTCCAGTCAGTCCTCGCTGTTGCTCCAGGGACAAAAAAATGAGTGCACATGACAGCAGCACGGAGACAACATTAAATACAGACACTTAAAATTATTACTTTAACATATTTGTGGCCAATAATGGGTTTTATTTCTGTATTAGTGATCGCGTTTGCAAACGAATCGTTCTTATTAACCGGCGCTGGTAAGTAAACCAGTTGAACTAGTTCACCAAATCGAACTGAATCTTATGAAATGATTTGCATCTATAGTAAGCACTTATCCACAAACAACTTACTTTTTAACATGCCTAAAACCCCCCTCTGACTCGAAATAAACCAAACTATACAGAGTTATTTGGTTATTAGAACAGTACACTGAGATCAAATTTGAGAAGTGGTGAACCGATAATACCACACATGCCTGATTTAGCAGATGGTGAACCGAACACGAACAGTACATGGTAGCCTGCTGTGACTGAACCAAACTTGAACAACTGCAGCGCTGGTAAACCGAGAGCTAAAATGAGAGCATCTGGTAAAAAGTAAGTTTATTTCATAAAATCGTAACAGAATTTAAATAAGTGTATCATGCTTCAGTTGGGTTGCAAAACTTTATTGTAAGACACTTTTCAGATCACGGTGATGTTTTAACTGACTGCAATTATGATTGCTGACTACATATTTTTGATATGTTGAATCCTAACAGCATCGTCACAAAAGACCTGGTTCAAGTTAAAGATCTGAAATTCCCATCACTACTGTGTATCTAACCTCAGAATTTGAATTTGTGATCATAGATCATAGTGGTCAAGAGTCCTATGAATGCATGTTTCAAAAAATGTATCTTTGGTTGAGTTTTTATTATACAAATATTTATTCTGATGATTTTGAATCTTGCACCGAACAAATGTCTTTATTAAGATATTTATATCAAATTATATCAAAAAATAAAATAATTAATAAAAACTAGTAAATCTACCTCTAAAACCTAATTAAAACAAACTGAATTTGAAAACATGAAGTCAAAACGAAATAAAAACAAAAGCAATTACTTTACAGGTTAAATGGCAAAACGACTTACGTTTATGATTCTCATGGTGAACAGGAGGAGAATGGGGGATTTCGGTTTCCCGTTCTTCCTCACCTTCCTCTTCAGCAAGATGAGTGTGGGCGTAATGGTAGCTTAGTCCAGGACGGTTTTTGTACCGCTTGCCACAAACTAAGATAAAGAAAATTGGTTACAGTGAGATTCGTTTTACTGGCAAAAAAATACTCCAGTAATGCTAAGTTATGCTAATATTCAAGCTGGGATGCTAACACACATCTAAGGAATTCACAAAGCAGCTAGCTGTGGAGTCAAAGCGCTATCACAAAATCTACACTGCATGTTCTCAGCCAGAGAGAGAGAGAGACATGCGGGGTGTAAGAAGAGCGTTGAAGGCACAGTATTAGCACTGCAACCCCACAGTGTTTCTCCACGAACACCTACATGTGCTGCTATAGCTGTCGTAGCAGGTGCTCTGCACTGACTGCACCTGTAATTTGCTGGAATTTAAGAAGCATAATTGGTGGTGTGACCTTCAGGAAAAGCTATGGATATTACTTATTACACAGTGACATGCACTAATATTGGCACCCATGTTAAATCAAAGCAAAGATGACTGTGAATAAAATGTATTTATTGTGTAACTTTTGATCTTTTGCTGAAAATACTACCAAAAATTGAGAGCAAATAATTGGAATTGTGGCACCATTTTATAAAAAACTTATATTTTTGGTGAATATATAAAATTCCGGCCTAATAACTATTTGTATTCGCACCAGGTTGTACCTTTGGTAATGGTAATGGAAAAGCGGCTTTATTGTGGAAAAGCTTATGGCAGTGTGCTATAATTATTGGCATCTCTATGAATTCATATGAGCAATATATATATATTTTTTACGTTTATTCCTCTTGATATTGTACAATTTGTAGTATACCTGGGGCCGGTTGCACCAGCAGTGCGTAAGTTAAAACATAGCCTAGTTGTGACTTAAAGGAACACTAAGTTACAACTTGCACATTACTAAATATTTTTGTGTTGCACCACTGAACTTAGTTTAAACGTAATGCTACGCTCCAACTAAATTCTTATGGCAGTTTCCCTCCATGTTTAACGGTAGAATAGATGACAGCGAGATTAGTTTACACTGAGGAGATCACGATAATAATGAAAAATGGTCTCCCTCTACTCACAGCATTATTTTCCTACCAAATCTCGCTTTTTTTTTTGTTTGTGAAAGAAGAGTTTAATTTTGCTTCAAGTAGTGTTGAACTGCATTCATCAATTAATACGAGAATTTCTTCATGACTGAGTTTTCCTCCCTGTTCTTTTCTCTTTCATGTGTAGGATATAAAAATTTCTAATTGAATGTTTTGATAACTTCAAGTGTATTTCGCTTGCATTCACAGCTCATGATGCAGGCTTGTGCGTCGTCTGTTATAGTGACTGACTGTAATGTAATGTACAATAAAAATGTAATTCATCATTTAATTTTCATAGGACAGTTATATGTAGATGCATTAGTTGCAGAATTTTAAAGCAGTTTAATGATTTAAATGCTTTTTATTGGATATTACGTCAGTCAGTGCAACTCTGCATGACTTACGGAGAGCTTACGACCTACTAACAACGGTTCAGGTTCTTAAGAACATGTGGTGCAACCGAAGTGAGAACAAATTTAGATACAAACTAGCTAGTATTTTAAGAAAGAACTTATGAACAGCTGGTGCAACCCTACCCTAGGGGACTAGGAACAGAAAATGGTTCAACCACAACCTCCTGTTTTACATAAGTATAAATACGAGATAACACACATGCCAGACTTAATCACAGTGCACTCCAAATGGGATAAATCACCCTTTGAAGGGTACTTGAAGAAAAATCAATCATGGCGTCCATATTCCAGTGTCATTCCAAACCGAAGTAATTCCAACTAATTGACACTACTGGCTCTACTGGGTCTATTCAGTAAGGTTAGAGTAGTCTCTATCCAATCGGGTCTTCCATGAAAGTGTTTGATTTTCAGCTCGAGCAGAACATTTGTGTGGTGAAAATCATCCTGTGAGCAATCAAAACTAATCCTAACTAGTAGCTGAAAATTCTTTGCTGTTCCATAGCTCTGCGTCTCTCAAATGTGACCGTATTGACTTGTGTCTGATGGAGTAATGTGTTTCTTAACCTGATAAACTGAGTCATGTTAAAATAACTTAAGAGTAGTAGCATCTATTTTATATTTATGCAAATGCATTTATTTATTTGTTAATTTAACATGTTATGAATAAGTAAATTAAGAGACAATCATTTAACAATATGTTAAGGAGGTTAGTTGGGTCTTGGGGACAGATAGTGTCTAAAATTAAAATCCAACATCAGCTTCATCACCACAAATCATTTGAAAGGGTTTCAAGAAAAGACTTTATTTTTGTTCACAGCCTTCTCTTCTTATATTTACCAAGGGTGCCAATATCACTGTAAGGCACTGTATATTGAACAACAGCTTTATTGAATGTGGTCAGAATCTGTCACTGATACCGTTTGTCTTGGGTGTTTTTACAGTATATCTAGCTTTTAATGTGGTTAAGTGCTATCTCACTGTGGTCTGATTACTGACAGCACATTAATGTCAGTGGCATATTAGATTACAGACATGAGATATATCGCATTACTGTATCACAGTGTTGATGTGTTTCATGGATACTGAATACAAATGGTTTGCTGTTATAGGTTGTCATATTAGGTAAACTCGCTTCCTTCTCTCTACAGGAGGACGCAGTAAACATGTCAAGCATCTGTGGGTTGCAGACTGCAATACCAGCAAGGTAAGCACAATATTTTCACAGTCATAAATTCTCTCACTACAATCTATAAAAAAGGGATGAACAAACCACACAGAAGAGAAGCATATGTACAGCTTAGGAGACCAGTTGAAAATGCTCAGTTTCTCTGGATTTATGGTTATGTGTTCGAGTTAAATGACATTTTTAGTTTGATGACCTTTCTTCCAAATGAAATATTTTTGTATAAAATAATCTAAATTCCATGTTTTCGAGCATGTTTGTTCATTTTTACATTTATTGTTAGACAACACATTACCAATGTTTTAGCATTAGGAGAGTTAAGAAATCAGTATTTAATGGACTAACCCTAAAAAAAGATCAATTTGGAAGAAATTATATCAGAACTTATCAGAAATAAAAATTAAGAAATAAATTATTAGAAATAAAACAAATTTTAACATTATACACTGCAAAAATGCTTTCCCCCTCATTTTTAGACTAAATATCTAAAAATTCGTACATTTTTTCCTCTTGTTTCTAGTCCAAATATCTAAAAATTCTTAAATCAAGAACTATTTTCTATACAGGTATATATATATATATATGTGTGTGTGTATATATATATATATATATATATATATATATGCAGTTGAAGTCAGATTTACTAGCCCCCCTGAATTATTAGCCCCCTCTGTTTATTTTTCCCCCCAATTTCTGTTTGAGGGAAAGAAGATTTTTTTTAATGCATTTCTAAACATAATAGTTGTAATAACTCATTTCTAATAACTGATTTATTTAATCTTTGCTTTGATGACAGTAAATAAAATTTGACTAGATATTTTTCAAGACAATTCTATACAGCTTAAAGTGACATTTAAATGCTTAACTAGATTAATTAAGTTAACTAGGCAGGTTAGGGTTATTAGGCAAGTTATTGTATAATCGAAATAAATACAGCTTGGAGGGGCTATTAATTTTGACCTTAAAATGGTTTTAAAAAATTAAAAAAAATGCTTTTATTCTAGCCAAAATAAAACAAATAAGGCTTTCTCCAGAAGAATTTTTTTTTTATCAGACATACTGTGAAAATTTCCTTGCTCTGTTAAACATTATTTGGAAATGTAAAACAATATTTTTTATTTGTCTAAAAAATGCTTCTTGTTTTAAATTTATTTTTGAAATTTAAACTGAAGCTAAAATCTAACATTTTTGCAGTGTACTCAAACCCATTGCTTAATAAATCCAGTTAATTCAGAGAAAACGATCATTTTAAAGCGATCTCTTAATTTTTTTTCCATAGCTGTACATTATTTGATAAAGGTTACTAAGAAAAACTTCTTATTAACTAAGGTACTTTGATTTTTAACCACAACATATAGTAACTGAACTGTTTGAGAGTTCAATCAAAAGATTAAAGAAGGTTTGTGTCATAAGGATATTTATTTAACTTTCAATATTTGTTCTTGCTTTAACTTAATAATAGGACTTATAAGAATAATGGAACTTAACTTAGATAGGACAGGGCAACCCAATAATAATGCAAACTAATAGGACCATACCCTGCCCAATCAATCCTTTTGGCCAAATCAATTCCCAATAAATAAAGCAAAGTCCCTTTTCACATTGAATTCTTTTCTGATAATCTTTGTATTAAGGTTAAATGCTGTTTCCGTGTTGTCTTTATTCTTTTTATTGATGCATTGTGCTTAAAGGAGCACTAAGTATCCAATAATAGGGAGCTTAATTGTATTGAATGTGCACGTGTAGTGTACTTCAAATCATAACAGTATATTGGATTAGCAGATAATATAATATTAATGAAATAAAAGGCCACTAAATGTACTAAAGAAGTACATTCTTAAGTCCATTTTGTAATCAGCTCAAATCAAAAGTACAATTTAAATCACTGTGTTTGTCGTGCTTTAAAGTACTGTATGCTTATTCTGATGTGCGGAATAACAGACTGAAGTTGTGGATGTTCTTTTAAATATACACACTTTTGGCAATGCAAGCAGCATGAATTAATTCTAAAAGCATTTCATTTTTATTAGAACACTTATGTTTTGCCTTCATTTTTTGTTCTTATTTTAACCTAATTTTTGTTTATTTTACACAAAAATAGCTTACACTCAGGAAATTTAAGACAAAAAATATTTAATTCCAGTGCCATTTCAGAAATCTTTGTTAATATGCTTCTAGCTTCTATCATTATGGCAAACCATGAAAATAATAATAATAATAAATGTTTTTAAAAAGTAATATTATATTATTCTCATCTGACAGTGCACAACAATTAAGGAATCAAAATCAATGTTGTTTTTAATAGTAATACATATTTTTTATGATGATTTTTTTTTTCATATTTTTTTTAAGTTGCATGTTTTTTTAAGTTTAATGTTGCATACCGGTTAAGCACATAGTAATTTTCATAACTGCAATCAACATTCAATTAAGTGTCTAAAAACATTGCATTCAGTTTCACTAAAGTATTTTTGTTTCTCGTACAAGTACTTTTTGCAAAAAGTTACATTCTTTTTCCCCAAGGGTAGCGAGAGGTTGGCAGGTCATGAGTTTTCTGTTGTAAAATAAAAGTATGTAAGTGTAAACCACCGGTCCTACTGCACTCAAGCCGATCTGAGCTGGGATCAAATCTTTGTTTGGGAGTCGGTTGCTCTAACAAGGAGGCTAAAAACAATGGCCTCTAGCGTCTGTCACTAGAGCACCTTTTGAGGTCAGAGGAGTGAGGTTTACCTGCATAGCACTTCATTAGCTGGACTCCATTATGCTATGTTCACAGCGGCACGCACAGATAAAGCGTGATATTTGCGTGTAAATCGGCGCATGAACATTTTGAGTTTACTCGCTTCATTCGCATGTCAAATCCGCATCATTCGCTCGTCAAATTCACTTCACAATTGATGAGGATTTGCGTCATGGGAAGGGCTTCTGTCTGCCCGGTAACTCTAACTTCATTGCTGGCTAAACTGGATTTTATTGAGAGAATAGCTGTGTTTATGTTCTTTATGAAGACTGAAAAACAGCATTGATTCCTTTGGAGCTGTGTCTGAGTCTACTAGATCCTTTCAGAGGTGCACCCAGCTCTGTGAGTTTATAAGTTCATTGTGGAGTTTAACCTGTATGATGGAGACTTTCAGTGGTGTTTCCGACTGAGCTGAGCCCAGTTAGATGAACTGTTTTCAGTGGTCGGGAGGAGGATTTTCCCGCAGGACACCAACAACAGGCACTATGTTATAACCACGCCCCTACCAGACAAAGCTCATGATTGGTTAATGCGGCGCGAATCTCCGCTTAAGTTCAGAAAGTTCAGGCGATAAGCTCATCAATCGCGCAAAACGCTCAACTCGCGTTACTTCAGTTGCGCCGCAGGATATCTATTCGCGTCTTTGCATTGACTTAACATGTAAATCACGGAAGCTTGATGCTTCATCTGCATCTGGTGTTAACGCAGCATTACACTCACCCCCTAAACCTCACTCCCATCCCGGGCGAGCCCCCACTTATAACCCACTGTTTCTACTGCAGCTTACCCAGTCTGAGCTGGGATCAAACCGGTGATTCTTTGTATGGGAGTCGGTTGCTTTAACAAGGAGGCTAAAGACCATGGCCTCTAGCATCTGTCGCTAGAGCACCTTTTGAGGTCAGAGGATTGAGGTTAGGTATGGGATGATAACCAAGGTATACCACAGTTTGGAAAAGTCAAGGTTTTAAAATCGTCAAAAATTTCTACAATACCGTTCCTAAGGTATGTGTTTTTTATTTAAATTTTTTAGGACAACAGTATCTCCAGCAGAAAAAATATCCAAAGATGCTGTTTTGAATTGTAAAGAAATCTGTGTTTTTGAAACTAAAGATGACAGCAGAAGTCAATGATTCCTTAGAATTATTTAGCCTGACATGTTTACTGTTCCAAAATATTTTAAATCTTTCAAAAAATAAAATATATTGTGTTCAAAGGGGAAAAAAGTTGTTGTTCTTTAACCAGACAATTAATAAGAATATATTTTAAATTAGTAATCGCAATACCGTGATACTGTGAAACCGTGCTATTTTTATCCAAGGTTATCGTACCATCAGAATCTTATAGCAGCCCATGCGTAAGTGAGGCATACCTGCATAGCACTTCGCTAACTGGCCTCCGTTATGTAAATATACTCTTTTTTTGTTTGTTTTACATACACTACTATATATACTAGTATGTTGATGCAATCTGCAGAATATCAAAGCTTATACATATTTTCTTCTTTGCTCTACAAGGTTGTATATCACTGTATTTATTAATAAAAAATGCTATTTATTTCATCAGGGATAAAACTGACTTAAAATACTTAGTGTACCTTTAACTTGCTAATATATATTTAATGTAACAGACCTTGCTTTTGTAGGAACACATCTACTGTGCTACATCTACTGTATATTTAATGTAAAAAGAGACTGTGCTGAATCATAAAGCTGGACACAGGAATCATTAAGGCAGAGCATAGAAAAGGGAAGCAGCTACATGCATTTGATTTCAGCAAACTGCACATCCAGAGTCAATCATTCCAGCAACGCAGCAGATTTTCACCTAAAACAGGGCCTGCAATCTAGATGCATTAATGAAAAGGCTACGTCCTCAAGCTTTGCTATTTTAGCAGCATTTTTGTTAGCCATGCGTGAAAGCTTTTGGCCAGGCAGTGTGAGATATCAACGGCAGCTACTGAGACAGGGGAAAATAAAGTCTGAACTAGCTGAGTAATGTTAATAAAGCCTTCCCGACACAAGCATTTAACTGATTAGCCTTGTCACTAGCATAGCCCACATGTCCGAGCAAGAGGAAGATGGCAACAAGGCTGAATACCTGAGTCAGCGGTTTTTGAGTTATGCTTTTGTTTGTATCTATCTGAAACAGAGGAGACACAAAGCAAAAGAGGAGACAGAAAACAAAAAAAAAAGAAAACAAGAAGTAAGTTACATTCAGAGAGGCTTCTGGAAACCCAAAGTAGCTCTAGTATCTCCTCGAGTAGACACATGCTCTTGATATTAGAACAGGCCACCATGCCAAGATAAGAAACAACAGGCAGGTACCATATGACAACATGGAAGATTTTTTTTTTGAGGAACACAAAACAAGACAGCCAAATAGCAGTAAAGTCAAAACAGTTCAAATCCCATGATAATAAAGAGACATTTAGAGACATTAATCATGAATTAGACAATATTTGTGAAAACTCATATTTCTGCCAGTTTATATTAATATTCAGAGGCGTGCAAAGTTATGAGAGCACTATAGTGTAAATATTGTTTTTATATAATATGAAAAGAATAGTGCTGTTTAATTATTAATCCTGGCTATATATTTATTGTGATGTGGTGTGTTGTATTATGTTTTTAAATTTGTAATGTAATGTGCTTTTTTCAATCCTGCGGGGGGGTGGGGGGGGGGGGTCCCTCTCCTCACCACTACAGTGTGGAGTCATCCACTAGGATGATGCGATGGCAAGCCACAGGACAACAGCGCCTGTGCGCTCACCTCACACCATCTATAGGTGGAGCGGAGAGACAGTGATAGAGTCAATTCAGTAAATAGGGGTGATTGAGAGGCCATGATGGGTAATGTTGGGAATTGTTGGACTGGACACTGGGGTTATACCCCTACTCTTTACGAGAATTTCCATGGGACTTTTAATGACTACGGAGAGTTAGGACCTCGGTTTAACATCTCATCCAAAACACAGCACCCACTGACAGTATAGTGTCCCTTTCACTTTACTGGGGCATTAAGACCCACACAGCCTGCAAGTTGAGCGCCCCCTGCTGGCCTCACTAACAGCACTTCCAACAGCAACCTAGTTTTCCCATGTGGTCTCCCATCCAAGTACTGACCAGGCTCAGCCCTGCTTGGGCTGTAGGGTGATATGGCTGTCATTATAATAAATAAATGTAATATTTATATATAAATGCATACACATGAATATGCTTTAAGAATATTTACACATGAATACATCTGTGTGTGTGGTTATTCATTATTAATCATTAAACAGCACTAATAATAATAATAATAATAATAATAATAATAATAATAATAATAATAATAATAATAATAAAAGCATCTCAGTCTCCTAAATGTTTTTATTCACCATAATAAACAGGAAAAGAAAGTCCAAAGCACTCAAAATATGTGGAAAAAATACTAAAAAGCCTTTATTGACATGGCTGTTCCTTAAAATCGTGCCTATGAGTTTCGGCAAACACTTGCCTTCATCAGCGTAACTGTTATCTTTGTAAAAAAGTTTCTTTTGCTGTTTATTCGGATGAATCCCTTACACAAAGAGCACCGATGCATGAATTAAGCTATTCCTGAGCACTTTTTGTTTTATGTTGGTGTTTTATTCATGTTTTAAAATTCAAATACTCTAGGTTTAAAGGGATATTTCACTCCAAACATGAACATTTACTCCTTTATACATCTAAGTCTTTTTTTCTACTGAACACAAAAGTAGTTAGCTTCCAGTTTCCATTATTCTTCCACAAA
Organism: Danio aesculapii; assembly: GCF_903798145.1. Taxonomy (NCBI): domain Eukaryota; kingdom Metazoa; phylum Chordata; class Actinopteri; order Cypriniformes; family Danionidae; genus Danio; species Danio aesculapii. The sequence goes on along the minus strand of NC_079454.1, from coordinate 29,475,211 downwards.
ATATTTTCTTTTGTGTTCAACAGAAAAACAAACGTGTTACTTTATTTACTTAAAAATGTATTACTTATAACTATTCTTATAAATCAAATTTTAAATATAATACGTTCTAAGTCAGTGTTTCTCAACCACGTTCCTGGAGGACTACCAGCTCTGCACATATTCCATGTCTCTTTAACCAAACACACCTGGTTCAGATCACCAGCTGATTAGCAGGGACTAAAAGACCTGTAATAGGTATGACAGACAAAGGAGACATTAATAACATGCAGTGTTGGTGGTCCTGCAGGAAGGTGGTTGAGAAAAACTGTTCTAAGTGGCCTCAAATGCATAACACTGATTAATTCAAACGTACACAAATTAAGTTTATATTTCAAGTCAATCTGGCTTTAAGGCACAATGTTGGCATATTAAAGTGATGACTTGGACACTCACTGTCACACACGTATGGTTTATCCTGATCATCGTTGGCCACTGCTTCTGTTCGCCTGCGCCCAGAGCCTCGACCCTGATCACAAATTACAGAACAATCGCTTTTATACATGACACATAATCAATATTTACATGATCTCTCAACACTTTATCTTCTCTCCGTCTCTACAAAAACCATATCTCGGACGGATCATCAAAGGTATTTCTCTTTCATGATTTATTTCTCTCTCAGGTGTCAGTCGGCCTTGTCTCAGTCTAGATCTGTCTCTTTTTCTTGCTCTTGCTTCCCTTTTTTCCATCACAGCATCTGCAGACTTTGATGAGTCATGCTCATCACTCACCCTGCCTTTGTTTCGATGCTTCCTCTTTGGTGTGTCCACTTCAAAATCCTCATCATCATGAAAACCGTCCCCATTTTCGTCTGCTTCCAGCACCCGCTGCAGAGAAACGAGTTTGGATAAGCAATTAGATGACAAAGATCAATAGACTGCACAAGAGAAGACAATAGTCCACATTTCCAGAGAGAGAGAGATAGAGAGTTATTGCTGTATGGATAAGGTCAATGTTTTGCTCTCATAGCAGAGCAAAATATAGCAGAATTTAAGGGATAGTTAGCTTTGGCTCTCCATTGTGACTTCGAGCAGGCTACATCATTATGCTAGTAGGTGGTGAAGAGTATCATTATGAGTGAGTCACTAGCTGGGTTTCCATCATCCTGTAATAATATGCATTTTTGAAGTATCGCATGAGAAATGTCAAATTTGAAATAAACATCTCTAAATTCAGTTTGGACAAAAAAAGGGTTAATGTGAATAAAGTCTGACATATCATAAATTATACCCAAGTGTAGGTCTGCACGATTCTGGCTAAATTGAGAATCAAGGTTTTTTTTTTTTTGCTTAAAATCAAGATCATAATTTTCTCACGATTCTGTAGATATAAAATAAAAGTTAATATGAGTAGGCTATTATAGTATTGTGATTCTCAAACATATGGTAAAACAACAATAATAATATTAGGTTTGTGTAGGTCTACTGTAGACATGGGCCGGTATAAGATTCTGATGGTATGATAACCTTGGATAAAAATATCACGGTATCATGTTATTGTGATTACTGCCCTAAAATATGTTCTTTTCGAATGTCTGGGTAAAATACAACAACTTTTTCCCCTTTGAAAACTATATATCTTATTTTTTGAAATATTTAAAATATTTTGGAACAGTAAACATGTCAGGCTAAATAATTAAAATGAATCATTGTCTTCTGCTGTCTTCATTAGTTTCAAAAACCCAGATTTCTTTACAATTTAAAATGGCATCTTTGGATATTTTTTTCTGCTGAAGATACTTTAGTCCTAAAAAAAAAGATATAAAAAAGACCTTAGGAACGGTATTACAGAAAATCTTGACGGTTTTAAAACCTTGACCTTTCCAAACCGGTGTATACCTTGAAAACAGTTATCGTCCCATGCCTAGTCTACTGTTGGTTAAAATGCTAAATTTTGCATAGACTTGGAATGGAGGACTTGAACAGACTTTAAATTTGTCCTGTCTGATAATTCACAATAGTGATTACATCGGAATATAATTATTCATAATTCTCAAGTTCAATATTATGTTTGAGCCATCTGCTTGTCATTGAGAATATTATTAGACTGGTAAAATGAACCATTAGTCATTATCAGATTCCCTCTTGCATTATATTCAACATTATATAGGCTACAGTAGTTATACTGACCCAGTAAACATTCACTTTTTATGCACATCACTTTGTGTTCGCTATGAAAAAAAAAAAAACAAATCAAATGCTTGTCGTTACCATAATTCTAAAATGTGATATGATCATTTAAATAATGTGCATGCTTTGGTTTCACTTTCACACGGTTCCCAAACGATCACTCTGTGCAACAAACTAAATGTTATTTGCAACTGTATGCCCTGTTATTAACAGTCTATGCAGGTTCTGTTCACTAAAGTAGACATCATTGGCGGGCACGCTTGCGTCCTCTCAGTAGAAAAAAAAATGTTGCGGCCATGAATCCATCATTACATTATGACAGAAATAACATTTTTGGGTGAATTATACCTTATGGATACAGTATGTGACACTTTAACCAGAATTTGGAGGTGTCCATGTTGCAGAGCAATGTATAGAGAACAATGTAAAGTACTTCAGCAACTGACTATATGCTTCTCTCCTGACCTTGAAAATATAAAAGGCTGAATCATAGCAGAATTAGGATCGTGTGTAGGGTTAGTTAGATTGCGATCTTTTTTCGATTAATCATGCAGCCCTACCCAAGTGACTAATCATCTGTCTCCATTATGCTTGCCTTGTTTACTGTTGGTTACTAGGTTACCAATACTACAGTCAATTTCTCTAAAAATAACATGGAAATGCACCTAATTCACATTTGGGGTCAGGCAACTTTAAAAACATTCGCTTCACATTAGGATGGAAACCTAACTATTCATAGTTCATTCTTTTGGAGAGACATGAGGTGTGTCACAAATCACATATACAATATTTTACGCCATTTTATAGTATAAATAATATAAGTAGCGCATTCACACTTAAATATTCTTATTTGTCTAAAAGAAATAAGTGCACTTTAAAAACTCAGATTGACGCAACTGTTAAAAAGAGGTATGAAATGTTGGACACTTTGTTTTCGCAGCTTTGCTCATTTGGCGAAAGGGGTGGAGCTATTTGACGCAGAGGTTGGATTAATTCATTTATTTTGTATTGAGCAAGCAATTTTCTCCTACATGAGTTATTATGCTGCTTTTTGATGGTGAATGCAGTTGTACTCATGACAGGTACTATATTTGGTAGTTTGGCAATTTATTTCACTAATTTGGCAACCATTAAACATCGGCTTGAAATTCTGTTTTGTTAAAAAACATTAGTGATCCATTTGGGACAACACTAAACTCATACACTACATGGCTGAGTGTACAAGTACATAAGTGCATAGTGTATACGTGTTTAGTGTGCCATTTGGGATGCAACTATAGTAACATAGCACTATTATTATACAGTAATTATAATTACAGTACTATATTTATACTTATAACTACTTCAAATTATGCATATAAATGAATCACTGAATCATTATTTCATCTGATTTGTTCAAATATGCTCATTTAGCAAGGGGAGTGAATTAATTCACTTTAATAAGTGAATTGCTGATATTTACAAGTTTTACAGATTTGTTCAAATGTACTGATTCATTCAAGAGCAAAACACCTGGCTGTTTCTGTGAATGAGTGATTCATTCAGTCAAAGATGTCAATTGATTCCGTAACAAAACAATTAGCTGTTTATATGAGTGAAGAAACATTGATTCAGTCGATTTATTAAAATAATATTGTTCAAAGATGCTATTTTTTTTATTTATTTTTTTTTACTTTTTATTATTAGGTTCATCTTAGGTCAGACAATAAAATATACATCATATAGATCTCTGCACTGATACACTGATACAATTGACCAAACAAAAAATTATCAGGAAAACATATTTATACACTAAATAAGTATATAAATAAATGGTAAAATACACAAAGATAAACAAACATAAGATAACAAAAATAAGAATAATAAACACAAAGAATAAATAAATAAATAAATAAATAATACAAAGAAAAGAAAAGAAAAGAAAGCAATAAAGGCAATTAAGATACTGTTGTCTCCTTAAAAAAAATGTAAAAAGGGTTCCAGACTTTCTGGAGCTGTTCTGACTTTTGTTTTATTGGGAACCGAATCTTTTCCATTTGAAGAGCATGTAAGAAATCAAAAACCCATTGCCGATAAGAAGGGGGAGCTGCTGACTTCCAATTCATAAGAATAAGTCATCTAGCCAGTAAGGTTGCAAAGGCTATGCTATCGGCCTGTAATGAATTTAATTCAACATATTCTGGCAGGATTCGTTCAAAGATGCTAATTTAATCAGAGACACCTACAAATATTGGTCTGAAAGAAAATAGTGTTTTGTTCATGATGAAGGAAAAAGAACAGGCAAAACTGGGCCTAACCCTTTTTTGGATGAAGAATTACATGTGGTAAATTCATTGACATTGATTACAATACTACATTTATTTTTTTTAAGTCATAAAAGTGTTAAACTCTTGTAGTAAAGGGTTAAAATGTAACCTAATATTAGTTTGTTAATTGAACTGTTTTACGAAGACAAGGTGACACTTGATATTAATGATATTTGGGAAAAATTGCTTGTGTGCTAATAAGTAGATATATATTAGTGGAGTGCACAATGTAGTAGACATCCTGCAGATTGTTTTCTGTGGAGTCTAGTGGTCCTTGCCCTCATACTGCTGTATTGTTTGCCAGAAGGTAGAAAAGAAAACAGCTTGCGGCTGGGGTGGATGGGGTCTCGGATGATGGATTGAGTCTTATAACGACAGCGAATGGTGGATATCACTGATTGATGATAGACCGCATCTTATAATGCTCTATGTCATCGCCTCAAACCTCTCTAAAGCATATCTGTCTGTAAAATACAGTAGTGCAGCTAGCGAAGAAGCTTTCTACGATAGTAAAACTTGTAGCAAAATGCTGATTACAGAAACCAAGATTTTTTTCACAAAACAGCAAAACCAGTCATCAATCCTTAATAGTTTGCCATTAACCTTTGCCATTAATCTTTTAGCAGTAATTAACTTGTTATTTAGCAGTTATTTGCCAATTATCAATATAATAAAAAGAAAACAAAATCATTTACACATATTACTATACCTATTATTATTATTTATTATTAATAGATATACACTTTCATCATGGTGAGTTTTATTTGATGTTATTTATTTATTTAGAACAGAAAAATCATACACAAAACAAAATATTTTTAAACAAATTTTTAAACAAAATACAGAGCAGGATGAAGCACAAGCTTATTATTTCCCCCACCCCATTAATACACATATCATTCATTTATTACTTCAACTTATTTCTTCTTTTACTTATCTTATACTTTTTTTTTTGCATGAGACATATGAGCATTACATGAGACATATTTTATCCTTTTGGCATCTTTGACATTTCCAAAATTTTTAAAAACTGAGATAGTATAAAAACTGGCCTATAATTTGTAAAGTAGTGATTTATAAAGTAGAATTATCTTAGCAATTTTCATTTTATTTGGAAATTTACCAAATTGGACAGATCTATTACAAATATAGGTTAATGGTTCTACGTCTTCAATCACTTTCTTAATTATATTCATATCAATATTATTCCAATAATATTCCAATTTTTATTTATTATCAAGCTATTTATTTCCCCTTATAATGTCATTAATATTTGAGTATAGTGAGCGGTGTTGTCTGTTTGCAGAACTTTTCAAAAGCGAAAATGAAAAAGCATTTCTGAATTAGCAAAGATGCTATGTCTGAATGAGTAAAGATTTGGTCTGAGAGAAGCAGCGATACATCACTGATAAAAGGTTAAATATCTAGAGCTGAATGTAATCCAAGTCCTGTAGTGCACAAAGTGTTTTGACAGGAACTGACATCAGTGTTTACAGACAGCTATGGAATATAAAAGAACAGCAGTCTGACTGGAAGGCATGCAGACTATGGTGTATTACAAATGTCAATGTGCTACCTGGATTTCCAGAAGTGTCTCTTCCTCTTTAGCGTTATTGTTCCTCTTGTCCAAGATCCCGTCTCCTCGTAGCAAAGCCTCAAGGGCCGTGGCCTCTGTCTGCGGGGCTTCTCTCTTGGCCATCAGCTCAGCCTCTAAAGACAGACAAAGAAAGGTGGAAAATCAAAACCTCAGCTAAGTTGAACCTGTTCTCCATGAACAGTGGGGTCCAAAATAGGGCTGCACAATATATCCTAAAATTATCATCATTATGAACATATATATATATATATAGTATGCAATATATATGTACCGCAGATATGTGTGATAAATTACATTTATTTTATGCATTGGTTGTTTATCTAAATTTTACTAAGCAGATGTGGCCTTACTATCTTTATCCCCACCATGCTATTGGCTGGAGTGGCTCAAAAGTGAACCCAGTGCTGAAAATAAACACTAATGCCGAAAATGACAACAGCCAATCAAAGTCAGAATATCTACTGAGGTTTTCACTCATACATAGCAGTGTTTCCCCAGTATTTATAGCAAATAACCTGAGTTATTTGCTATAAAATGTCCTACTGTTACATTATGAAAAATAAATCTATAGTTTTGCATTAAATAAAAATAAATCATTGCAGTAAGAAGTCCATTTTGCACTATTGTTTTTATACTCATCTAATAAATAAATATTTCTGCTACAAAACATAAACATAACATTATAATAAATCATTCAATTCAATGCTGAAAGCTGCATATCTAAATAGAAAAATAATATGCATGTCAAGAAAGAACGGGCAAAAGAGAGGAGAAAAAAAGTCTCACTTCTACAACTCTTTAAAAGTTTTGGTTTCGGTTTGTGTCATTTTAAATGCAGGCTCTCGTTATGCTCTGATTTACATTTTTCTGTGTTTGTGGAAAAACCCAGACAAGTCAGCCGACCCAATATTTGACCGGGGCAGAGCAGGATTCTCGCAATGACCCGCCTGCGCAATACCGTTCTATTCACTTTAAACTTAAAGACGAGCTTCTTTGGCGATGATGTACAATGTTACATTTTACATTTAGCGACCATTTGCGCTGAACACGCAGTGAATGCAACGCATTGAGATTTGGGGCATTAAACAGCTGATCTACTCCGAGTCTTTCTGCACTCTCTCCGAAAACACTCGCTTGATCTCGGCTGGCGGATCAACATTCAACACATGATCGCTCTCATCGGCGCCATTATTTGTAACTTTAGGTGGGTTTGCAAACCTGTGTACTGCATTACCCGCGGTCACAGAAGCTCTGTTATCTGACAGCGTAAAACCTTGAATGATTGACAGCTAATATGAACCTTTATTGCGGCAGGGAAGAGCGATTCAGCACGTTTATAGAAATAAATCAGAACAGGTCGCACTACAACCATTATATGCAGTCGCACAAATGCTCCCAAATATATTATGAGTTCGCACAGATTAAATTTCGGGCGCATTTGTGACCAAAATGGTCGCAATTTTGAGCCCTGCATGCCGTTGTGTAAATAAGATATTACATACGGCTATTTAGCTTTTAAAAGTTGTGATCTGGCTCTATATAAAACATAAAATCTACTTGACTTCAAGGGGGGGGGGGGGAAACCGTTTGGGAAGGCGGGGCGCCCCTCTAATACAATTGTAGGGGAAACACTGTGTTTTAAAGACTAAATTTTGGCTCATTGACACTTTTTTTTGTCTGAATTAATTAGATCTGAAAAATATCTTTTAGATAATTATTTTAATGTCATTAAACAAATAAAGGATTTAAAAAACATAGCTAAGTCGATGCCAATAGCCTAGTGTTACTGTGCATCGACATATAACAGAAGTGCTCACAGCGACCCCAGTTCAATTCCCGGCTCAAGGTCATTTGCTGATCCTTTCCCTCTCTCTGCTCCTAGTGCTTTTCTGTCTGAAATTTCCACTGTCCAATATCATAATAAACGTGAAAACCCCTAAAAAATAATTATAAATTTTTTTTAAACCATAGCTAATAAAAATAGCATTTTTTGTAGGGGTATGTTAAACTCTATATCACAATACCAAGACACTGAGAGCACTACCTAAAATGCTTAAATTTGCGTTATTTTATAGTTTAATAGAATGCCATGATTACAAATTACATGACTTGCAAAATATTGAGTGAAAAAGTGAGATAAAAACTGAGAAAACAAAGGGCTAGATTTACTAACAGCTTGCTCCAGTGCAAACAGTGCAAGAAAAGCGCTGATACGGTTGCACCTGACCTTGTTGCATATGCATTTGTAGGAGTTTCCTGGTCAGATGGAAATTTTATGGGAAGTAAGTTTTTAAATAAGTATGCTAAACCATTAACAAAAATTTGCACTCCTCAAATTATAGGCATTATTTAACTGATAAAAAAACATTCAATTCAATTCAATTTTATTTATAAAGCACTTTAAAACAACACAGTCGACCAAAGTGCTGACAACAGAGAGTAAAACAAACTTTAAAATACAAATGTCCTAAATGTCGTGATTGAAATGCAGTTATTGCTGCCAGGAAGATACACTGCAGAAGAACAGAGAGCATGTGGTGTATTTTTTCCACACTTATAAATTTATTTGGAACGCTAGAGGAGCATCCGAACACACTGTTTGCCAAGCCATAGTATTTTTATTTGCTTCAGGAATTAAAAGATGACTCACAACCATGGAACTCGCCATAGAGCAAAATTACCATCCATTCATATTTGTTATCGATTAACTTGCAGTAAGAGAAGCCGGGACAGGCTTTCCTTATTTGCCAATATGCTAATTTGCGATGCACTTATTGCATTGGTCGATATGTTAACAAGATGTTACATCTGTGTTCTTTAATTTGTGTACTGTCTGTAAATAATCTGCAGAAATTTGCAGGCCTATCTGCACTGTTTAGGTATTACACTCGTGTACAAATTTGCATTGGTTAGTAAATCTGGACCATAATATTCTATCTAAAAATGTAAATAAATTTCATATTTTGGATGTCTAAATAGAAAGCACAGTTGTGACTGTTAAATTAAAGCACTGAATGCACTTTTTAAAGGCAGACAGACATTATGTATATGTGTGTATTTGCCAGCATCAGTTTGGGTAGCTCTCTCTTGGACGCAACAGCCATCACTGTGTTTGTACAGGGTGGCTAGCTTTTCAAGCCTCATTAAAGGTGAAAAGCTCGAGGTGCTAAAGATGAAATATAGGATATGTGTGTATATATAGGGGAAAGGCAGGAGGGAAATAATTTTTGGATATGTTCCATTTCACTCCCTAGTTTTTATGATGTAAAACGTTGTCATGCTATAGAGCACAAGCAAGGGCTTGCATCCATTAAACATCGGGCCACCCATGACAGATTCACTCGTGACACAACTGCAAGGTCAAGTTTACCAACACTAGAGTATATGCATCATGAATCTACTTACTGGATTTACACAGCTGTTAAAATGTACAGTGCCTTTATGAAATACAGACAATTTCAAGCAAAACAGATTATGTGCATATTTAATAATAACAGCTTGGCATAAAATATAATTATTAGACATCTGCTGATCTTCAATGATTTAATATATTGTGATAATGAACATGCCGAATATTTATTTTTCAAACTTTAAAAGTGCTTTTTATACTCAAGAGTGTTGTATTGGCATTGGCTGTTCATCACAGCACCAAATGCTTGAAAAATTAATAATCCATTTATTTTTAAACCTACATGTTCACATGTTAATCTGGTTTGCGACATAGATTCTGAGAATATTTATAGGCCTGTTGTTCAATAACTCTGTACAGTAAGATTTCATTTGTTAACATCTACAAATCTTTGCTGTGTTAAACAAATGGCAAATATTTATAGTGTAGTGTAAAATAACCTTTTATTGTGATAAAACAATGCCAAACAATTACACTGAAAAGAATTTTTAAAACAGATCTTGAACCTTTACTCTTGCACTTGTCTTATGATGACCTGAGAAATTTAGAAAAATTATTTCAGACAAAGAATATATATATATATATACAGGGTATATACACTCACTGGCCACTTTATTAGGTACATACTGTCCAACTGCTCATTAACGTAAATTTCTATTCAGCCAATCACATGGTAGCAACTCAATGCATTCGGGCGTGGTCAAAATTATCTGCTGCAGTTTAAACCGAGCATCAGAATGGGGAATAAAGGTGATTTAAGTGACTTTGAACGTGGCATGACTGTTGGTACCGGACGGGCTGGTCTGAGTATTTTAGAAACTGCTGATCTACTGGGACTTTTACGCAAAACCATCTCTAGGGTTTAAAGAGAATGGTCTGAAAAAGAGAAAATATCCAGTGAGTGGCAATTCTGTTGGTGCAAATGCCTTATTAAAGCCAGACGTCAAAGGAGAATGGCCAGACTGGTACGACAGACTTGTTCTGAACATGACAATGAGTTCTCTGTACTCAAATGGCCTCCACATTCACTAGCCGTCAATCCAACAGAGCACCTTTGGGATGTGGTGGAACAGGAGATTCGCATCATGGATGTGCAGCCGACAAATCTGCAGCAACTGCGTGATGCTATCATGTCAATATGGACCAAAATCTCTGAGGTATATTTCCAGTACCTTCTTAAATCTATGCCATGAAGGATTAAGGCAGTTCTGAAGACAAAAGGAGGTCCAACCCAGTACTAGTAAGGTGTAAATAATAAAGTGGCCAGTGAGTGTATATATCTCCATCCTTTGGTTGCTGGTGCAGTGCATTCTGGGAATGTTTCAGTGGAACTGTTTTGAATGTAGACAGTTTTAAAAATGGTGGACTCTCTAGAAAGAGCACTTACTAGTGAACAAGGAAGTATATTGAAACACACCCTTCGATCCATCACCACATTTGAATTCCTTTCAATAATATGCATCTTTAGATGTGAAGTGCTCTTACTAGCAGTGTGGCCATATCATGTGTTTGCAGTTAGATTTGTTTACTCATTTCTTTTAACCTCCCAAATGTGTTGTTACACGATTGAAAATGTTTGCAAGAATCTCTGTCCTTGTCTTTATTCTCTTTGTGTCTGATTGAGTCGAGACACGCTCTTCCCCTGGGAGTGGAGCTGAAAATAGCGCAGACTGCCAGTCAGGGGCTGATTGCAGTCACCCATCCCCCGTTTGCAGCCGCCAATCACGAACAACAGGCTAAGAGAGCTTGATGTCTACAGACACAAATCATAAGGTCTTAATCATCGCAGTATAATACAGCACTGCAATATTTATGCATGCCATTAAATCATGACATTGGCACTGACTGGAAAGAATCAACACTGCTTTTAATTACGGATTCAGCAAGGAGTCCGTTTCAAATGGCTATTGTAGAGCATAATGAATATATCGGTTTCCTGAAATGCAGCTGTTTGGTGTTGTCATAGTGGCTTGATTATGTAGCAGACAAAATACCCTGATTGAATCACTTTATTGAATTAGAGACTGTTCTACATGCCACATCTGCTGTGGAGAAAAAGGCTGAATGTGAAGATTTTCGTTGGAATCACACTTGCTTGCTTGTCGTTACGAATCAGACTTGGATGGGATACTGGACACCAAACCTGTTTACAGTGGCCGAGCACCCAGAAATGTACAACACAAACACTATTCAGGCAGGAAACGCAGGAAAGATATCCTGCTGTAACAGAGCAGAATTATGCCTGGCTATAGTGTAAATATTACAATTCCAGGACTCTGGAAAACACATAAGTTAAACAGATAGGTCACTCAAAAATGAGAATTATGTCATTATTTACTTTTCCCATGTTTGTTCCAAACTTGTTTAATTTACATTAGCCTGTGCAACATGGGATGTAGTGTATAGATCACTTTTGTTGGGCATTTACATATTTAACGGTTGAAAGTGTTAGTCTTGACAACTGCACAAACTACACACAAGTACACTAGAGTTTGTTTAGAGTCAGAAAGATGTTTTTTTTTACCTTTTCCTTTAAGATGCTCTAAATTAATCAAAAGTTACCAAAAAAAAGAGGAAAAAAATTAAATATTAAACAATACAACTAAATCTAATCAAGCATATTAGGATTATTTTTGAATGTATTATGTGACAATCAAGACTAATGAAGTAATGGTTAGCTAGTCTTGGCATTAAAAAAATTAACTTTATTTTAAATTTTTATTTTATTAAATGTATTAAATTGAAACATTTATATTACATTTACATTTAGAACTCTAACATTATTTCAAAACATGACATTTCAATATGATTTTCATTCATTCATTCATTTTTTTTCGGCTTAGTCCCTTCATTAATCCGGGGTCGCCAATTTATACAGCACATACTTTATGCAGCGGATGCCGTCCCAGCTGCAACCCATCAATGGGAAACATACATACACACTCATTCACACTCATACACTCCGGACAATTGTAGTTTACCCAATTCACCTATAGCGCATGTCTTGTGGGGGAAACCGGTGCACCCGGAGGAAACCCACACGAATGCAGAAAGAACTCCAGACAGAAATGCCAACTGACCAAGCTGAGGCTCGAAACAGCAACCTTCTTGCTGTGAGGCAAACGTGCTACCCACTGCGCAACCCTCAATTTGATTTTGATTAAATAAATGAAGCCTTTGTTAAGCACATAAGGTATCTTTCAACAATATTCAAATAGCATTGTACATTTAATGTCATAAATAGATTAGAAAAATTGTGAGAATAAATAATGGCAATGTGTTCTTCTAAGAACAGATTACACTAAATATTCATCATGCTAAACTGTAGGGCTGGGCGGCATGACAGTACACCTTGTTACCATGAAATAAATTGTCAACCATAATAGATTTATTTGTTCCGCTTAATATACTGCGGCATGTAAATAAGTGGGCGTGGCTAACTCACATACATTGTGTGAGAGTCTGAGGGAGTACTCTCACTAGGCTCGATTTCCTTAAACCATGCCAAAGAGCGGTTGTCCCTCCTCCCCTCCCCCTGACAGCCTGTACTCATTCACACTGCACCTGAGCACGCTTACCTCATCAATTATGTGACTGTTCAGTTTAACAGGAAGGAACAGCGCTCTCATTTAGCACAGTTAAGATTTCGTTATGTCGTTTTAGTTGTTTGGTATGCAGTGACACACAGTCAAATATTTTGCTGAACAGATCCACAACTTTTGATGCTCATAATTTATCACAAAAGTCCTCGTGCTGCAGATATTAGGGCTGAATTATTCTACTGTGTCGAGTGATCGGCGTGACCCACAGCATCTGCTTTGTGCGTAGTAGTGCATTTTTACTTCTGTGCATTTGTGTTGCTCTGCAATAACACTTCCGAAACGCTAGCTGGCAGTAGGTGTTTATTGTTTCCCTGTGTCGAGTTTTTTCGCCAGTGTTTTTTTTTTTTTTTAACACTACAAGTACCTCAAACTCGTTCATTAAGAGACGGGAACAGGCGGACGTGCAGCAACTTAAATCATAAGGTAAACACAAAACAAAAGTTTCCATCTGGAGCTCCTTTACGGGACTCAACAGTAAAGCCTTGCTCCATCGGGCTCGCGGCTCTCAGCACCACCCACGCTCGTCACTGCTACCAAGCTGCCCAATAACAAAGCTTGCGCTACGTGACGTTGTGATGTTGTTACATTTTTTAAGAGGTGTGCGTCAGCCACGGCGAGGGCTATGTAACCGCGTGAAGGCTGCGCCGGACCATAAGTTTGCGCTTGACGCAGAAGTAAAAATCAGCCTTCAGGAGCTTTGCTGAAGGTGCAGCTGACGTGCAGCAAGGGATTTGCATCTTTAATAAACTACAACAGTTTGAGTTCATTGAAAAGTAAGAATGATTAATAAATCCATATAAAATTGTCTCTTAAAAGTTACGTCACATCTTCAGTTTCGGGCTCAGGTGTACTTTGCACTCACACTACAACTAAACGGCCAACTGTACCGTACCTGAGCCTGATTCGGAGCACTTGACACTTGTCAAACAAACCGGGAAATGAGCCTAGGCACGGTTCGAATAGCATAGTGTGAGTGCACCCTGAGATACTGTTCCTAAAGTGCTAACTGGAACACTCATAGTAAGATCAGGTCAGCAATCTGAGGTGAACTTTAATGCATGATTTAGATGAATTGTATTTTAAATTACTGACCTGAAACTGTGAGTGTGAGTACAGAATAACGTTGTGTACAATATCCTTCAGTTAGTTTAACAGTCCCTTCTGCTGCGCTACAGCCTAAAGGTCCTAGGTCCTAAAGCACACTTGGCAACACAACTAATTAACTGTGGGCACTGTAAACCTCAGTCTAGGAAAAATCAAAGTTTAAATACACAAATAACATAAGGTTATGTAAGAAAATTCTTATTCTTGTTTGATATTTTGGTTGTAATATATGAAAAAAGGATCGACTCATTGACTGTGACCCCCATCATACAGAGCTTGAATCAGTATCTTAAATCAGGGGATAATAAAAAAACTTCAATCTAGAAACAAAGCACCGTGTATAAAATCATAAGTCTGATTTTCATTTTTTGTGAGAGGCTAACACTTATAGGGAATAAACATCCCAAACCATACTCTGTATATGAACACTTCTCAAAAACACATAAACGGCATCAGCTCACCCAAAAAGGAGTTGGAAAATGTTGACAAAAATCCATTTGTGCATCCCTTTTATATTTAGCAAGGTCCAAATAAAACAATAAAAGGTCATTTCTGATGTATTTCTGATCTGATGTATCCTTTTTGTTAATTTTTCTGGTATAACTACCTATTTAAATAACTACATCCTGAAAATTATTAGCATGAAATCAAATTAATCACCATAGAAAAGAATTTTGGTAATACCGCCCACCCCTACTATATGGTCTGAATTTCTCAGGAGAACATTCATGCTACTCAAGGTGTGTTTTTTTTGTCTTCTCCTGATATCTGCATTACTGGAAACCACTCTGCTAGAGGCCTATATTACTTTTATTCACATTTTTTGCTGAACTCATGCTGGCTGAGGTCCAATTGTAGGTCAGAGGTTCTTATATTGCTTTACTGCTATTGTGTTTCCAGGGACAGCTAAGAAAATAATAGAGTGGGTTTCTTGTTGACACAGACAGGCCTTTATTCGCCTTTATCAAGTTCTTCAAGCCCTTCTGCAGCCCCCCATCAGACCTACATTCTAATGCTGCATGGCCAAATGATTAAAGGGGCCCAATCAGGGCACACAGACACAGAGAAGCATAACAAGACCCAGATGGGCTGGTTTTGCAGCCTCTCTATGACCTCAGAGCAAAGAAGCAAGGACAGAGAAGGAAAAGTCCAGAGAAAAAAGCTGCAACGCAAATGTTAGCAAGAGAAAAATTACACAATTAGCTGCAATCGTGATCTCACCAAGTCTGAGTTCACAAAGACGAAGCTGAGGGTCAAGTGGCGTATGAAGTCGCCTCTTCTTCCTCCAACAACGCGCTGGGTAGGTGTACATCTGACCTGCTGCCAACCCTGCAAAAACACATACAGCAGAATGCTTTCAATAAGCTTCAAAATTTATTCGAATTGACCAAAAGGTATTAAATGTTTGTAAGAAGGGCCCTGGATTGTTATTAATTAGATCACTCTAAATTGTATTTTTAACCCCAAAAAGAAACCCATAACATGATACCATTTAATTTAAGGAATAAACACAACCAATCTGGTACAGAATTATATTTCCAAATTTACTTAAATACAATAAATCTAACAAATGTATACAAACAAAAGAAGGTTTGTTTCAAAATAAAGCTTTTCATTTTCCTTTTTCAAAACTCCAATAAACATCAAAATGAACAGTCAATTTAGTAAAACTCAAAAATTGTCCATAATGAAATGAATAGAGAAATAAATAAATAGTAAAATATTTATGTTTGGTCAGTCTCAGCCCTCTAATCATGCTTGTCAAGGTCAAAATGATTGAGATGAGCAATCAAGTCAAAAAAGGTTTACAAAAACAGGGTAAAATTCCAGCATGAAGTTTGAGCTCAATGTTGAAATGAAAGTGAGGTAAGATTGAAGAAGTAAAATGATAATAATCTCTCTTGTGTTCAAATTTCACTGTTTCGAATTAGAAATATAGTATCCTTTT
Organism: Danio aesculapii; assembly: GCF_903798145.1. Lineage (NCBI taxonomy): Eukaryota > Metazoa > Chordata > Actinopteri > Cypriniformes > Danionidae > Danio > Danio aesculapii. The sequence continues at coordinate 29,459,077 of NC_079454.1, read as the reverse complement.
CTGTGATTCCTAAATTAAAGTCAATGTGAAGGTACAATAAATATTTTGAGATTTTGATGTATCATTAAAATAAGTAAGAAACTCTGATTTAAAGGTATAGTTCACCCAAAGTTGCACACGATTTACTCACCCTCAAGTTAAAGAAATGGGAAAAACCAATACGGAAGTCAATGGTTACAATTTCCTTCTTATGCGTTCAGTAGAAGAAAGAAACTTAAACAGGTTTGGGAACAAGTAAAAAGAGAGTAAATGATAACAGAATGCTTGTTTTTGGGTGAACTACCCAAAATATATGAAAATCAGGGAAAAAGACACAGATACAGGACTGTATCCATAACGACTTTAAATTTACTATGAAAAAACCACAATACCATGAATGCGAATAAAAAAGAAGAAATTAAAATGATAGAGAAAATCAAAACTAGCCATATAAAGTTGATGGTTGTATTTATAGAAATATATTCCCAGTATATATCATAAGCGTATCTATTTCCTTTTGGATATAACAAAATGAGTTTATGGCTGATATTGTTTCTATAGTATTTTATTAATAGGACTGCATCACCATACTCATGTGACTAACGATGTGAGGAGAATATGTCCTCATTGCACACTTTATGGCTCACTCATCAACAGTTCCAAACTAATGTTTCATTATTTATGTAAAGTCATATACATTTTCTCTCCCTGATAAATAAAAAGCTGGTCTGGTCCAGAAAAGTCTGTAAATGAAAATATTGGCGTCAAAGGTTTTCATAGGTCATTCTCTCTTATTGGCCCATACCACATAATCTGTACCGTTACACAGATAGGAGGCACATGGTCTCAGTAATGCATTCATCCAATGTCCTAATGGTAAAATGGAGGAATTGAGCAAGAGAGAAACCCAGAATAAAAAAACATCCAATAAACACTGGTTTACCACAAAGTGTAGGGTGTGGCTATGGAGCTTTTAGTTGCGAGGCGCTGACTCTATTTGTGTCCGGTTCTCAGCAGGCATATTGTTCCCTTTGGCAGCTATATGTCTACATATTGGCTGTTTTGGTCGGACAATATGGAAAGGAATGCTGTGAAAAGACTACAGACAGAATCCCAATGCATGATTCTGCCTCATTGCATTGAATAGTTCATTGCATTGTCTAACAGATAATAAGTGGAAACCTATAATCTCCATAACAGTCGTAGGCTGCATACACAGTCATCAACACATAGTTTTATTTGCACTTGATGTGTCAACTGCTTTAAAACCAGATGCGTCATTCTTTATCCGTAAATCATGCTGTAATTTTAAGTGGAATTTAAAATGGAGGTTTAGATGGATGTGTAATGTGCCAACTGAACCAAAGTCTAACGGAACCAAATGCCTGTGGTGAGATAAAAAATAAATTAGGAATGACTGGACGTCCAGAATTTTGGGAGTTGTAAACATCTGATTGGATGACAGCATCTTAAGATGGAAGCACCATACAAAACCCTAGATCCAATGTAAAGCTAATTTAACACGTTAACACATACAAATAAAATATTGCTGATTTATGTTAGCACACCCCAGGAATATTTGAGGATTCTGCATTACAAAACATAAATAACCAAAAATAAATCTCAAATTAACTATTCAAAATGTTTTTGCACAGCAACAGGCTAAAATGTAACTCATTATTCAGTGACAGTCCTATATTGTCTGTTTAGCTGTCAAATTCAGTCAGATTCAGATGTTAAATTCATAAATCTGCCTGATATTTAAAAGATTGACTTTATTCAACCAAACAGACACAAAAATAACGATTTATTCACTTGCGCAGTAATCAAATTAAACTTTTAGTCAGTTATGGTCTCAGATTGACTACTGAAATATGCATATGATTTACTTATTTAAAGTCGATGCAAAATTGCGGATTTCACTAAATGTAAGTAAACAAGTTACCAAATAATAAATAGTAATAATGTTGTTTTCGGATGAACCCTTAAAGGCATAGTATGTCATTTTCGCTGCTGCAGGGAAGTTATTTACAACAAACCTAAGCGTATTTTGATGACGCCGTGACTGTGAAAGAGTTTGGAATCATGGGAGATTTGGCTTTTTTACATCTTACAGTACTCTTGCAGAAATCATTTTCATGAATGAGCTAAAGTACTCAAAACTTATTATCATGATAGTATAAAGCGGAGTATAAGGCTGAAAGCTGTCAGTTCTTAAAATGACTTATTTTGAACATTCTTCAAAACATTTTGGATAATATAAGCAGCTAAGTCAGCAAAATATGTAAAACTGTTTTTGGATATTGAAATGAAAAAATCTTACATATTGTGCCTTTAAATGAACATTTTTTTTAACATTTATATATTATGTTAACACTGGAACAACCAGAATTCTATAACTACTAGAATTACCATAGCAGTCATTCTGACCGTTCTCATATAAGATGTCATATTGTCACATCATATTTACATTCAAGGCTTCTATTAAGATATTAAATTAAAGCTTTAAATGTCTGTCATCATATTTAATTAAGTCATCACCGTAAAATTATGATCTTTTTGATAATACAGCCTATAAAAGTATAGTTAGGCTACCAGCCGCGAATGTCCACACCTCACTTTTATTTTCACTTTCTAAAGCAAGGGAGAAGGCTTTTTTTGCAGCACTGAATATGCTGTTTTGAAATACTTATAAGAAGTACAGTTATGTTTTTGCCAACAGAAAATATATTTAAAGTCACTAGGAAAAGTAGCAGACACCGATCATTTTGACCACTGTGCTAGTTCTAGGGTTGTCACGATACTGGAATTCGGTTCCAATCGATACTAAAATTTGACATCAGTTGAAAAACTGACATCCATTTCCTGCTGACATTTGAGCAGTACTAAGCACCTTCTTAAACAGCGCCGTTGTGTTCACATGCTCAACAGAAATGACTCTGATGGGCCGTAAAGCTCATCAGTTCACCGAACTCACCGCTGTTTATTGAGTATAACCACAGATACAGGGACACTAGAGCAGTTTAAAGCTGTGATTCACCAGCAGATCGCTCGTATGTCAGCTTATAGACAAACTCAGTAAACAGCAGTGAGTTCGGTGAACTGATGAGCTTCACGGCTAATCAGAGTCATTTCTGTTGAGCAGATGAACACAATGGCAAATCAGCGCTGTTTAAGAACGAGCTCAGATCTGCTCAAATGTCAGCGGGAAATGGACGTTTTTAAAACTTCAGTATCGATTGGTATTCCAGTATCGGGACAACCCTGGCTAGTTCTAGGTAGAAATAATCTTGGCTTTTTTGTGTTTCTAAATTTTTTTTATAATGACTTTTTTGGGGGTTTTCACTTTTAATGGATAGAAGAGTAGAGAGTATTGACAGGAAAGCATGGGGAGCAAAGAGAGGGGAAGAATCGGCACAGGACCACGAGGCAGGAATCAAACTCAGGTCGCCGTGAGCACTGGAGAGCATGTACCACTACACCACTGGTGCCAAGTTGTGTTTTGTTATTTTAATAAAATAAAACAATTTTAGGGATATATATAGAGAAATATACACATATTTAGTAAAAGTCAGGGAATTCATCTATGTAAGTGTTTTATTTCAACATGTGTGTTTTATTTCAACACAGTTATTATATTGCAAAAATGAAAAAAAAAAATTGTCAAAATGACAGTTTCAGTAGTTCTAGTGTTAAGGTAAATTGGAGAATGTGCTACCTGGCCCTCTGTGCCGCTTCTCCATCCAGATGTAACAGTTGTTCTGCGCTACGCCGGTCTGAGAGTCCAGGAAGGGCATGCGGACGCTACGCTCTGCACACAAGCGGGCATTGTAGCTGCGACAGTGCTCAATGGCCTCCCTGTAGAACTGGTCCCCGAGCCTGAGGAAGACACATTTGGTAAGGAATCCTGTCTTTTTGCATAATTCATCTGAGTCTAATTCATTGAAACCGTAAAATGATGATTTTGAAAAGTGCCAGCTTCGACTACTAAGGACTAGTACCCAAAAGCAGCAGTACATGTTAAGCTTTCACACATTAGTCAGACTATTGAGCCGTTAGGTTTTAAAGACCCTGTTTTGTTGAGTAATACCACTGTACATCAATACGACTTCAAAGCAAGCCAGTGTTTTGCATGTTAAGCCTCTGGGTCATGCTTTCTCTTCACATTTCAGTTTCCCACAGACTGTCTGAGAATTCTGCTGCTCTTTTAGTTATGTTAGACATGCTTCCATTTTCATCTATGTGATTCCATATAGACAGTGAAAAGACATAAAGATGCAACTTCCATACTGCAAGACTGAAGAGACACTGGAGCTGAGCCAGCCTACACTGCTTCTCTCCCTGTTTCGATTAGATCACTTTTCTCTGGACCAGAGAATACACAGATATGTGAGGAATGCTGGGCTGGACAAAGAGGAGTTCTCCAACCCAACACAGTGAAACAAAGAGCCTCAGTGTTTGGAAGGAGAAGGAGAGAAAAAGAGCAGGCAGGTATGAAAAGCAAAAAGTTTGGGAGAGACAAATGAGACTGCTAACATTCGATAGGCTCCAAAGGAAGGTTTGGGAATCTTAAATGGATCTGGTTTTACATTTGGAAACGTTACTGTTCTGGAATGTGCATAAATAAGGACAAAAACAACTGTTCATAACCCTCATGTTGTTATAAACTCATATGACTTCCTTTTTTCTGTGCAAAACAAAAGAAGACATTTTGAAAAACTAACTTTCAGTGTCCACACAATGAAAGTCAATAGGGTTCAGCGTTGTTTTGGAATGGGGCTGTCACGATATCAGATTTTCACAACATGATTATCCTGGCTAAAAGTATTCACAAAAACAATCATTGTGCTATCACCGGCTATCATCTTTAACTTTGCTTATTTTGTGTTTGCTTTTTAAGGCAGATGAATCAAACTGAAAACACGAGTGTACGGTGACAGAGAGAGAGAGTTTGTAACAATGACTGTACAAAAGAACTTATTGTTGATCAGCGTTTCCTGCAGACTAGGGTGTCTAACATCCTGTTTTTTTACATAATTCAAAAAACTCTCAGACTGCAAAGCTTTTTATTTGGTAGTGTCTCGCTTTTGTCTGTCACAGGGTTGGAAATGCCGCCAAAATGAACAGGAATGCCTCACAAATTCAAGATGACTGGGCATAAAATGTCCCGGCACAATTAAACTAAACAATGACTACTTTTACATGGACACCAGTAATCAAATTATTTGCCTTAATCTGACTAACACAATAATATGATTAAGGTGTTTACATGAGCTGCATTTTGAATGTTCCTTTCATGATCTCGTTTTACATGTTAAAGCACATAATTCGATTAACGTCACTGCATCAACACGCTATCCACATTTCCTCTGGAGTTTCATGTAATTTCGGGTGTTTCATTTTTAATTTGTTGACTTTAACTGCAGTTTGGCACTTTCACTTTCATTCAGGAACATTTCATGCATGCCCCCCGTGACAAACGAGATATTGGATGTGAGTATGAACTGCTGGAAGAGTGTTGTTTTAATGGAATTTGATACCGCACGCTGTATGGGGAAAAAAACACCGCATTTCATGATGCAGGTGTCTATGGTCCTTCACTGACTCGGTAGGTGCATATAATAGTGTCAAACAGCCGTGTGTGTGTATAGACCATCCTGCCGCAAAATGCGGCGAAAATCCTACACGATGGTAATAGTTTGATTAAGGTGTTTACATGCCTGTACTGCACTTCAATAGTGCGACTTAAATCGACATACTCCAAATGTCTTAATTCGATTTCTGTTTAGTGGTAGATGTACATAGTACAAGGTAGATTATTGGTGTCCATGTAAACATACTCAATCTGGTATTTTTAAAAGAGAAACTATAAGCAAATTCATCAGTCAATACAATTCCTGATCATTTTCTCCCTGTAACTGCAATGTATCAGTGTCAAACCTAGCTAAAATGTTGCTGTTTCCTAATTCCTACTGTCACAAATATTTAACCAATGCTGTCAATTTGTGCAGTATGGTTTTATATTAGAAATGCATTTCTATAACATTTTTAGATGGCAGGTGTCAGAAATGGAGAGCAGGGACATGGTTTGTGTAACATGTCTAATACTGTTGTTTTGTTTCCAAACTCTCTTCTGATACTCTTAGTCCTTGGAAGCAGTTTTTGGTTTAAACATATGGCTGAAATACAGTAATCCAATATTGGCAGTCACCCATACATTAAAAAACTATTCTAGCAACATTTTAGCTGATTGTGCAACCTCTCTGGTTAAAAAAAAAACACTATAGTTATCTACTATAAATTACAATAGTATATTTTTATGTGGGTGTCTGATGACTGAAAATAGATCTGGTAGCAGACGTAGAAGCCTCTGTTACTTTTTACCTTGCACTTTTTTTTAACCTTTATTATTATTTATTTGTTTAGGATATACGTTTTCTCATTCTGATTAGTACCTAATTATTAAATAGTTAAATGACTAAAATTAAATGAAATATTCCTAAGAATAAAACATTAAGTGTTCTTTGCAATAGTGTACTTGCATCATGATGATATTATTTTGTCATTTTGGCATATAATGGGTGGAATAAAATGGTCTTAAAATGACAATAATATTGTTTATCGCAATATATATTGGTGCAATATATCGTACAACAAAAAACAGATATTATGACAGGCCTAATTGTCACCGCTCACAGGTAATCATTTTGTTTTGCCTGAATATACTTTTCAGTCTCCTAAAGCGTGCTGTTGACTTGCAAGTGTGCTGTCAATTTGCTTATTATTACATTTTTAAGGACCACATTTTAAGCTAAACAATCTTTAAAGTAACACTAAAGAATAAAGTCATTTACATCTTAGCTAAATTTACAGCAAAGGTTCATTTTCATGGTGAACTATCCCTTTTAGAACTTTAATTGTAATGTCTTAAATCTTAAAAATCCCAGAAAGCATCCAAATTAGGGCTGGGCCGCTAAACAATATTATATCGAATCATGATAAAATTTATGTCAAAAACAATGATAAGCTCTGGACCTTTTTTTTTTTACTGTATATTGATCTAAGAGCCAATCACACAGCAGAAAGATATTAGAGATGTACCAAATTTTCGGCCACCAAAAATTTATCGGCTGAAAATATGTTATGCCATTTAATGGACCCTCTAATTTTTGTGGCTTCAGTCATTGTTGGGGTACGCTTTTAAATCTGGAAGCATTAACAACTTATATCGAAATAAATATATCGTAATCATTCAATATGAAAAATAATAGTCAAGATTGCATTTTTGCCATATCACCCAACACTAGTCCAAATTTCATCTTTCCACCACTCTACTGCCCCTCCAGTGCTCTTCCTTTCCTAGGGTTCCTGTGGCCATGATTTCCTTGTAATAATGAAATGCCTGTGCTATCAGCTGGAGACTGCAGGAGTCATTATGTAAGTCGCAGTGACAGAAGCCCACATTAGAGCGCCCACGACCAGCGCCGGAGCCACTATCACCATAATCATCAACATGCTCCGCTGGACTAAACGGCCCTGATGGCTCTCGACTCAAGTTCCCTCTCAAGAGTCGATCTATAACTACTTTTCAGCACCTTAAACCAAACCATAACAGCCCCAAGAGATGACAAGTGCTTTTACCAATGAGCGTCTGATGATGATGGTTCCTATCAGCACCATCTTAAAGAAAGAGCTTTTATGAGGACACCATGTTTCATACAGCCTCCCCCATTCAAAACCTCCACTATAAACATACCATGTGTCAGCGGCCTCCTGTATTACACTTGAGGCAAGGGCTCTGGTCAACAGACTAGAGTGGTTATGTAAACAGTTGGACTGGCATGTTGGAAGACACGTATTCGCTCTGCCACCACCTCCCCAGAGGAGCGAGTGTCTTGAAGGTCGTTAAGATCTCCACTCATTTAATGCCGATTCGTTACAGGCCATGGAGAATAGAAGGGATGTTTATTGAGTCTATTAGAGTATTTTGTTTTTAACCATTCTAAAAGCATGAAGAAAGTGTAGACCTTTTCAAGTATGTGGTAAGGGAAGACAAATGTGATTTAAATGCCATTTATTAGAATGAGTATTTATTTGAAGGTAGTCATTTTACCGTCTATGTGAGCTCAACAGAAGCTATGACAGTGGAAAATTATAGCATAAACATTCAGCAAGGAGGGCATTGATGGGGATGTCAATTCTTCAGTGAGCCAAAAGGTTTTAAAGGTGTCATAGAATGAAAATAACATATTGTGAGCCTCAAACAGGATTGTTTCCTCTTCTAACACTGACACTGATGATCCACACAAAATCATTAATATGCACGCCCCAAGTTTGAGTTTGACTGACCACAACATTTTCTAGTGAGATTACAATAATTATTTTCACAACGTGATTATCCTGGCTAAAAGTATTCACAAAAACAATCATTGTGCTATCACCGGCTATCATCTTTAACTTTGCTTATTTTGTGTTTGCTTTTTAAGGCAGATGAATCAAACTGAAAACACGAGTGTATGGTGACAGAGAGAGAGAGTTTGTAACAATGACTGTACAAAAGAACTTATTGTTGATCAGCGTTTCCTGCAGACTAGGGTGTCTAACATCCTGTTTTTTTTTACATAATTCAAAAAACTCTCAGACAGCAAAGCTTTTTATTTGGTAGTGTCTCGCTTTTGTCTGTCACAGGGTTGGAAATGCCACCAAAATGAACAGGAATGCCTCACAAATTCAAGATGACTGGGCATAAAATGTCCCAGCACAACTAAACTAAACTAAACAATGACTACTTTTACATGGACACCAGTAATCAAATTATTTGCCTTAATCTGACTAACACAATAATATGATTAAGGTGTTTACATGAGCTGCCTTTTGAATGTTCCTTTCATGATCTTGTTTTACATGTTATAGCACATAATTCGATTAACGTCACTGCGTCAACATGCTATCCACATTTCCTCTGGAATTTCATGTAATTTCGGGTGTTTCATTTTTAATTTGTCGATTAAACTTTAACTGCAGTTTGGCACTTTCACTTTCATTCAGGAACATTTCATGCATGCCCCCCGTGACAAACGAGATATTGGATGTGAGTATGAACTGCTGGAAGAGTGTTGTTTTAATGGAATTTGAGACCGCACGCCGTATGGGGAAAAAAACACCGCATTTCACGATGCAGGTGTCTGTGGTCCTCCACTGAATCGGTAGGTGCATATAATAGTGTCAAACTGCCGTGTGTGTATAGACCATCCTGTCGCAAAATGCGGCGAAAATCCTACACGATGGTAATAGTTTGATTAAGGTGTTTACATGCCTGTACTGCACTTCAATAATGCGACTAAAATCGGCATACTCCACATGTCTTAATTGGATTTCTGTTTAGTGGTAGATGTACATGGTACAAGGTAGATTATTGGTGTCCATGTAAACATACTCAATCTGGTATTTTTAGAAGAGAAACTTTAAGCAAATTCAATAATTATATGTATTTTACATTTTTAAGTTGATCTAAGCTTGTATTAAACATACAATGTATGTGAGACTCTTATTATGACATTGAGAGAGGCAGGAAGACAATTCAGTGAAACAGGCAACCATGCTTCTCACCTGTTAGCTCAACAGCCCACAAAAAGCAGGTTTATATGAATTTTACATTTATTCAGCACCACGCTGATAAGGCTTAAGGTTTGTTTGGATGTATCTTTTGTTAATAATTTGTATATTGTGAAATTTGCCACAGATATGTTTAAAACGAGGCAACAGACAGATTTATGCATTGTTTACCTCAGCTCTTATGTTTTCTTGAGTGAAAGAACACCAGTAAACTTTATAAAACTCATCTGTTTATGCAGAGGTTGATAGTCATTTCCTGCCAGCATTTAATAAATGTTACTCTGGTGGCATAAAGATAGCTCACTCACTTCTTCAAGCTAAGATAAACATTTCTACCATTTCAGTTGAAATTATTGTTTACAAGACATCTACTCAATCTGTTAAAATAGTTTTGGACAAAGTAAGTATGATTATTTATTATGCATGTGCATATTTCGGAGTACATCATCCAATGTTTGTGTGTGTGTGTGTGTGTGTGTGTGTGTGTGTGTGTGTGTGTGTGTGTGTGTGTGTGTGTGTGTGTGTGTGTGTGTGTGTGTGCCTGTGCGTGTGTGTATGTTTGTAAGAGAGAGAGAGAGAGAGAGAGCGAGAGAAAGATAATTAAATCATTGTAAATAAACTAATTATTAGTGTTTTTATTACTGTTTTATCCTAAAATGTTGATTGTTAAATGTACAGCCTGTCTATTAAAATAACAGATTCTGATCTATTATTTTAATTGATATAAATGAATAATATGATATGAATGATATGATATATTGAACAATAATGTGATATATTGAATATTAATATGATATATTGAATAATAATTTGATATATTGAAAAATATGATATATTATTTATATTTTTATTTCATTATTATATGTACATATCTTTTTTTTACTACTACTACTACTGTTTACTGTGGTATTATATTATATTATATTATTCTTTTATTTTGATGTAAACTTTATAACTGCTTTGACAATACATTTGTCATGCCAATAAAGCAATTATTGAATTGAATTAAGAGAGAGAGAGAGAGAGCAGGTACCAACATGAGTTGTGGAGCGAGAGCAGAGCTCATTAATATTCACAACCATTCCAAATATGGTCAAAATCGAGATTTCCTTTCTAGGGCTGATTTCTGCCATTATAAATGAACATATAAACTATTTCTGGAAGATTTTTTGACTTAGCTAAGCCAGATACTAACTATGTAGATATATAGAGAACAGTTTACCATATTGCCATATTGGATCAATGCACTCGATTCCACCTTTAAACACATGGATGAATAAAAATAAAAAACATTGCATTTTAACAGGAAAAAACAACAATATTATTATTATTATTATAAAAGTATCATTATTAAATTATATTATTAATACTATCATCAATATTTATTATTATATTTATATTTACATTTGCACAAAAATAAGCAATCGTACTGAAAAAGAAAACTATATCTTATTATTTTATTAATTGCTACAATAACAACTACTTCTTTTAGGGATGCACCGGTATGGATGTTTTGGCCAATATCAATAACCGATAACTCTTAAGATTTGGAGGGCGATAACCGATATATTAGTCGATAAATTTTTCAAAATGTTATATTTTTATACAGTGAACAATTGGTTTTATTTCAAAAACTTCATAAAAGTTTGAACTGATCTTATGAACTGAAAGCCTACTCAAATCCAAAATTGCAAGGTGATTATAAAGACCTAGATTCACAATTACACATAAATCAGCATGCCAAAAATACATTGTTTTCTTTTCTCCGCATAAAAAATTAACATGCAACTTGACTGTTGCATAAAAATAATAGGTTAATTAACAAAATAGGATTTAATTAACAAGCAAGTTAAATAAATATATTTTAAGTACAATCAAAATGAAAGAACTTAGAACTGAAAGCAGCCAAATGTTAAGCGTAAAGCGGAATACAAATAATCATATTAGATTACAAACAACCCGAAGAGTTTAGCACATGTGCATCACTGCTATTATGTAATATTTTTCCTGAGGCGATTTAAACCAAAATACACAATGACCTTCTGTTAAACATATCTACGATGATAAGGAATATGGTTACTTACTGAGCTATTAATGCACAGTAGTCTCACACAAAGAAAGGACGGACTTTGAAGGAATAAACAATGTGAGGAAAGCTCCTTTATAGTGAACTGGAAAAGTCTGAACAATTTCGACCCACGTTTGCGCGAGACAGGCAATTCTGTACAGTTACACAACCTATCGGTTTAAAGACATCGGCCTAATTTTGATATCAGACCGATAATGATAACATTAAAAATAGCATTTATTGGCCAATATCAATATGGCCGCAGATATATTGTGCATCCCTAACTTGTGTATTTGTTTGGAAATGCATTTAAATTAAAATAAAACAAGCATAAAATAAAAGCTTGTTGTGAAAAAAACTGCTGAGTGAAGGCAGCAGAACATGTTCTTTTCAGTTAGAGCAAAGAAAATTATCTGCAGACTAAACATTTATTCAGTTTTTCATACATCCAATTCAAATGCATTTGTAAACAATCTGTTTTTTTCTGTCAGCCTGTTTCAGCCTCTATAAAAACTCTAAATGAACCTTCTGCCTTGAGCCATGCTTTGTGCCTGGGCTGCTCTTAGGAAATTAATACCTATTCTTTATTCAACAGAGCAGAGCAGTGGCTAATTCACAGTTCTCTGTGTAACTCCAAAACCAGAGGCCCCTTCACTTAGCCGAGCCAGTGTCTATATTCATATTACTTTAACAACAGAGGCGTCCCCTTTGTGTCTCAAAAGAACATAGCCACACTTCTTAAGGATGTAGAAGACATCTTTCATATTCAAATGACCCCTTTAGTTTGATATAATCCGAGTGCTCTCTCTAAGGACAGGTGTCTATGAATAATCATCAGCATAGGTAGACGTTGCTCAGAGAATCGTTGTTGGCTTTAAATACATATGCATACAGTCGTGATAATCAGTGCTGCATTTTAATTAGACACGTGCTTTTGTAAAGCGGCTCTCCAAATGTGATTACGCTTTCATTAGTTAAGAGGCCGGCACAGAGACGTCTTGTCTCGAAGCACTTCCTAAGGAAGCTTTTCATCAGTGCAAGTAAACAAAATCTGCTTCAAATGAAATGCTGCATCAGATTTGACAAATAAATAAATAATCAGAATGGTTTCCTCATTCAAATCACCTACTCATTTGCATTCTCGCTCTAAATGCTTTATGAGTCCAGATTACCACCTTTTTCTGAGCAATTTGAACTTGAAAGTTACTAAGTGACTTGACAAATCCGAATTGACAATGCTTATTTTGTTCATTTGTTTGTATATTTGAATATTGTGATGCACACATATTAGGGCTGCACAATATTGGAAAAATCTGGCATTGCAATATTTTGTTTTGCCGCGATATGAATATAATTTCACTAGATTTGAATAGCTCTATTTGGAAAGATTTCCTTAATTCGACTGGGGACAATAAAGTCTTTGTCTATGCAGTGCATCTGCATCATTCATAATAAAATACAAGCAAAAATAAATAAATAAATAAACCAACAGTTCTTTATGGTTGTTTAAGGAGTCTAGCCGTTTTCAAGTACAACAATTGAACAGTCGAATGTAAAATAACATGGTCGTCATTGTATAAACAATCTAAAAATGTATTATATTTTTATAATTTAATCTTTAATAAACAATCTAATGCTGCGAAGTGACTATTGCAGATACACACATTGCGATATTTGTTCACATATATTTCATCTATATTAGCCAACTTCATAATACCTCACGTGCATAACATTAAATCAAACAATCAATTAATAAACCGCTGATTAATCATTTACTCAGATTAATTGTTTTGAGTTTTTGGTGGTGAAAAATAATGTTATTTATCTATAAACACACATAAACTTTTTTTTTACATAATAGAGAAATACTAATAAATAATGATCTAAAACTGCAATATTTAAGAGGAAAATTGATAATGTGATGTGATGTATTTTTATAATGTGAGTTTTTTTAAAACCAACATACATTTTCACAAGCTTCTGAGAGAGTGGATGAGGGTTCCTCCAGCTGTACTATAGAGAGAGACTGAACGAGAACTGTCTCCTGTTCCAGAGTGTATGACACGCAGCGGCAGACATAATAGAGAAATACTAATGAATAGTGATCTAAAACTGTGCAATATTTAAGAAAAAAATTTATATTCAATGTTATGCGATACAGTTTTTTTTAAAAACCAACATACATTTCATAATATTTCAAGAAAAGAAACTTCTGAATCTGAACCGTCATGTTTTGCTGCTGCATAAAACAAATCTGTCATTTTTAGAATGTAAACAAACATTGTTTTTTACACTGGGAGTGGAGTTACTTCTTTAATGTCTCATTTATTAACATAGCCTGATTGCTTGGTAATAAAGTATTTCAGCATCGATACTACAATAATTGCAGATTTTTGGATAAGAAAACCAGCATGTCTATTTTTCTTGACGTGTAACAACACTACTTGATATGCTGAAAAGTCTTTCAGAGGGTGTGCTAGTAGCGGGAACACAAAGATACTTTTGTTTTAAATAATTCAATTATTGCCAACCATTGCTATATGTATATTGCAATATGTTCATTTGTGATGTTCGATAATTCTGATACATTGCACAGGCCTAAAAATAAATCTTTAAAATTTAAATTAAGCACTTAAACATATGCACAAAACAGGCTGCAGGGAGTGACATCAGCAAAAGATGTGGTTATGAAATGAAATTAGTTCGATATTTTGATTCCCAGCTCCAGGTCCTTTGCCAATCCTTTACCTCTGATTTCGTGTTAGTACTTGCCACTGTCCTATCCATTATATAGGCTAAAAAACCCAAGTAAATATAAGTATAAAAAAAGAAACTAGAAATTATCTTTATTGATGAAACAAAACGATTCCTAATTTTTTTTTCTGTACTGCACACCCCCAATCATATCCTGATTTATTTTTAATTTAGAAAGCTTTCACTCAAATATAGGTCACAATATAGGCAAGAAACTACTTTCTTTCTTTCTGACTCTAAAGATAAAGCGCTATTTTGAATTCTAATGTCAACCTGCTATGGCATCCTTGCCTAAAATAAATCCTATCGTGCCTGACACAGCATCATTTGACTGTCATTTGACACAGCATCATTTGACTTCTGTTCTCCACGAGCAATAGCATTCAGGAAAAGATCGACCTGCTACAGGCTCAGATAAAATCAACCTCTTCAAAACCTCCCACTTTAAAGTAAACCCTCTCTCCAAATAGAATAAGCATGGTATGTGATCATATGGGTAATTTAAAACAGTCTGTGGTGCATCTGAGGATAAGGAGGTGCTGATATGAATAGGGATTTGCCCTCCACAGTGAGTAGTGAGAAAAGAGAGAGAAAGAGTGATCCATCACAGTCAGGCTGTTTTCTGTGTGTCTATGGGGAGATGAAGAGGCTGCAAACAGACCCTCTCTCTCTCCCTCTTTCTCTCTTTCTCTCGCTCCCTCTCTCCGAACACCGGGGCACTGAGTACACCACATTCACTCATTACATGCCTGTTAATCCAATTGACCATTAATTACTGAGGCTACGTGCACCATACCAAAAAGCAATGATCATCGTAATGGAATTCAGGCATTTAACAATTCAGCAAATATCAGTACCATGCTTTATCAATTATTTATAGCAATTACCATAAATTTACACTGTAAAAAATTACAGTATTGTAAATTTACAATACTATAAAATTTATAGTAAAAAACAGCAGCTGTGGTTGCTGGAATTTAACCGTTAAAAATATGGTAGGAACTTTTATTTTACTGTTATAAGGCTTAATTTTACCGTATTTTGTACATTTTTCATATTACACAAGTGATTTGAAGTACTAACACCTACACAGCTTTGTTACATAGACAAAAACACAACAATAAACAGGTGTTGATGAGAAGGTCATGACCAAACTTCCTCACAAACAACTTTTCCCACAATTTGATCCCAGCATTTGATCATTTGATCTAACAGAAATGAATAAAGTGATTTATTACATAAATAACTACTTGTATTTCACTATAGTTTAAATATAATAATAACTTAATCCAGTCATAGCACAACTGATTTTTCAGCTGTTATATCTCAGACTTTAATGTGCTTTAAATAATCTTTATGCTGATTTGGTATTTAAATATATATTCTTTATAATCAGTGTTGAAAATAGTTGTGCTACTTAAATTTTTTATGATTTTTGTTTTCTTTCACATTTGATCAATAGGTTCATTTGAACAATGGGAATTTTAAATAATAAAAATAATTAAATCCTTAAATTAAATAACGTGTCCTTGATATATTCAAGTATTATTTATTTCAAAATATATTGCAGATCCCAAAGTTTCAAATGGTCATTTATTATTATTGTTGTTTACTTTTTTTGGGTTGCGCAGTAGTACAGTGGGTAGCGCTGTCGCCTCACAGCAAGAAGGTTGCTGGTTCGAGTCTCGGCTGGGTGAGTTGGCATTTCTGTGTGGAGTTTACATGTTCTCCCATGTTCGTGTGGGTTTCCTCTGGGTGCTCTGTTTTACCCCCCAGTATGAAAACATGCACTATAGGTGGATTGGGTAAGCTAAATTGTCTGTGTGTATGTGTGTGAATGAGAGTGTATGGGTGATGGGTTGCAGCTAGAAGGGCATCTGCTGCATAAAACATATGCTGGATAAGTTGGCAGTTCATTCCTCTGTGGCGACCCCAGATTAACAAAGGGACTAAGCCGAAAAGAAAATGAATGAATGAATGAATGAATGAATGAATGACTGAATGACTTTTTTAAATTATTGATTTTTTTTTTAAAATAATATATAACTAATGCTAATATCTGAAAAGTTAAAATATTATTTTTTTTTCAAAATCTTGGTCACTCACACTATAGCCCAGTTCACCTGAATATATAATAAAACAATAAATAAAATATAATAAAAAATATATTGCAGATCCCAAAGTTCCAAATGGTAGTGTAATTTATTGATTTTTTTTTTTTTAAATATAGCTAATATTAACCATCTACAGATTATTGTACATAACACAAAACTAATTCACTCTTATACGCACTCACATATAAAACATTGCAATTATTTAGATGCCTATTCTGTGTATGCCTTCTAACAACTCACATTTAAGCTGTGAGCACATTTAATGTTCCCAGTTCCAGAAATACTAATTTTAAGATTCATTTTGATTCTGTGAAATAATATATGACTGTAACGCAAATGCGGTGCCAAAATCAGCTCTACTCTGAAGCTCTTCAGTCACTCTTAAAGAGTTTGAAGCAAATCTAGGCTGTGCGGAAGCTAAACATAGGTGCCCCATCAGACTGCTGTGCTTTCATGATATCACTCACATTCTAAGAGAAACCCCTCAGCGCTGGATAAAGAAAGGGCCTTGAGCATGAGAGAAAGGCCAGAAGAGCTTCGACAACTCCTGGAGTGTGTGGTTATCAGGCTTGCTGGCAAACATTTATTTAAAAAAATGCTAATGTAAGAGCCTGTTCACAAATGGATTATTGAATGAGCATGTAAATGTGCTTTCCTTTCAGTTCCTTGAGTTTATAATTTTTGAAAATCATAGCATATAGGCGGATTATAAACATATTTGTATTTTATCAACAAATGTTAAACTGAACATTGGAGTCTACACCACAAACCCCTGTTCCTGAACACACAAAGACCTCAGGCTCAATAGTGTATGTAGTGCAGTTTGTAATGCGAAATGCATCTAGACAGACGAAGACGGGGGGAGGGGAACAGGCGACCACAAGCGCCTTAACCTAAACCCCACATATTCACCCCCTCACCGCCCCCACCTCTCGATTTATTTGAGACGAAACCAACACAAACCACCTGACCCTGCTCTCCAGACACTAATAAACACTGCTGAACAAGGTATATTTGACTGCACAGAAAAGAACACTTGTATTTTTAACAGTGGTGGGAAGTAATCTCATTCACAACGAACAAACAACCAGACAAAAACACATTATTTGCCTGGGCAACATAATGAGATTTAGAAAAGAAGGGAAAGCGTAGCCTAAACACCTAGTAGCGAGCATATGAAACTACATAAATGTGATATATTACAATTATAAAATAACTGATTTTTATTTAATATTATTAAAAAAATAATAATAATTATTCCAGGGATTGCAAAGTTGAATTTTTAGCAGTCAGTTCTTTAGTGTCAATCTTAAAATTAATCATAATCGGCTGATTGCCATTTAAAAAAGAAATATCAATTTTGAAAACAGTTTAATATATGCTTAATATTGTTAAAATACAGATTTCTTTTCAGGATTCTGAACAATATAATTGTCCAAAAACAGCATGTATTTTAAATAATAATAGTAATAATAATTAATAATTATAAAATAATCTAATTCTTCTAATGGGTTTATAGCCAATGCACAAATTATGCTTTCTGAATAAAAGTATTAAAAAAAAAAAAAAAAATATATATATATATATATATATATATATATATATATATATATATATATATATATATATATATATATATATATATATATATATATATATATATATATATATATATATATATATATATATAAATCGACCTTCAGAAACTATAATTGATCAAATTTTTACAGATCAATTTTTTTCAATTACTTTCCCTACAGTGTGTGGTCAATGCTAATTTATACTTATTATATTATAATTTTATTATACTATAATAATATATCAGAAGTATAATAATGTTATACTTCTGACAAGCGCATGCGTACGGCTGGCGCAGCCTTTGCATACCCGCACACTAGGGCTGTGCGATTAATCGAAATCGGATCACAATTTCAAACGTTGCGATTAGTTAATCACAACAATTTCGGCCCAGAGAAAATGTGTGACTGTCGTCTGTGTGTGATAGTCTTACTAGCCAATTTAGTGAGCACACTTGCGTTCTGCCCAATCAGAATTGCGCAACCGAACTATGTGGAATGCCCACAATAAAAATAAAAAAAGAAAGAAAACAAACAGGAAAGCTCGGACAAGTGGGATGATGACATTTGCTGCTTCAGAGGCATTCATAGAATATCAAAGAAAAACAGGACATTGGTGATATGGAAATATTTTGGTTTCAAAGTCACAGACACCTTACAAAAACAGGTAATTTGTAAAAAATAAAAATAAAAAAAAGTTGCCACGAGGAAATACAACAACCAGCACCTAAAAAAGCACCACAGGTGGCTATATCAGGAGAATCTTGCTAAAAAGTCAACTGAAAGTATTGCCAGTGACACTCAATCTATTAGCAAGCCACAGCAAAGTACAATTTCAGAGTCGTTTCAGCCATGTTAGTTTGCTTTTTTGTTTTTATAATAAGCTACACTCTCTCCCTAATTTGAGTTTAACTTGTTTACAGATAGGTAAGGTCATTTAATTTGTGTGTACTATTTGCTCTAGAGAGAAATGAAAAGTGTTTCATTTCTGAATATTTAAAAATAAGTTTGAATAAATGTTGGAGTAGGTTAATATCTTTTCAGTTCCTTTTTTAACTAACACTTACTGCATTTTAGCAGTAAGAAGCTACAATACAGATTATTGAGCTGAAGCTTAACTACAAAATAAATTGCTGATCAAATCGAAATCGTAATATCTGTCAATAACATCGCAACGAGATTTTCCCCAAATCACACAGCCCCACCGCACACCTCTCAAAAAAAATTTAACCACACGTAGCACAAGCTTTGTGATTGGTCAGCTTGGTAGCCATGATGCCGTGTTTAAGGCAATGTGTTTTAATTTCAGTTGTTCAGCATTGATGTTCATTAAATAATGATAGATAGTAGATAGTGTGCGTTTACTTCAATTATTTTAAAATCAAGTAATGCTCCCTTCACAGTGTTTCCACTAGGATTTTTTTCCAGCTGTGGCGGCAGACCTTTAACACATTAACCTATTACCTGTGGCGTTATTTCAATGACAAATGTCATGAGTGCAGAAGTCCAGATCGCATTCATGTAATACTAGCATGTGAATCGCTGTGCTCGAGCGCCGATTTCCTCTGTTCGTGCACAAAACTTCTTGCACGCCCTCAAATACACGCTGCTCAAGTGCATATTTTCTTATGCGCTCTCAAATAAACGCTGCTGAAGTGCGATTTAGTGTGTTTATGTAACGAGTAGGCTTATTAGATTTGCTAGGAATATTTATGAATGTCTTCAATAGACCTACAGAGCAGCATTAATGTGTCCTGAAGTAAAGTGAAATGGCTATAAACTCCAGCAAGATAAAGTCATTGTATGCAGAGCCATAGACCTTTATCTATGAAGTATAATTACGGAAACTGTACATCTTAACTGAAAGCTATGTTGTGTTTGCTAGTCTCACGCATCTGTCAGTCAGTCAATCAGTCAGTCAGCATGTCACCTTAAAGGGTTAAACAAATAACGCACAGCACTACTACAGTTACAGAAATGTTCACGCTGTAATAATTCACTTACCTTTCAATACGTTTTGGTGTGATTGTAACCCGCTATTAAAAAAAATGACTGAATGTTTTAAATGAGAAGCTGTAATGCAGCCGTGGCGGGATGAATTTTGGTGTGGCGCCCAGCCATGGAAGAATGAATGCAGTGGTAACCATGCTTCATTTAAAAACCTCTTGTAATATGTAAGCACATTTACTGTACAAAACTTTTCAATGAACTATGAGAGCAAAAACATAAAATAAATAAATAAAATAGTTGTTCATTAATCGTAATCGAGTTAAAATTTTCAATCAATTGAGATTTAGACTTTAGGCCAAATCGCCCAGCCGCCCTATTGTTTATCATTCAGTTTGTAGCATTTTTTTCAACATGCTTACTGTATTATAACACAGCAATAATAATAATAATAATAATAATAATAATAATAGAGCTAATAAGAGGGCAAAAAAACATTTTAAAATATGTTGGGACAGGTGTGTATGGCTCCTTTTCCTGCTCCCGGTGACCCCCAATGTCTTTTGGTGGGACGCGAGGGGAGCTTTATGTGCCTGATCTAAAGCAGATGGGGCTCTGTCTCTTGCCCACTGACATCTCTGCGGCTAGTCATCAGAACAGATGGGTACTGAGGGATCCTGGGATATTGCTAATCTGCTCTACCACAGCATTTAGAGATGGTGCATCCCCCCCTCAGTGTACACACTTACATAGACAAATCAGCTTGAGTTTGAATGGAGATGAATCACACGAGCAACTATGATTTAGACTGGTATGAATCCAAGGCTTTCATACAACCATTTGCACCACTTGCAGTCATATCTCACTTCTCAGAAAATGACTTGGCAAAATAAAAATAAACTTCGTAAATAATGCAGTAGTTAATTTAATGTGAGTTTAATGTGACATGTATTAGCTACTGTAGTCATGAAATATGTATTTTACTTAAATTGCTTTGTTTTATATCATAAGGCATGTCACAATCAAGAATTTTCTGCTGATTAATGAATGTCAGATAAACGATTATGACTAACAATTTGATAACTGATATATATATATATATTTTTTTTTTTTTTTTTTATTTATTTTTTTTACAATTTTGTATTCTTTAATAATGAGAAAATAACATTTTAAAAGTTAGAATATTCATATTTTATTCAATCTTGGTCACTCATACCTGAGACCAGCAAACCTGAATATATAATATAATATATCATAATATAATATAATATAATATAATATAATATAATATAATATAATATAATATAATATAATATAATATAATATAATATAATACAATATCTGAGGGAAGTCCTTTGACTGCCTCTGTGTATTTTACAAAATTAAAATAAGTTTCCTTTCCTGTTGTGAGATGTGTGCAAAACAAACACACATAAACCAAGAATATTTTTTTACATACATGCGTGAATTATATTTTATAATTGCTTATTGGTGTTATTGTTAATTTTTAGACTTTAGATTGGAAGTAAATAATTTATTTCCTCAGATTTCTTTGATATTTAATGACTAATATATGACTAATATATAACTAATATTATATTATATTATATTATATTATATTATATTATATTATATTATGATGACTATTCATTCATTCATTTTCTTTTCAGCTTAGTCCCTTTATTAATCCGGGGTCGCCACAGTGGAATGAACCACCAACTTATCCAACACGTTTTACGCAGCGGATGCCCTTCCAGCCGCAACCCATCTCTGGGAAACATCCACACACTCATTCACACACATACACTACAGACAATTTAGCTTACCCAATTCACCTGAACCACATGTCTTTGGACCCACACGAATGCAGGGAGAACATGCAAACTCCACACAGAAACGCCAACTGACCCAGCCGAGGCTCGAACCAGCGACCTTCTTGCTGTGAGGCGACAGCACTACCTACTGCGCCACTGCATCGCCTATAATAACTAATATAATAATAATAATAATAATAGAAGGTACTGATTGTTTTACCTTGGGACCACTAATCAACTAATAACCAAAAGGACAAACTCTTCTGACCTCTTTAACAAATGTAATGTAATAGAAGCAGGAATTCTGTCACATGGCAGAAAAGAGCAGCTCTGCACTTCAACAGCCAAACAAGAGAGAACAGGACAGCGAATTCCATTGTTATCCATCACTTATCTCTGGACTTACTGATCCTTATTATCCTGTTTTGTGTAACTATAATACTTTATCACAAATGCACGGCGTTTATCCACACAGCACGACAGAAATGTCAACGTGTAGCAAATATCAAACAACACCCGATGTAATGTTTATGATACGCGTGTGTTCAAAAAGGAGCTGACAACTGAACGCTATACGAATGCGCTTAAGAAAGTTACCCGGCGAATTCCTGTGAAGAAAATGCACATATTTAATATGTCTACCATGAAACTTGTTCTTTAACTTGTCACGATGTGTATGTCAGTTATCTGCCAAGCAGTTCTCCATAGGCCACGACGGGGAAATTATACGTTCCTTTCCTATAGGCATTTTAGACACAGTGCAACAGAAACATACAGTCGCTTTACTTCACCACCAAGCATTTGAGTCTTTAAAAGATTATTTTACGGTGCAAGTTGTTCATCGAACACACACATCGCGCTTGTGCAGTCATATGACAGCTCATCCCGACAGCTTTCATAAGGCTTTAACGTTATCTGGCTGTCCTGCAAACAAGTCAACGGAGTATGTAACGTTACACTCGCAAAGCATTGCATCCGAAATAATGCTGCACTAACACTGACCAACAGAGGCTGAATGCTGAGACACACGTTTCATATTTGCAGAACGAATGTCCGAACACAACGCTTCAAATGTATTTACATTTGAACATATACATTACACACCCACACAAAGAGGAAATAGGTGGATTAAACAGTTATTCGTTTGAGACAGAATTTACTGATATACAAAATGCACCGCGTGTACAGTTTATTTTCCAGACACAATTTGCACACACACTCTAAAACACGCGGAATGCAGCACATTTTCGAAAACGAGCGAAAATAATGTTTATAATTACTTACGCTTTCAGCGGATTCTGAATGACAGTCGCCATTTTGCCAGACTGTAACCCAATATTCCAAATCTGAGTTCTTTGGGATCCTTGTGAAAGAAAAACAGCCAATACGGACCTCAGTGTCCGGCAGTCTGGCCAATACAATACGGGGAATAAAAATCTGGGCGTGGCTTCCAAGAGCTGTCAAAATTATAAGAATTACATTATTATCTTTACTTAAAGGCACTTGCATAGCAAATATAAAACAAGAAATAAAGCAATGCTACTTTATTAGTAGATTTTATATGTATCTCTGTAGCCTTTAGCATTCATCTGTTAGTTTTAACCATAAACCAAATGTTTATTTTAATTGTATTGTAACTTGAACCATTATTGTGCTTCAATATAAAAACCACCATAGACAATTGTAAACAGTAAAATTTTGAATATTGAAAATATGATTATAATATAAAAAAGCATATACGTCTATCACATTTATTGTTTTATCAGTTTTATTTTAAATGTTAATACCTAAGCAACCCCCATTAAAAACATGTAAACATTAAAACATTTATTTATATATTTATTAATTTATTTAGCTTTGAAATCTCAGAAAGTGATTGACAGCTCTTTGTTCAATCGGATCATTTTAATTTTACACAGTCTCGTGGTTTGACCAATGAACAGAAATGGGGCGGGAACTCCCGTTGTCGTGAGGAAGTAATATTTTCTAAACAGGAAGAAGACACCACGACTGGCATTTCTTTCTGGTAAGTTTATAAAACTCTCCATTTACACAATGTTGTTACGGTTTATAAACCATTACGGCATTCTCGTCTGCGAGTTTAACCTGTAACATAAACGACAGAGCCTCGTGGGTGTTCGTGATAGTAGTTTTAGCGTGTTAGCTCCTGGTACAGCTCCATAACAAATCAGTGTTTTGTTTTATTGTTTGTTTATTTGTTCTGTGGATAGTTTGTTAACATTGAGCGTTAACAATACGTTTAGGTATAGTTTGATATATTCGAACACTAAATGAATACACGGCGTCCTCTTTATTTGAATATAATAACATTAATGTTTTAGCAGATACACCGGCATGGCTACTCAGTTGAAATGAAGCGTGGAAACTGGCGATCACGGGGCCGCGACCGTCACCGACAGCAAAACCAGTCCCAGTGGCGGAGAAGACCCCGGTCAGACCATGACGAGCAGGAATACGGGTAACTATTGTCCTATCCTCAAAGTCCACTTGTCCTCATCTTGTTCCAAACCTGTTTTCTTTTTCTGTGGAACACAAAAGGAGATGACAATGAGGTTGTTCAGTAATGTTCGTGTTCATTGTATGGGCAAAATGTACTGAGTGAATGGTGAGTTATGCTGTCATATACTGCCTAACATCTTATTTTGTGTTCCACAGAAGAAAGAAAGACATACAGGTGTGAAACAACAATATGACTTTACTGATATGTTGACACCCGTGCTGCATTACAAAACAATGTTCATACTTAAGGATTGAGAACACAGAGACAGCAGTTTTAGGCTAATTTTACTCCGGCATGTGTAACTGCAAATAGATTTAGGCTCACTGATGAGATGTCCCATTTGTACCAAAGTCTAAAAGGAAGACCTCTGTGGCTGGAAGTTAACAAGAATTATATATCTTATAACAATAATACAATTACCGTACAACAATTACTGTTCTTACATTACTGTGAGAGTTGGGTTTAGGGTAGGGGTAGATATTAATAACATACAATTTAATGGGTAATTTAATAAATAATATTAATAATACGCTGTATAAATTTTACATTACTGTGAGAGTTGAGTTTAGGGTCGGGGTAGATGTTAATAAAATGCAGTTTAATGGGTAATTTAATAAATATGAATAATACGCTGTATAAATTTTACATTACTGTAAGAGTTGTTTAGGGTAGAGGTAGATGTTAATAACATACAATTTAATGGGTAATTTAATAAGTAATATGAATAATACATTGTATAAATTTTACATTACTGTGACAGTTGAGTTTAGGGTAGGGGTAGATGTTAATAAAATACAGTTTAATGGGTTATTTAATAAATAATATGAAAAATATACGGTATAAATTTTACATTTCTATGAGAGTTGGGTTTAGGGGTAATTTAATAAATAATATTAATAATGCACTGTATAAATTTTACAATACTGTGAGAGTTGAGTTTAGGGTAAGGGTAGATGTTAATAAAATACAGTTTAATGTGTAATTTATTAAATAATATGAATAATACACTGTAAAAATTTAACATTTTTGTGAGAGTTGAGTTTAGGGTTGGGGTAGATGTTAATAACATACAATTTAATGGGTAATTTAATAAATTATATTAATAGTACGCGGTATAATTTTACATTACTGTGAGAGTTGAGTTTAGGGTCGGGGTAGGGGTAGATGTTAATAAAATACAATTTAATGGATAATTTAAGAAATAATAAGAATAATACCCTGTATAAATAGTTCATTACTGTGAGAGTTGAGTTTAGGGTTGGGGTAGAGGGAGATTTTAATGAAAAGCAATTTAGTGTGTAATTTAATACATAATTATTAATAAAACCCTGTCAAAATTTTACATTAATTTTAAAAATTACATTAAATTTCCTGAAAGCATATTAAATGTAAATGAAGTGTCTTTAATGTTTTATATTACTGTAGAGTAAAAGAACTGGCATTCAGACATTTTATCATTGCACTTTACCTTTAAATAAGCATTTATGTATAATATGAAGTTGAAATGTATTAAACTTGGCATGTTTAATTAAGTGATTTACGTTATATTCAAAGTCTTAAAGTTGGTTTGGTTTGGTTTTATATTCATACAACTTGTGAACAATGTTGTACATTTATAGTCATTGGCTGCTAATAAGATTTACCTATTTTGAATTTGCAAAGAATACGTTTGTGAAATTATATTGTTAATGAGATTGAATGTGCGAATGATATGCGATATGAAAGATGGTGCCAATTTGTAAAGATTTAAAACAGCACTGGTCTTTAATCTTTAAATATTGTCACATGTCATCTAATACTTGTTCTAAATGAGCTTGACTAGATTTTTTTGGTATAGTATCAATTGTTATACTGAAAAATAATTTAATAGGTGTCTTATTTTAATCAAGCACATATATGGTATTTTTTTTTTTAATAAAATAAATTATTCTTACAACCCCCCTCATTTTTGACTCATGATATTTTACAACAAGAGGCCTTCATGTAGTGAGTTTTTTTTTTCTTCTAGGTCTGACAGGACAGCAAGTGATGCAGATGATGCAGGTTTATCTTCTGCATCCTCATCTGCACCCTCGTCTGCACCAGGTAAACTTATGCTTCACTTTAACTCATTAGACTTTTTATTGTCAGTCAAAAATCATGAATGCAACCATTATCACTTACAGAGTTGCCTGGCTTCTACTTCGACCCAGAGAAAAACCGCTACTTCCGTTTGTTGCCTGGACACAACAACTGTAACCCATTGACAAAAGAGGGGCTCCAGAAAAAGGAAGAGGAGAAAAAGAGATCAGCACTGCTCGCAGAGGATGATGCTCCCAAGAAGGTGAATTGGAGAAGTACTTGATATGTCCTACTATATGCAATGTATATGTCGTGCCATTTTAGAATAATTGAAAAGCTGTTGTAATTTCTTTAATATTTATAAGTTTTTACTTTTTCATTTTTCGGTTTTAATTTTAATTGTGTTTGTTATTTATATTACTTTATTTGATTAGTTTTATTTTAGTTTATTATTTTAGATTAACAGAGAAGGTAAATCAAATGACACAAGCTAGCTTAAATAAAACAAGATAAGATCTGTTTATTATATATATTATTATAATATATATATATATATATATATATATATATATATATATATATATATATATATATATATATATATATATATATATATATATATAATGTCTATTTTACATGTAATGATATACAGTCAAAATTATTAACCCTTCTATGAATTGTCTTTTCTTATTTCAAATATTTTCCAAATGATGTTTAACACTGCAAGAATTTTTTCACAGTATTCCCTATAATATTATTTCTTCCGGGAAAAAGTCTTTGTTTTATTTTGGTTAGATTAAAAGCAGTTTAAATTTATATATATTATATATTTATCTCCATCAGACCTCTTTTCTTGTAACTGAGCATTTTCCATCAGGCTCAGAAGTTTTATTTTATAGCTAATGATAAGGTTATTAGCTGGTAAATAAAATAACTTCTTTTCAAAAAATGTCACTTTAGACATTTCTTTGTTTTTTAACAGGGTAGATTTTCTTTTGCTCCACTTCTACTTTTTATGCAAAATCCTCTAAATCTACTTATTGGAACAAGACAGTGCTATTAGTTGAAAATCACTTAAGATGCTATTAGAAATTATTTTGTATCAAACATAAAAGCACATTACACAAACCACCTAAAATATATAAATCTGTCAAAAAAGTGTCGGTTCATTCCACTTCGATAAACCAGGGAAAAAGCAGAAGGAAGATGAATGAATGAATTCTGTCCGTAAGTGCATTAATAACATTAAAATTGACATTAATTAAATCTTAACAATCTGTTGTCATTTCTGATATTTGGATTTAGATTTAATGCTAGTAGAACAGTGTAAATATTGCGAACATTATAAACTGTGCTTGGTAGATTCAAATAATGTAGTGTAAAAACATTGAGAAACCTCAATATCTGTGCATTGTCCATTAATATAAAAGCTGATCAGACGTATAGGTAATATGAAGTAATACAATAATGTGTAGTTTTATACATTATATTTATCTTTTTTAAAAACGGCTTACAATAAAACACAAGGTCTACTGGGCAAAAAAGGGATGCCTCTCAGACAATTTTAGAAGCTGTCATTCATTAATTCTCACCATACGTAAGGTCTTGGTCTCTTGTTTATCTTCATAGCATCCATGTAGGATAAAAAGAAGGGCATCTTAACTCTGTCTTTCATGAAACGCAGTTGCCGTTTTATGTATAGTAAATGGGACTCATTCAAAGTAGCGTCGCTGCGGAAACGTAAAAACGTTATGAATGCTTGTCATGCACAGTTTTGAGGTAAGGGACGTTTTCATTTGCCATTCACTGACAGTCGGACAGGCTCATCCAGTTCATCAAACTCCATCTTTTAAAATCGAAAGTGGAATAAAACGGTCTCCTCATCCTCATAAAAGTCAGTGTATCAGTGCGCTGCTACATTGAAAATATACGGTTCTATTCGCGCCTTCTGATTGGTTCTCGGGATATAGCAGCTTTTGCTGTCAAAGGCAAGTGGAGTTTAGAGGCTTTTGCCAACAAACTGTTAATTCTGAATGCGCTGACACTGCGATTTAGATGATTAGAAGCAAATCTATTTGTTGATGATGTACTACAGACCTAAAGCATTCACTCAATGTCATTATCTCATTTTGGCGGAAGTGGCGTTTAGCAGCTTTTACATCTGAACTCTTCATATATAATTTTATACTATGACTTAACCTAGTTAAGCCTTTAAATTGCTCTTTAAGCTGAATTGTAGTATCTTGAAAAATATCTAGTAAAATATTATGTACTGTCATCATGACACAGATAAAAGAAATCAGTTATTAAAAATGAGTTATTAAAACTATTGTGTTGAAAATCTTCTTTACGTTAAACAGAAATGAGGGAAATAAATATACAGGGAGGCGAATAATTCAGGAGGCCTAAGAATTCTGACTTCTAACTGTATGTACAATTGAATGACATTTATTTACATGTAAATATTCCTGCTGATTATAAAAACTGAAACTATTCTGCAATGTTAGTGTGAACTAAATCTCACAGTATTGCGCCCTTTAAAGGAATCACTTGTATTCCTCATTTCTAAGCTGCTCAGAATAATGTAAATTGTCTGTAAATGTAATTTATGTGAACATTCACTTAGTGCTTGCATCATGTTTTTCACTAAATTCCAAGTCCAACAACGTTCTTTGTGAGACCTCCATTGATGTTTTATGCAAAAGCATATCTTCTGTAGTCAGATGGGGTTGGTTGGTAATAAATCATTGTATTGATTTGTTATCGAGATGTGCAAGCGATTCACTTTCTCCCTTTTTTTCCTCCCCATTATGTTTAGAAATCTCCCAGGACTGGGCTGAACTCTGCATTGCTGTTACAGAAGAGACATCTGGGTTTGCTGCCCCCAAGCTCCTATTCAAGGTATTTTATTATATATTAATATTTTTTTTTACTTTTTGAGATGTTTGTACCAGAAAAAAAAAAAAACATTTGAATCCAAATATAAAAATTCTCCTTAATTCAGGCTGATCCATGAAGTGAAAGTCAGCGGGATGCAACGTCACAGGCTGGAAGTACAGAGCTCCAATTCCACCAGTCCAAACACTGACAACTTCCATCTCATTGTTGTAAGCCTCTCATTCATTGGAAGAAAAAGAACTTGAAGCTTTGGAATAAAAACAAGGCTGAGGCAACTCGGTGCATTTAAATGCATTCTTAGTGGAAAAAACAGCATGTTATGCTGATGACAGGCATCTCCAGACTAGTTGAGCTATTTGTGGCTTTCTCTTTGTTTTCATGGAAATGTGTGCATGTGGGTTGCTGGCAGGTGTTGCTGGAGGTTTTGGCCTCCGGTTGTCTGCTCTTTGAAAAACTAGCAGAAGGAAGATTAAGTTTTGGCTTCGATTTGTGTTGCTCTGTCTAACTCTGCTTTCTGTTTTCTGGATGTATCTTGTTAGGCAGATTCAGCCTGTGAGCGGGTTTTTACAGTGAACGACGTGTCACATGGAGGATGCAAGTATGGCATTATGAATTTCCATGGTTGTAGAAAAGGCTCTCTGTCGGTGGAGATGTGTGATAATCTTTATTTCACAAACCGCAAGGTGAGCTGTAGACTTAAATTAAAATCCTTGCACACATACACAGAATACATCTTTTGTAGAAGTGAAACTATGCTATTTGATTTGTTTCAGGTGAACTCTGTATGCTGGGCCTCTGTGACACATACAGACTCGCATGTTCTGTATCCTTCAATCATTTCAGATCCTTGATATTAAGTTGGAATTAAGTTCTTTACTAGATAAGCACTAATGAGGAAGCAGATTTCAGAAATTTCCATAAATAAAATAATTCTAAAAAATAGTCATGAGTATTTTCAGCTACCTTGTGCCTATAAACGTGTTTAGGGTGGATTTAATATAGTTAATACTCTTTCTCCATTTAAACTTCACTTTTTGGATGTTTTTGTAATGTATACAGTTGAAGTCAGAATTATTAGCCTGCTGAATTATTAGCCCCCCTGTATATTTTTCCCCCTATTTTCTGTTTGACAGAGGCAAGATTTTTTTCAACACATTTCTAAACCTTTATAGTTTTAATAACTCATTTCTAATAACTGATTTTTTTTTTTTTTTTTTTTGCCATGATGATATTAAATAATATTTGACTAGATATTAATGATGGTTTGTTCTGTAGACAGTCGGGAAAAAATTCGCTTAAAGGGGCTAATAATTTTGACCTTAAAATTTTTCATAAAAAATTTAAAACTGCTTTTGTTCTAGCCGAAATAAAACAAATAAGACTTTCTCCAGAAGAAAAAATATTATCAGACATACTGTGAAAATTTCCTTGCTCTGTTAAACATCATTTAGGAAATATTTAAAAAAGAAAAAAAAAAAAAATTAAAAGGGGGCTAATAGTTCTGCTTCAACTGTGTGTGTGTATATATATATATATATATATATATATATATATATATATATATATATATATATATATATATATATATATATATATATATATATATATATATATATATATATATATACACATACACATACACAGACACACACACACAGACACTTTTTTTTTTTTTTTTTTTTTTTTTTTTTTTTTTTTTAATACAAGTCAAATAATGACACTTAAAATTAATAAAGTGTGTAACGTTTCTCTGCAAAGGTCACATATTTTGATATTATACATTTATTAGAGAGGAAGTGTTTCTTGACTATTGTTTTCAGGTTGTGTTTGGTCGGCATTTCTCAGACGCCTGGTTGTGTAAGCTTATTACCTGCTTCTCTTTTCAGCAACTTCAATCCAGGTATGGCTGTTTTCCTTTTTTGCTCTCCACATTTTTTTGTTTTTCTTTTTGAAGAAGTTGAAATGACTACACTTTTTTCCCCCTCAGATCAACCAGGGATGCTGTGTAGTTTTAAGATCTCTACAGCTTGGTCATGTGCATGGTGCCTCAACCCACAGGCCGATAAAACATTCAGCACCGGTGATTATGCTATTGAAATGATAATTATGCTTGTCGAGGCTGAGGTATGCTTTTTCAACAAAAAATATAGTAAAACTGTAATATTGTGAATTATTATGTCTTTTTTATGTATGCACACCTAGGTCTTTCTCGAAGAGTGATTGTGACAGATGCTGTGACTGGACGCAGAGCCACATACCTGGCTGACAGTGATGTTCTGGCTCAACAGTTTGCCTTGAGGGTGAGAAGAAAACTTTGTGTTAGATGAAAATTCATCATGTATATTTCTGATGCCGATGGTACAGTAGGAGAACAAAACAGGGAAAAAGTACCAAAAGGGAAGCTTAAAATGAACTGAATCTCTCTGCATTATCTGTTGTCTCTAATTGTGTTCATATGAGAATAATAAAAGGTGTATGATTATTTTTTTATTTAAAGAATAATATGTTTTGTATGGTTCATGATTTAAAACAGAACATGCATTTAAAAATGGAAAATTCAATATTTTTATTTTTGTAAACAAATTAATAAATTGGGTTCTTTATAAATAAAATTTGTTAGAAATAGTTTTGATTAATTATAAAATTTGATTCACCCAATTTGTTGAAAATAGAATGAAGTGATTAATGAGACTTTATTAGTTTTTATTATTATTATTATTATTATTATTATTATTTGTTTTATATGAATTTAAAACTGATGCATTTCCACACTGTGAAACATTGTTTCTATAACTCATTGTGAGCTTTTATGTTTAGAGACCATATTGTGTTCCCTTTACTTCATTTCTTAAAATTAGAATTTGATTAAAAAAATGAACTGAATTCATAACTGTTAAAAAGGAATTAACATTTTAATTATGTAACACAAAATATGCTGACTTTCATTATAAGCTTTTTTATTTATTTTTTCAAACAATAAGCCTAAACAAATATATATATATATATATATATATATATATATATATATATATATATATATATATATATATATATATATATATATATATATATATATATATATATATATATATATATATATATATATATATATATATATATATATATATATATATATAAAAACATGCTTTAATGCCAAGAGAGGCTGTTTGTACACCAAATGTGTGTTAAGTGGATTATATATTTCACTTAAATTAAAATAACGTCACTATAAAAGAATGTGACGTTGCAGCATATTTACATAATCAAACATCCATTTCAATTATTGTTTACCAGAAGTTGTATACCAGAAACTGTGTCAATTTAACAATGAAATCCATTGTCCAGTATGTCTGATAATATTTTTATTTGTTTATTTCGGGTAGAATATAATTTTTTAAAAACCATTTAAGGTCAAATTATTATCCCCTTTAAGCTCTATTTTTTTTTCAATAGTCAACAGAACAAACCATCTATATACAATAACTTGCCTAATTACCCTAACCTCCCTAGTTAACCTAATTAACCTAGTTAAGCCTTTAAATGTCACTTTAAGCTGTATAGAAACGTCTTGAAAAATATCTAGTCAAATATTATTTACTGTCATCATGGCAAAGATAAAATAAATCAGTTATTAGAAATGAGTTATTATAACTATTATGTTAAGAAATGTGTTTAAAAAAAATCTTCTCTCTGTTAAACAGAAATTGGGGGAAAAAAATAAACAGGGGGGCTAATAATTCTGACTGTAAATTTGAAACACTTTTTGTCCTGTTTTTCAGGCTCCGGTGCTGTTCAATGGCTGCCGCTCAGGAGAGATCTTCAGCATTGACCTGCGTCAGCGGGACAGAGGCCGCAGTCATGGTTGGAAGACCAGCCGCTTCTACCAGGAGTCTGCCATCACCTCTGTCCAGCTGCTGCAGGATGAGAACTACCTGCTCGCCGCAGACATGCTGGGCAAGGTCTGTCCATGATGGACACGATATCATCCTATTAATTACCTTTCAGAGCAATTTATAACAGCATTCAGATATTCATTGTACCTTCATGTTGTTTGTGAACAGATAAAGCTGTGGGATATCCGTGTTAAGCGGTGTGTCAAACAATATGAGGGGCACCACAATGAATACGCCTACCTCCCCATTCACGTCAATGAGCCCGAAGGATTGCTGCTTGCTGGTAATTAATATATTTCTTATTTATTTATTTCTTCACAGAGCTTGTTCAGTTCTAACACTGTGCATTAAGATGAGAAACTACAGGCAGAAACACTGTTTTTCATGCAGCTTTTTGTTGCGTTTTTCCCAGTCTAATATAAGAAACCATCTTAATATTTTCTTTGATCACATTTTATCAATATATGTTTGTAGGTTTTAGCTACAATACATAATTTTAAAGGCAATTTTCTTGAAATTAGTAAATGTCCATTACAGTAGCACTTAATCTAGACTTCACACTTTTGAAAATGAGTTTTTTGTGCTAACTTTTTTTGACATTTCTTTTTATATTTGAAATTAAAATAAAATAAGTACCTTTTCTGAGTCTTCGTTGGTATCTTGGTGGAAAGTGTGCTCTCATTGAGCGACATTGTGCTTATCCTATATTAATGTACTTGGTCTAATGTAATACAACTTGTGTTTGTTTGTTTGTCTATTTGAATGGTTTTTACTGTGTTTATTATATTTCTATTATTCTAAATAGTTTAGGAAGCTGGCATGGCATTAAATAAACGGCAAGATACTGTACGATACGATTGGGCATCTTTAGTCCCAGATTGTGAACCTTTTGCAATTACATCACCCCTTCCTTTCTCCAACTGCATTTTTCCGAAAGGAAAAAAAAAACTCTTAGTGACCTTATTTTTATTTTAAATTGGAAGGAAATGTTATCAGAACTTTATATATTTTTCTCAAACACATACCTAGTTAATCTAGTATATCCCGAGAATATTTTTCGTCCATAGTATTCTTTATTATGGAATCATTAAAAAAAATTTACTCAAAATTCTTTAATTGTAAAATGTCAATAATTTTTCTGATTAAAAATGTATGAAACTTAGCTCAAATGTAATGTAATAATGCCTCATTTGCATATTTATATATACCATTTAAACCTGTATACTGGAAAAGTAAAATGATAACTATTTGTTGTTGTTTTTTTAGCTCTATTCACCATCACTTTCTTGTCTTAAAGCTTCCTTGAAATGTTTTGAGATGTCCTTTAATTCTTTTTTTTTTATTCAATATTTGACTATTTCAAATGAAACATGAAGAGAAGGTGGAACATATAGTAGCTCCTCCCCTTAAAAAAACAGCCAATAGCATTTTGTTTCATCAGCTCCAGCTTCCAGTGAAAGGGGTTAAGCTCAAGCACATCAAATGAAAAGCGTCTTGAAGGGGCAGGACATATCAAACACTAGAGAGCATTTGATTGGACAAAAATTGGGGAGAAACTGAAGTATGAGGTGACATGTAAAAAAAAATCAATGATCCAATTAAGCCAGAGATACCCAAACTAGGGCTCGTCTTGAGTGGGAGAATGAGGATGAAAGATGGAGAGTGATGAAGATGGTTTAGAGCTTGTACATTTAAATTTAATGTAACCTTTTATTTGTTTGTTTTATTGTTAAGCTACAAAAAAGACTAACTGAAATTAATAAAATGCTGTAATTAAGTTTAAAATGTATATAAATGTAAAATGTATATACTGTCACCCAACGGACAGAGGATAATGCAGACTTTGGTGAGGGAGTCAAGGCAAAGGCAGATTCTGCTTGACTCGTGTATGCTGTATTGAACTTCACTGTGTTATAAATGTGAATGTTTTTATTGCAATAATTTAAAAAGTTATACTGCATTAGTTAATATGATTTCAAATTAATATTTTCTATTTCATTTTAAGTATTATGAATTAAATTAGGTAATTACCCCTGGCAACTTTAATGTTAAATAGTTTGGTATATGTACCTTCAGCCCACATCTCTCAATGATATTTGGTTTTTGGCTCTTCATACGAAAATGTTTGGGCACCCCTGATTTAGGCGAAAGTGACAAATTGGGAGTTTTTTTTTATGCTTCTAGATATCCTTAGAACAAACATGCTTATACCAATATCTAAAAAAACATTATTTTAATTTCACTGGACCTTCTACCCTATGTTGTTGCAGTGGGTCAGGACTGTTACACAAGGCTTTGGAGTCTACAGGACAGTCGTCTCCTCAGGACGATCCCATCACCTCACCCTGCAGGAAAAGACTCAATCCCGAATGTGGTGTTTTCCCCCCAGCTGGGTGGCAGTAGAGGACTTCCTGGACTTCTTATGGCCGTTCGCCATGATCTCTACTACTACTCTTACAACAAAGACTATCAGGATGGTTTTACACAGGAGGGTCAGTGCTAACAATTCTCCTCTGAAAGCCAGTGTCAGGCCGTGCCATGTGAAAGAAATCACATCTGTTGCCAATAGCTACTGTCTTACTGAGAGAAATGATTTCTTTCTTTTTAAAGGGATGGTTCACCCCAAAAATAAAAATGGTGAAAATCAATGGTTTACTCACTCTCCACTTGATTCAAACCATATTTGAGTTTCTGTTGAACACAAAGGAAGTGCTACAGAATGTTGGGGGATAAGCCATTGACTTTCATAGTATTGTTTTTATTCTTAATGACTGCTTTTTCATCTTGTTTTATGTTTAACAAAAGAAAAAAATTCATAAAAGTTTAGAACCACTTGAGTGTGAGGAAACATTTGTTTTTGGATGAACTGTCCCTTTAACTAAAATTGTAGATTAGACTGTAGTGAATTCAAAACACTTGCTTGTGTCCTTATATTGTCAATAGAAATTATTTAAAAAGGCGTACATATAATTCTAGCCACTTGAAATATACCTCCTGAAAGTGCAATTTCATAATGTTTATGGTAGTTGTTTTATCTTTTTTGAATGAAAAATAATTTTACTTGAAATATGCTGCAACATTTTGGAAATCAAGAAGGGAAACTGTTCATCATCATTCAAAATAAATACAAACTTTGTCTATCTGTATTTTTAGTTCAAATCTCAACATGAATTTTAAGGGAAAGTTTATGCAAAAAAAATTTATTTTAGTTATTTAAGAACTTAAGAATTGTAGTTTTTTATCATTTTTAAAATGCACTCACCTGACACTTTATTAGGTACTTACTAGTACGCCCTTTTGCTTTTAGAACTGCCTTAATCCTTCCTGGCATACATTCAACAAGGTACTGGAAACATTTCTTAGTTTGGTCCATATTGACATAATAGCATAATGCAGTTGCTGCAAATTTGTCGGCTGCACATCCATGATGTGAATCTCCTATTCCACCTTATGCTAAAGGTGCTCTATTGGATTGAGCTCTGGTGACTGTGGAGGCCATTTAAGTACAGTGAACTTTTTGTCATGTTTGAGAAACCAGTCTGAGATGATTCACGCTTTATGACATGGCACGTTATCCTGCTGGAAGTAGCCATCAGAAGATGGGTACACTGTGGTCATAAAGGAATGGACATGCTCAGCAACAATATTCAGGTAGGCTGTGGCGTTGACACGATGCTCAATTGGTACTATTGAGCCCAAAGTGTGTCAAGAAAATATTCCCTACACCATCACCATCAGCCTGAATGGTTTATACAAGGCAGGATGGATCCATTTTATAGTGTTCTTGACGCCAAATTCAGACCCTACCATCCGAATGTTGCAGCAGAAATTGAGACTCATCAGACCAGGCAACGTTTTCTCAATCTTCTATTGTCAAATTTTAGTGTGCCTGTGCCAATTGTAGCCTCATTTTCCTGTTCTTAGCTGACAGGAATGGCAGCCGGTGTGGTCTTCTGCTGCTGCCTTTATATCAGCTGGAACGAGTCTGGTCGTTCTCCTCTGACCTCAACAAGGCATTTGCGCCCACAGAACTGCCACTCACTGGATATTTCCTCTTTTTTTGGACCATTCTTTGTAAACCCTAGAGATGGTTGTGCGTGAAAATCCCAGTAGATCAGCAGTTTCTAAAATACTCAGACCAGCCCGTCTGGCACCAACAACCATGCCACCATTCTGATGTTTGGTTTGAACTGCAGCAGATCGTCTTGACCATGTCTAAATGCATTGAGTTGCTGTCATGTGATTGGCTGATTAGAAATTTGCATTAACGAGTTGGACAGGTGTACTTAATAAAGTGCCGGTGAGTACATGTCTACAGTTACTGACACTTTTTTTTTATGTAAAACAAATAATAACACATACAGGCCAATCAAAATGACCCACGGCTCCTGATGATACACTGAGGTCTTATAAAGCAAAACATTCATTCTGTGCAAGAAACATTGTTTACAACATTATTACCTTTATACCATAGCCTTGGTAAACAATTCTGAGTGTATTCATGAAATATGTGTAGCTAATAACTCTCACTACGTACTTTAAGTTCAGTTTCTTGCAGAGATCAAACATTTTTGCTTCATAAGACCTCAAAGTATCGCTAAGAGCCATGGGTAATTTTGTTCTGCTTGTTTAAGGTTTTATTTATTCTCAAAGTGACTAGCTATTGAATTGCATTTTATGAATCATAAATTTATGAACTAATCATTTTTTCATTTTCTGGAATGCATATAATGAGACAGGTTTGAAGCAGCATGAAGGTGAGTAAATGATCAGGCTTTCATTTTCCGGAACAAATATGCATTTATCAATGTTTACATGTTAGCCACACTCTTAGAGGTACTCAAGTTTAATTTAATTAGCATACAAGGTGCAAAGAACATAAAATGATATTCATGTTTCTTATGTCTGTGTCAGTCATGTCCAGTCATTCACGCATAATGCCTTTACATAACCTGATTCATCATGATGAAGGGTCATTTGGCCAAGAAAACAATATTATAGACTTATCATAACACAAAGCAGGGGCTAAGTAAGAGCAATTATCGTATGATATCATGAGATTTATGTGGATTGGCATCTATACAGAAGATGCAGAGCCACATTATTTGTGCGGTTTACCATGGCTTTGTGTTGAGAGTCACTATGCAGTTTGATTCGGCAACATTGGTAGTGATTCAACAAAAAAAAAAAAAGGTCTGTTTAAAAAATGTCAAACAAAAACATCCTGCTTAAGTACTTCCATTTAAAAATAAATGATAAAGGTCTTTCAATTATACTAAAGAACATTTGATAGTTTTGCAAGTTTACGTCAGATTCATAATAGGCTGCAACTAATAGAGGCAAACAAAAATGAAGCTAAAAACTACTCTAAGGTTCCTTGAGAACAAAGGAATGAAAAACCATAAGGACAATCTTGTTTTGTTTTTGTTTTTAAACATTTTAAAGCAAATTTATGAGGAAAATCTTTTGTGAAATTGAGCAACATAACATGGTAAACAATATTACTAATATTTGTGCACCGGTCTAGTGTATCCTGTAGAGGCTTTGTGTTAGCTGCCTTTACCCACAGGAAGGCCCACATGGATCTTCAATCAGAATTCCACATTTTGCACCCAAGCTCATTTTCTACCATGTTTAGAGTCAGAAATTAAATATTCCATTTAAGAGGCTGCTTTTTTTTTTTTTTTAATTGGTGTTAATCTTGCATATGATTAATCACTAAACTGCTGTATTAGCAACAAGCTTTTAAACATGTAAAAATTATACATAAAACGGGAGACAAACAAAACTGAGTATGGCTGCAATATTATGACAAATTATTGATTATTGCTTCTGGTATTCTAATAATGTTTAAGTGTTCATTAATAAATAAATAAAACATTTATACATATTACAGGCAAACATGTCGGCCCATGATATTAGTCTAGCACAAATTATAATTAACGAACCTGCAAAATAAATCTTAATTAGCACAGGTTACTAATTTGTTCACTTCAAGTAAATCGGGCACAAAATGTACTAAATCATGGATACATTTTTTCTGTTAAAATATAAATAATGGCACTAATTGATTTATTATAGCTACGATTTACTAAAACATGGAAACTAATTGATACATAGTGGCCAAAATAAATAAAAATGTGTGAAGGAATCAGTAAATCGTTGTTATACATTACATATTGCTGAAAATCTGAATCCAGGGCCACAATATATTTATTTTTTCCAATGTAACACACTTTTCAATAACCTTAAGGTTTCTTTATTTAACCGCAACACATTAATTCATTAATTTATTTTTACCCCATTATCTTGAATTTGTGGAGCATTTTTGCCACAAGCAGCCTGCTAATTTCTGACCCTAATTTAAACCCATTTTGCATTTTTCCATCTGGGCCTGCCCACGGGTAGCATATTGCATGGTAGACAAAAGATTGTCACGGGTTTGACATTTAATTTCCTGATAGATTTACCTTTAAAAAAAGAAAGAACAAAATACAGAGGCCATCACTGTTAAACAGCTTATGTAGAGTGCAGGAACATGACATGAATGAAGTGTTGGGACAAAAAGCAGAGATGTTCCTTCGATGTTTTCCGATAACCAATAGGATTTATTGGTTTGAGAGTAGTGCCTCCATCACAGTACTGAAGCACTGTGGCCACAGACGAGGGTGTCTTATAATGCGGAGTGACATATGCTTCTGCTAGAGCTCTCCAGATTTCTGGTTGCAGGTGATGCACACCCGCACAGGATGGTCCCAACCCCTGGAGGGCACGGCCCGTCGATCTGGGGAGCAGTCGTTGCATACTCCTTGTCCACATGCACGGCAGTGATGGATGGAGAGACGGGCGTTAAACTCACGCTGGCACTGGTTACAACAACGGATGTCTTGATCAGGGACCCAATACGCTGGACGAGCGGCATCTTTTACCAGACCTAGTAAAAGCACATTTATTAATATTTGTTTAAATAACTGTAATGAAATGTAAGTGTAATCCTTAAGACAAGAGAAAAGGTGAGTTAAATAAGCCAGTGGTTAAAAATTCATAAATTTGTAATGAACTGATATTCAACAGGGCCCCTGGACCTTTGTGTGAATTTTAATCTACTGTTGTCAAGGTTTGAAAAATACTTCGATTTTAGACAAAGTGCTTTGAATCTGCTTGGAAAAAGTTATTGTGTTGCTTTCATTATTTCCTAATAAATATGCAATGTTAATTAACCAAAAAAATGTATCTTTTGTCTGCACATGCCTGTATCATGATCATTTTGTCTTTTTTTTTAATCTTTGCCTTTTGAAATTAAAATAAATACTAATTTAAAATGAAAGATGACAAATTTTAGATGCGAGAAGGAATGATTGATTATTCTGTAAACCAGTGTTTGTCTACTTCTACTTCTGACTTGGTACATTTCTATAAAAATAGCTTGTCTCAAATAATAGATTCTGTGGCTCCTATAAGAACCTGCACTGTATCTTGTATCAGTGGTTCCCAACCCTTTTTTTGCCTGAGACCCCCTTTTCCCCCAGAAAATATTGTAAGGCCCCCCTTCACATTTAATTATAATATCGCTCGTATAAGTTTGCAGTAGGTATGTCAAAAAAAGACAGTTTGTTTGTTACTATATGTAGATATGTTTATGCACAAATAATAGCCTAATGTAAAATATGCAAGCAAAATGTCATGTCTATTACTTTTTACTGCTTGTATTTTTATGATGTGCTTGTGATATGCTGTAAGTTGTCCTTGAGTGCTTTAAAAGGTGCCTATAAATAAAACGTATTATTATTATTAACAAATCTTTTCAAAGACAGTAGAAAAACTCACTTAATTTTTACTTATTATTTCTGGCGATATAGTTAGCTTGTATAGGAAATGCTTCTTGACTTAAGAATTTTTAGATATTCAGACTAGAATTAAGGCGATGCGGTGGCGCAGTAGGTAGTGCTGTCGCCTCACAGCAAGAAGGTCGCTGGTTCGAGCCTCGGCTGGGTCAGTTGGCATTTCTGTGAGGAGTTTGCGTGTTCTCCCTGCGTTCGCCTGGGTTTCCTCTGGGTGCTCCGGTTTCCCCCACATTCCAAAGACATGCGGTACAGGTGAATTGAGTAGGCTAAATTGTCCGTAGTGTATGAGCGTGAATGAGTGTGTATGGGTGTTTCCCAGAGATGGCTTGCAGCTGGAAGGTCATCTGCTGCGTAAAACATGTGCTGGATAAGTTGGCGGTTCACTCCGCTGTGGCGACCCCGGATTAATAAACATGACTAAGCCGAAAAGAAAATGAATGAATGAATGAATGAATGAGACTAGAAATAAGACAAAAACTTTTAAGTAAGAAAAAT
Organism: Danio aesculapii; assembly: GCF_903798145.1. Lineage (NCBI taxonomy): Eukaryota > Metazoa > Chordata > Actinopteri > Cypriniformes > Danionidae > Danio > Danio aesculapii. The sequence continues at coordinate 29,417,497 of NC_079454.1, read as the reverse complement.
ATTTTTTGCTGTGTGTAAAATACACCTGGAAAATGCTTGAAATGTGGTTCAATTTGACTTCAGAAAAGGTGTAAGAACCCTAACAAATTTTCCAGTGTCAATTTGTATTCATACAGTCATTCTGTTTTCATAGGTTTGTAAAATGGTAAAATCCGACAAAGTACTCACCGAGAGGGATGTCTATGGCTGTGACCACTGCTCCTAATGTGTTCTGAACCGCTTCTCCAACCTTCCTGGCGATCAGAGTGCCTCCTTCCTCCTCTTCTAATGCAGCGTCCAGTAGTTCTGTGTGAGGTTTGATAGCAGTCATTATTATGGGTTGCAACTTTGTCACACATTCATCAACACTTTTATTAGTTACACCTTGCTTTAGTGTTGGCTTGAACCCCCTTTTGCTATCTGAACTGCCTTAATTCTTCATGGCAAAGATTCATAAAGAGTTATTGGCCAATATTGTCATGACAGCATGCGGTAGTTGCTGAGTCCATCATGCAAATCTCCAATTTCAGCACATCCCAAAGGTGCTCTGTTGGATTGAGATCTGGTAACTGTGGAGATCTTGAAGATGATGGAGAGTTCACAACAACTCAAAGATGTCTTGAGCTTTGCGATATGGTGCATTATCCTGCTGGAAATATCCAAACGGGGAACAATGATCACACAAGGATGGACTTGGTCAGCAACAATACTCAGGTAGGCTTTGGCATTTAAATGCTGCTTAATTTGTATCAATGTCCTAAAGAAATATCCAAAACAAATGATTATTAACACAAGGGTAGTATGGATTTATGATTTCATGTTGTTTTTGCCAAATCTGGTCCTACCATCTTAAAGACTCTTTAAAGTTGAAAGCGAGCCTCATCAGACCAGGCAAGTTTTTTACTCAAGGTTTTACTGTTTGATTTTGGTGAATCTGTGTGAATTGTAAGCTCATGTTTTGTGTTGTCAGCTGAAAGGAGTGCCACCGGTGTGCCTTCTGCTGCTGTAGCTCATCTGCTTCAAGGTTAGGTGTGTTGTATGTACAGAGATGCTCTTCTGCAGACCTTAGTTGTAACAACTGCTTACTTGAGTTGCTGTTTACATTAAAGCATAGTTTTGTTACAGTTACGATTGCCAAATAGCATCTTCGAAAAATTCGATTTATCAAACCCCTCTCATAGGACCATTACACAAGCAGTAGACAGTAAGAACATTTGTCAGCAAAATATGCGCATGCCCATTGAGTGTGAATAGTCATGTATCGTGTTTTAGGCTGTATCGTGTGGAAGGAGATAATAAAAACTTAATAAAAATGTAAATCTGAACCATTTAATAAAAATATATCGCACTAGTATGAACGGCACCTGAACTATTGTGAACAAAACCTTTCTATCAGACGAACCTCCTCTGACTTCTGCATTGTCACCTACAGAACTGACGCTCATTGAATATCTTCTCTTTTCAAAGCATTCTCTGTAAATCTTAGAAATGGTTGTACGTGAAAATCCAGTTTATCAGCAGTTTCTGAAATATTTATATCTGTCTGTCTGGTATCACAATTCATGCCATGTTCAAATCACCCTTCGTCCCCATTGTGATACTTGTGATGTATTTGAGCAGATCATCTTGACCATGGCTGTTTCTCAATTCCATGAAGGTAGAGAACGGACACACGTTCTTCTGAAGCCCGGTCTTGTCAAGTGACCTCGGAGGAACAAACTCGGGAGACTGCTGCATTCTTCCCGATGGTCACGTGACCTTCACATGCTTTTAATGGAAAATGATTTAAACATTACAGCAGTCATACAACGATTTACTGTTTTCCCCTTTTGGCAATATTTACCAAGGGTGTAAAATTAGCATGGACGGAGGGGACGTGTCCCCACCAATATCCACAGATTATTAAAATGTCCCCATCAATAATTTAATCGCCTCCAAAATAAAATAATGCTTTGTCGAAATTTTCCAGTCAGGCTTACTGTGCAAGACTCAGGTGAAAGATGGACATAAGCAGCTACATTTAAAAGAAAAGTTTCAGTCACTTGAAGTCCAGTTCACTACAAGTCCATTATAATAGTAACCATGGATGTGTAACCATGGATTAATAAAAATTTTGTTTCGATTTTGGCCTTCACGATGATTATGAAAAACCAACAATCGAGATAAAATAGTTATTGTGTCATATGCTTGTTTAATAATGTTTTATTACTAATTGTATTTGATTTATTTATTTATTTAATTTTTTTTTTTATTAAGTGCAAAATAGAACATATGCCGTTTTGTTTGCATGCTCAGAGAAGGAAAAGAACATGGATATGTAAAGTCATCTTTTAAAGTGCATAGATGGCAATATTATACTAGCAAAAATGTGTTCAAATGCGGTGGTAATTGATTATTCACAAATAAGCCCTCAGTAAATGGAAGTCTTTAATAAACTACTTTTTTTGTCAGACATTCCTTTAACTTACATTTTAAATGTGAAGTTGCATTTAAATTTTACAATTGGGGGGTTGATGTCAAATTACGTCGCCACCAATATCAAAAGCAAATCTTCGCCCTTGATATATACTGTATAAAAACCTTACAAATATACATTGCACAATACAAATAAAACTAATTTTAATACAAATTTCAGCAAAAAAAACAACCTTAATGTGTTTGTGCCTTTATTAAGACTTTCATGATAATGTTTACTTTCACCGTGTCATTTAGGGGAAACTCCTGAGGTAAATAAGTGTCATCTCTGAACTTTAATAATAGTTCTATATAAAATGCTGCACTTCCCACCTTCTTTATTCAGCCTCAATGACTTCTGGGACTTCTCGATCGAGTTTTGCGGTCCTCCGTTTTTGCGGTCTTGAGTTTTGGAACTGAACTTTGGCAGTTGATGATGGCGTTACACGAGAACACGAAGACGCAAGATCGCTGAAGAACGCTTATTGAGAAGCAGCCCTCGTCTACATGTGTAAATTCATTGAATCATGCCATTGGCTGACTACATATTTGCATTAATGAGCAGTTGAACAGGAGTACCCAATAAAGTGTCCATTCAGTTTGTACTGTACCTTCTGAGATGCCTCTGTTCTGAAAACAGGCGTCACAGACTCGTACAGGTGCCAGTCCCCAGCCTCTCTCAGGTACTGGGCGCGTCTTAGAAGAGCAACCATCACAGAAACCTTCTCCACAAGCTCGACAGTGGTGCTTTGTGTCATTATCCTCGAACCCCGCTCCACATTTATAACATCTCTAGAAAACAAATATACCCTTGCTTTAGTAAAGACTTCTTCTGTTCGTTGGAAAAAGCACATTACAAAAAAATGTCTTTGAAACTCACATGGATGAGAGAATTGGGCTTCCAGTAGGCAGGGGCAATCTGGTCCGTTAACCAAGCGGTCACGGCTTTGGCAGGCTTGACGCTGAGCTCTGATACAGACTGAGCCATATAGTTCACACCATCCAGCAGCCTCTGTGCGGCGTTGTTGTTGTCCTTCAGGAATTTGTCAGACTGAGACACAAAGATGAAAGTGAGCAAACCTCTGTATTTAAATGAAAGAACAGTGAGGTAAAAGCAGCTGATTTCACTCACCCCTGGCCAGACGTGCTGGATCTCAGTACGAACCACTGTATCAACAGGGTCCTGGTTCCCATACCAGTATTGCCTACTTCTATAGATCACTGAACAGTTCGGACACTCAATCACATATCTACAAAGATAAAAACTATTCGGTCAGGTCGGTGTGCATAAAGGTCTGTTTACATGCAGTTGAAGTCAGAATTATTAGCCCCCTTTTGATTTTTTTTTTATTCTGTTTTAAATATTTTCCAAATAATGCTTAACAGAGCAAGGAAATGTTCACAGTATGTCTCTGATAATATTTTTTCTTCTGGAAAAAGTCAATTTGGTTTTTTTTTTCCGGCTAGAATAAAAGCAGTTTTTAATTTTAAACACCATTTTAGGGTCAAAATTATTAGCCCCTTTAAGCAATATATTTTTTTGATAGTCTACAGAACAAACCATCATTATACAATAACTTGCCTAATTACCCTAATCTTATTAACCTAGTTAAGCCTCTAAATGTCCCTTTAAGCTGTACAGAAGTGTCTTGAAAAATATCTAGTCAAATATTATTTAGTCATCATGGCAAAGATAAAATAAATCAGTTATTAGAAATGAGTTATTACAACTATTATGTTTAGAAATGTGTTGAAAAAAATCTGTAACCCTTCACAATAAGGTTCATTAGTTAATGCATTTACTAACATGAAGAAATCATGAACAACACTTGTACAGCATTTATTAATCATAATTGAACATTTACTAATGCATTATTAACATCCAAGTCAATGCTTGTTAACATTAGTTAATGCACCGTGAGTTAACATGAACTAACAATGAACAACTGTATTTTCATTTACTAACGTTTACTAACATGAACAAATACTGTAGTAAATGTATTGTTCATTGTTTGTTCATGTTAGTAAATGCATTAATTAACATTAACTAATGAACCTTATTGTAAAGTGTGACCAAAAAAAATCTTCTCTCCGTTAAACAGAAATTGGGGGAAAAAATAAAAGGGGAGCTAATAATTCTGACTTCAACTGTATAATATTATGATGCATTTTGGTCACTCAGATCACAAGTATACTAGGGAGAAACATTTACACTAAGTGCTTTAATGACTTTTCGCAATAATTTGAAGGCAAAGTATATGGCTGGGTGTGTTTAAGGTGCTTTTTCTCATCTGTGATTGCAAGATAAGCTCATGCAGTTTACATATGAGCAGAAAGTGGGGTAAAATGGACAAGGACACACTGAACAGCAAATTTTGTTTCGATTTGTTACGAAACAATGAACAGATTAAATTAGCATTGTACTTTTTAAACTTTTGAAGGCTTCAAAATAAACAAGCTCGATCTTATGGGGAAACATAAATATTTTAGATTTTCTTAGAAAAGTGGCTAATCATCATCATCTTCATTATCATCATCATCATATAAATTCATACAATTGCATTTGCATGAAAACCCCACCCCTAACCATACTCCTCATTGGGGGATGAGCAAATTGTACATAAATGTATGAATGAGATCATACAAATTAATACAAATGCCCACTTTATAAAAAAAGCTACAAATTACTGTGAGATTTGCATTGAAATAAACATGCAAATAGACCATTTATTTGAGCATAAAGTTAAACAAATTCTTTAATGTTTAAAATTTAGCTCAGTAGAGGGAAATTAGGTGGCTATATCGTGGCTACCTTGATTGTGTGTGGATTAACATACACAAATCCTATATTAACTAATCTTAATTTTCTTCTTTTATAGCTATAATCCAGTAACAGGACTCACCCAGACCAGGCATATATAGCCAAACCAAACCAAGGTGAATCAGAAGATGCCGTCGTCTTTGGAACCACAATCACCTCTTTGCCGCTCTCATAACAAGCCTTGAATAGCAGGTAAATACACATAATGTCAGAGCTGCGCAGTGACAGATCATGTGTAGTTGTATGGTCAGAAAAGCATGCATTTCATTGTTTACAACCTACCTTGCAGGTGTAGATGCGATTGTCATAGTGGGCTGAATAGCGGCAGCGGTGTTTAGCCTCATGCACCACACCCTCTCGTAGGTGATTCATGCTGTTTTTACAGCCTGAGCTGAAAAAAAAGAAAAAAAAGACACCCAAAGTATTAGAATTACTTTTGTTTAACTATGCATTTCAGAGAGCTTACATGCAAGGAATTTTCCACCTGCATTACAGGGAACATGTCTAAATAGTAGTTTAGGCACCACAGTGGCGCCACACCAATATTTAAATTCCACTAAAATTATTATATGGACTTTCTGAATAGACCAAAAATCTAAAAGAACTTCCCTCTGTTATCTGAATATTATATATATATATATATATATATATATATATATATATATATAGACCATTTCAATTTGGTCATCTCATTGGCCCATGAACATTTCCTGCTTGTTATCAAACTATTTCTTAACTGTATCAAGAGGCAATTTAATCATAACTAATGTTAAAAAAAGATGTCATAATATTATTTATCAACATGTGGCTCTTTTTGGATTCACGGAAGCTATAAAAATAAAAACTATAAAACAGGAAATACGTTGTGACCATTGTTTTTGTGTACGTCCCTCAAAATGGTCTACAGAATAATATATATATAGTTTGATTCACCAGGACTGCATTATATTGATCAAAAGGGAAGACAGGATGTTTCTAAACATTAAAGAATTAAAACATCAACTAAAAAGGTAAACTGTTTTCAGCATTGATAACGATATAAAGTTATTCTTGTGCAGTCAGCAAATCAACATGTAATGATTTATTAAGGTTTAAGTCATTGAAGATTGGAATAATGACTGCTGAGAGTTTATTTAGCTGTCATGACAGTTTTTTTTTCATGTAAATATGTGTTACATGTAATTGTAATTATTAAAAATGTTATTGTTTCACTGTAATTATTAATCAAATGATGCAGCCTTTCTGACAATACAAGATTTTAAGGACACTTAAACATTAATAAGAAAAATTTTAATTACAGCTTCAAACTTTTGAACTATCAAGCATGCATGCAGTTTATTGTGAGTGCTGCTTTTTATAAAGCTAAACCAATTTGGAATCAGGATCTGCATTACTCCTGACTTACCCACAGCTAAGGCAGATGCTGGAGCAGGTAAAGTATTCATCTGGAAAGAAAGAGTTGCTAGCCAGATGCTCATCAGGAATCTCTCCACTGAAGCACTCACTCAAAGCCTTGAAAACAAGAGCTTGATCAGTCACAGACTGTGATACATTAAGATTTTCAACCGTTAACACCACACAAATGTCTTCAGAATATATCAAGGCCAAGATTTACATTTTTTAGATGTAAAGTCAGAAAAAACCTTTGTAAATAAAAAAACGATTAAAAAATGTATGCCCTCTGCAGAAAAGTAGCTGAAGAGGTTCATATTATTTTAATACATTAAGGAAATGAATTACCTGCAGGGCTTTATGAATGACACCGGCAGAGCGTGGAGATCTGGTAGAGTTGTTGTCTAACTGCTGCTCGACGCTGCGCAGCAGGCCACTGAAGTCAGTCGGGGGATTGTGAGTACGAGTGCCCCGGTACTGAATAGAGCTGAATGCTTCTGGAAAGAGGCCAAGCTTTCTGAAACGTTCTTGAAGAAGCCGCTCAGCTGATTCTGATGGCTTGTCTACAGTTCAAAAGAGAGAGACAGATAGGTATTAACGGAATAGTTTGGCCAAAAATTAACATTTACTGTTAACTTACTCATACCTTCGGCCAATAAAAGATTCCAGTGAATTTTATTCTTCAGTAGAACATTAAAGAAGTTTTTTTATCAGCTGAAACTGTGGTCCTTGGTGATTTATAAAATGTAAGTCAATAGTTACTAGCACTTTGAGGGTCAAAAAAATCTGGACCACAAGCTAACATGATGTAACAATTTAGCAAATAATGTTGGGTTTCTTGACCAGACTGATTGTTTCTCTTTATATAACCTCAATTTGTCATAATAAGCCACAGGTATTCATTTTGTTTTGCTTATAGATGTTTTTTTTACTCTCAAAAGTGTCTGTCACCAATGACTTGCATTTTATGAATCACCAAGGAGACCATTTTTAAGTACAAAATGGATGGCATAAGGGTGAGTACATTTTTACATCTTTATTTTTTGTTTGTCTTTGTGTATTAATCTTTTTTCAGTGTAATTCCTAATCTGATTAAATTAGACATGCTGTAAAATGGAAATCAGCTAAAACAGATTGTACTGACCTGAGCCTAATAACTTTGTGTGGACTGTCTCATGAAAGATTATTACGGCAGGACCCAGTGTAGAAAGGGGCACATCCAAACCACATCGCGCAGTTGTGGCTTTCAGTTCCTTTGTAAAATGCTTAAGATATGCGTCTGACGCATCCCCAAGAAACTTGAAAAGATCATCATGGAGCCGGTCAGCGTGTGTCCGATAGATAACGAGATCTGACACGGCAAGCACCTTCAGGAGGAGACGGGTTCTTTGTCCTTGGTTGGTTCCTGCCCCCAGGAGTCCCTCTGTGTCAACAACCACCACCTTATGCACAGGGTCCATTGCTGCCCACACTCCAACGGTGCAGGACTCTTGGGTTGGGGAAGTCTTAAATACTTCACGACCCAGAAAGAAAGTGTGATTGAGGGTGTGCGATTTGCCTTCTCCGGTGTTGCCGAAAATGGACACCACCTTCAAGAGCTCTTCGGGTCTGCAGCCTAATTTCCGCACAAAATCTTCATCGTTCTTCACCTATACAGGTTGGGGAAACAGTTATGTTGATTATTATATCTGCATTAAGCTACATTCACTTTACTCAGAAAAAAAGATTAATATGCACTTATTGTTTACTCAAACCATACGGAACACACAAAAAAACATGTATTTTGAAGATTACTGGAAATTTACCACCATTTTTCAGGGCTTTACTTGTTTCACATCTCTGAGTTTCTTTCATAAAAAGATATTTTGAATAAAGCTGGAAACCTGTAACCACTGACTTCATAGTATTTGTATATCCTACTATGGAAGTCAATGGTTAACAGTTTTCAGCTTTCTATAAAACACCTTATTTTGTGTTCAACATAAAGTATTGTAAAGGTTTGTAAACTTGAGGGTGAGTGCATTTTAATTTGTGTCAACTATCCCTTTAATGGGTGAACTGTCCCTATTTTACTTGTGCAAATTAAATTGTATTCAACCAAAAATGTTAATCATTTTGTTAATAATAAGCCATTTCCCTTGAGCATTTATGAATGTACTAGAGCAACTTTTGGTTGCCTCATTGTGCATGGCATTGTAGAATCACTCTTCTCCATTTCCCATATAGAAAGTGTTAAAATATTAATAGGATAGTTCACTCAAAACTGCAAATTCTGTCATCATATATTGTCCATTCATGTCACAAACCTGTTTGAGTTTCTTTTTTTCTGTTGACTACAAAAGAATGAAGGAAACTTTTAACCACTGACTTCCATAGTATTTGTTTTTACTATGGAAGTCAATAGTTACAAGTTTCTTGAGGGCTTTTTTAGGACTTTGTTTGTTTCAAACCTTTAAGAGTTTCATTCTTCTGTTAATTTAGATATTGAAGAACGTTTTTTTTTTTACATTTCTCAAAATATCTTATAAAATAACCCATAAAATGTCAGAACAACGTTTGTGGTGGGTAAATAGTGATTAAACTTATTTTTTACTCCCTTTAGTCATCCATGTGCTCATATGTGCCTCTTTGCAGTCTTTATGTGCTCCACACAGATTCTACCCGACAGTTAAATGGCACTACGTCACAAATGTGTGGATGAAAGGCCACAAGTTTTTAGGGTGCCTTTTGGATTTGAGCATTTTTAGAATTGAAAAGAGATTTTTCAAGTGCTCCCTTTGCATCCTTTATGCACACTTCTGCCAAGGACCTACTAAGGTGACTCACTCATCTATCCAAAATGAAAAGTGCCATTATTTCACCATATTCAGATTTATAGTAAGACCACAAGGTGCCATTTGGGACTAGGCTTATAAGTGAATCCCAACTTCTTTTGTAACAAGCTGTTTTTAGCCTGTTACTTTGTAGAGAAGTTTGTAATTTTGTGTGCAGACCATATAAAAGAAGACTCCAATCAAAAAGCTTCATGTCTGTGCTCATTGACAAATTAGCCAATCAAATCTTTGGAGCAGAGCTGACTTGTGTATAAAAGAAAAAGCTTCAAGTAAAAGTTGAAGTACCTGCATGTCTTCCTTTTCATCCACTAGAAGAAAGCTGGTGACTTTCTCCAGCTTGGCTTTGAGCTCATCCAGCTGCTCGTCTCCGGTGCTGCAGTTGTTCTCCGGCGGTTTACAGGGAGGAGGGTACGCAGTGAGAGGGTGCTTTCTTTTACTGACCCCGCTGTGAGTCCGTTTTTGACAGTCCAAGCACAGGTTGATTTTGCACCCCTGACATCGGACTACTGCTCTCAGCCGACCGCCGTTCGGCACCCCTCCATCACCTTTGCACGAATCGCAATAGGGTACGTGGCCAGGTGCGATTCGGATCCTGTCGTGGTTCCTCATGCGGTCCTGACGGTGGAGCTCCAGCTCGCAGCGGATGCACTGAAGGCTGCCGCATTCGTCGCACTCGAAGGCGGCCTCGTCCGAGCCACCGCAGGCGTAGCTCTCCTGACAAACCAGAACGCCGTTCAGCCCCTTCTCCGCCGACGAGCCCTGGCCGCTCATTATATGTCCAAATATAATAGCGAGGTAACGGAGGCAAACGAACTTAAACGGAAATTTCTCTGAAAGTTAACCAACTACAGCAGAGAGTAACCTAAATGTACAATCAACTACTGACACGCTATATAATACCTCATAGATCATGCATTTAACGTCCCAAACAATATATCTCACTCGTTGGCCGTGAATTTCATTGGAATTCAAAATGTAATGTCAAATTATGACACTGGCTTAAAATCAAATATTCAATATGAACTATAAATAGATCAGTTGACATCCGTATAGCACTGGCACTAGGACAGACTTGTCGAGTCTTCTGACTGATTTAAAATTCTTCAAGCGGTCTAAACTGACAATATACAAGCCATAAGCACCGAAATGTTTGTATTGGCAGGCGTAAACACTGAGAAAACGGCTACATTCGAGTGTTGTTATCGCCCTGGGCTTTTGTTACTCAAGCTAGCTAAGATTAGCATACGTGACTGGAAAATCTCCTCCAGTTTCAAAGACTAAATACTAGTGGGGTTAGAAAATATGACTTCTGTATCTGAATTAATAATGGTTTAGTATCGTACAGGCTGTCCTTAAAGTATGTTCACCCAACAACACACACTGATCAACACAGCTTTGACCGAACAAAACAAGCTGATTTCGAGCCAGAATCACACCGCAGTTTTCAACAAACGAGCTGCTGAACTCCCTCAAACATCGCACACGACAACGACTCTGTCATAAACACAAAAATAATAAGCCGGTTGATGAGAAGATAACTGTTTTGCCCACCAGCTTGTAAAATGATTCCCCTCCCCGGTAGATTCGGGTGAATGTTGTTGCCAGGTCAGATCAGCTGATCGGCTTGTTTTCACTGGAGCGGCAGTCGAAGGTTACCGACCGCAGGGGCTGATGGGAAATGCAGTCCGGTCTCATGCATATCCAAAAGGATCGATAATGGAATGGGGAGAGGTCAACTGAAATATATTTCCAAAAACAAAATGGTGGTAGAGCACAATTTATGGGAACCTATGTGGGGCGCAGTAAGAAGTGGTCACATGTAATGCTAAATTAAATGTTTTTTGATGTAGGCTACATTTATTAGGTAGATTTTATCCTTACGTGGCTGGTGACAAAGACACTAAAATGTAAAATACTTATCATTTTAATTAAGTTACTATAAGTTAAGTTAATATATTCTCACTGCTTAATTTAAAAAGAGCTAAAACTGTTTATGGCAGATAAAAATGACTTTTATTTGTGTTGTATTATTTTTAGGGTTTTTTTATTCTTGTTTCATATATTTGGGCATTTTATAGTGATAAAGTATATTTTTGCAGTAGTTTCAATCTGATTAAATGAAGTATATTTAATCTATTATCCACTGAACTCTGTCTGTTTTCTTAGGTTTAAAATTAAACGGGCAACTACCATGAAAAGATAAAAACCCATTACAACTAATATGAGACCCTGGACCAGAAAACCAGTTGTAAGTGTCAATTTTAGGAAGTTTAGACTTATACATCACATTAAATCTGAACAAACAAGCTTGATCTGTGGTTTATTAGGATATGACAATATTTCATCGAGATGAAACCATTTGAACATCTACAATCTGAGTTTTTTTTTTTTTTTTTTTTAAGAAAATTGCCTTCAAAGTTGCCTCAAAGTGTTTAGCAATGCATGTTACAAATCAAAATGTTTTTACAGTAGGACATTTTCAAATTATTTTCATGGAACATAGCTCAATAAATAACTTAATTTTCCAATTATTGTTGGCATAAAAGAAAAACATATTTAAAACAATACAAAAAAAATACCTAAACAATTAACTTTTAACTATGAATACTTTTTGGCCCAAAAATACATTTGTGCAACCGGTTTTGTGGTCCAGGGTGGGAGTTTTCAGCCCCAGTCCAGTAGGTGGCAAAAACGCACTGTATGTTATTTTGCCAACGTCACATCATCATAAGAAGAAGATGATTTCACTGTTGGTGGAAAAATAACAATCAAAGCAAAACTATTTAATCTGAAATCTTTATTGATGTAATTTTCTGACCGCGAAATAACCAGCAGTGATCAAGATGGCCGATGAAGAGTTCACAGACATAAATGGCAACTGGATTTCTTTAGACTGCCAAACGCACTCTTCTTTCTGCAGAGAGTTTACTGTTACCTCACCCAAACTGTCCTTGCGCAAGGTGATGGTGTACACCTGCTGTGTATGGTTATTTGCTTATGCTGTATTCTTCTTCACGCAGGTAAGAACATTTTAGCATGCGAATATAAAGTCCTTGCCGTCTTTTCTAATAGTGTTCTATTGGACATTGGTTTGACATTGCGCAAAAACGTCTACTATACAGTTGAAGACAAAATTATTAGCCCTCCTGTGAAATAAATTTTTTTTACTAAGTTATTTACCAAGTTTTCTTTAACGTAGAAAAGATTTTATTTCAACACATAATCTAATGATAACTTAATTATTTAGTTTTTGCCATAATGAAAGGACATAATATTTTACAAGTTATTTTGCAAAATACTAGTAATATTAATCTAAAAATGCAATTTAAAGGATTAACTAGGTTATTTAGGTTAACTAGGTCAAAGTCATTGGACACCAGTCCACAAAACAGGTTTAATCTGTAGCCAATATTTTATATTTCTTAAGAAAAAAATGTACATATTTAAAATGTAGGTTTATATATTGAGTGAACAGAAATATTTTACTCTCTCATTTAGAGCGCATTTATTACAGCTGCTGAGAGCTGGTTAAAACATTTGATTGTGCATTAAGCTGTATTTGGATATCAAAATAAGAAAACAATATAGTTCTCTGGGGGAAAAAAATGCTTCTAAAAAGTGAAAAGTATATTTGGAAATACAGTGAATATTTTCCTTGCTCTGTTAAATATCCATTGGCAATTATTTGAAGAAAAAGGATTTTACAGTAAGGCTGGTCATGTGGTCTCTAACTGTATTCAGTGATTTTTATCACATGAGGCAAACCATCTTAAGACTGCAAAAAAGGTTTTCTTTGCTCATCACAATATGCAATTTTAACGAAGATAAAACAAAAATGCAGAATATGATGATTCAATGAAGTCCTATCCCTATAAATACAATAAACTAGATAAAAATAGAACATTTCCTTGCTCTGTTAAACCTAATTTGGGAAATAAAAAAACCCGAAACAAATCAAAGGGTGGCTAACAATTCTGACTTTATATATGTGTGTATATATATATATATATATATATATATATATATATATATGTGTGTATATATATATATATATATATATATATATATATATATATATATATATATATATATATATATATATATATATATATATATATATATATTAGAGCTGCACAATATATCATTTTAACATCAATATAGCTATTGGCACATCTGCAATAGTTACTTCGAAGGATCTGCAATGTTGAGATGGGATTATCGTTGACCAGGAACCACAGTTAATCGTGTTTGTGTTTTTAAGGCCTGTGATTGTATAAGCATGTAAAGCGTCAATAAATTATAATGTTTTTACTTTAAGAATGATTGATTGTACTTAAGTGTATAAACACACAATAAAAACTACTGTTATTTTACATTTGATTACTCAATTTGAATACCCGAATACTGCTAGACTCCCAGAAAAAGGTTGTTGTTTTCATTTATATCTTTGCTCTACTGTTTTTATCAATACTTTTGATTGATTTATTATATTTGATGCAGATGCACTCTACAAAATCATCCTAACCAACATAATATTGTGTAAATTCTTTCCAAATAGATCTGTTCATTTCATCTGGTGAAATTATATACAGAATCGCAATATGTATCGCAGAAAAATAAAATATTGCAATGTCATTTTTTTTCCAAAATCGTACAGTCCTAATATATATCTCAAAATTCCACTTAAGTGCTGAGCAGGGAGAAGTTATTCAGGAATTTCCAAGATGGTTGTGCTTGAGAGTTTGATTAATATAATAGAATATATTAAATGTGTTTGTGAATGCCAACCGATTGTTCAATATAAATCTAACCTAATTGCTCTTATTGACCCGATATAATTCTCCTTCTGTTCAATGTCCAGAACACGGCGGTCCTGTCGAGTGCCATCATCCTCACGCTGGTTGGGATGGTGATTCATATTCACTTTGTGAAGGTGGACCATGAGACCCTTCTCATCATCGGCTCTCTGGGTGTTCAGCTGTCCTCGTCTTACGCTTCTGGACGAGAAAGCACGACTTTCATCGAGATGAGCAAGCTGAAAGACATCGTCATCAACGAGGCTGTTTATATGGTAAACACGCAGTGACCTTCACGCATGATCGATATTGAGATGTAAAAATAAATGAAAAATAATCAGTGTTTGTGTGTTTGTTCCTTAGCACAACATCATATACTATCTGTGCATTCTGATTAAGGACCCGGCAGATCCTGAGACTGTGACCAGTGTTGTTCCTCTCTTCCAGGTTCAAAATAGCTGTTGTTAAACAATCCCGAAAGCAAGATTATAGGAATTTGTGGCATCTCAGTATGTAAATGAACACCTTTGCTTCTTTCTCTAGAGTTCAAAGCCTCGGCTCAATTGTTTGATTCAAGTGTACAAGAGCTGTCAAGAGATTCTAGCACAGAGCAGATGACGCAGAGGTAATGCTTCATGTTTCGCTAGATATTCTGCATGTTTTACATGACTGACATAGTTCTGTGTCTCTGTATGCTTTAGGACTCCATGTCTTTCGCTCAGCAGAGGCTTTCTTTGAAGATGAATGAAGATTGGAAAACTCCAGAACGAATCATAAGCACATTGTTGGTAGCTTTTTTTGTATTGTCACTAATACACAATGCATTTTGTTACATGCAGAGGTTTTTTAGATACGTTTTGCGTCCACAAACATTTGTACAGTACAGTATTCTCGCCTCATTTAAAACATTATTGAATGATCAGCCATTTAGTTTTTTAGGATGTGTTCACACTTGGTTGATTAGGTTTGATTAAGTTGTTGGTGCGGTTTATTTGAATAAGTTTGAATGCTGAACTTTGACAATTAGCGCTGCGTGATTTTGTAAAACGACTGACAATGGAATATTTTCAATATATATTTTAATATGAATACTTTCCCTTGATGACTTGAATAGATCTATTCAGAAATAATTCATTATTTTAGATTGATTAGCGTGATTTAAAAAAAAAAACTAGGGGAGCACATTTGGATCAAATATAACATATTGCAAGAAAAAAATAAGTACAACAGAAAATACAATGGTTTATGGTTTACTGGAGAGTCTAACAATGCAGAAATAAAAAAAATCAAATATAAAATTACATTGTGTATTATAAATAATTAAATACAAGTAATCTTTGTTAAAGCTACAGACATTATTGCTTAAATGCTTTGAACATGCTTTAAACAGGGTGTCTGCGAAGTCTAAGAAAGTCTTAAAATGTCTTAAATTCCAAAAACAACATTTTACGCCTTAAAAACTCTTAAATTTACTGAAATATTGTGTTGTGTCTTAAATCATTTTAAACAGGGCTTAATGTTACTACTTCCATGTAAAGCTACCAAATCAGGCTGACACCCAATCACCAATAATCCATCTTAAAACGTTTTTTTTATATTTAGGTTTTTATTGCAAAATGATACAATTCACATCAGCTGTTTTACAGCAAATTCTCCAAAATAAATTCCCTAATCAGGGAAAGAAAAGCAAAGCAACACATCCCTTTACGTGATCTTCCGTTAATACAAAAACTATTTACAAAAGGTAACCCGGGTCATTAAAAATCCTTAGTGTTTAAACCTGTATAAGTTTAAAATTTAACTCATATTGGTCTTAAACGGGTTTTAAAAAGTCTTAAATTTGACTTGAAGAAACCTGCCGAAACCCTGTTTAAAACTGTGATGCTGGTCACCCATAATACAGACTTAATATTGTAGATCCTGCGATGAGACAATTGAAAATGTACACATTGCAATATTAATTAATATTAATGCTAAATCTTGGTCCATTTCCAAAAACACAAGATGTGAGCTTTAAAAGCGCTTTGGGTTTTAGAAAAGTGCGTTATAAATAAAATTTATTATTATTATTATTATTATTATTGTTATTATTATTAAAAGGACTGAATGATGAATCGTGTTCATAGTCTGAATGAATAATAAGAATGCGAACACTAAGTGAAGCGGGACCACATGTGTAATTTACTTCTGCAACAAAGGAACAGAACCCTACAATAAGTGTGAACACACCTAAAGTGTTTTCATTCTCTTTAAAATGCCTCTGTAAAGTTACACTCCAACCAATTTTTTAGATTTATGCACTGAATCATTTAGCGTAGAACTAAATTACTCGTAAGCTTTAAAAACAGTAATAAATAATAATTGAAAGAAACCTTAAGTTTTAGTAGAAAACGGAAATAGTATGTTCTTATAGCATGTAGACCTGTAATGTTTATTTACCGTTTCAAAGAAATAGGATTACAGTATACTTTAAATAGAAATAAGTATTCTTCTGTTTAGTATCGTTTAGTATTAAATGACCATATGTGCCATTTTTTTAAGCAACCAACAAAACCAGTTTAGTAAATATTAATAAAATTATATATAATTATTTTATATATGGTACTAGTTTACTAAACGTTAAGTTTTAATAGAAAACTGAACTAGTGTTTTCTTGTAGTATGTAACTCCAGTAATGGTAATTTACAACCTTAAAGAAATAAGATTACAGTATACTTTCTGGAAATTTGTGTTATTTTTCTGTTTAGTATCGTAAATGTTTATAAGTTATAAGTTACTTCCTTCTGACATTGAATGACCACTAGGGGGACATATGTGCCAAACTTTGAAACGAACTACAAAATCAGTTTAATAAATAGCAATAAGAATGATATGATTATTACTAAGTTAATGTTGCATTATAGTAACAGTAATTTTTTAAATATAAATTAGCTCTTTTCAGGTAATCTTTTTATTTATGTATTTATTTTTTCCAAATTAGAAACAGTAACATTAATTACACATTTTCATGGAACTGATATGTCTGATGAATGAAATAAACAACCTTTATTTAAACCGTTTATAGAGAATCAGCGTTTTCTTGTGCTCTGAAAGCAGATCTTATTTGGCCTGGATTGTTGTGGGTCACTTGAGGGATTATGCTAATCCACCTCATTTGCCTTTCGGTGGGTCAGCGTTTAATTGTGTTCCAGCTTTTGTCAGGATGTCTTGTTTTCCAAAGTGGTTTATTATGGCTGAGGCTCGTCTAACTGTGACATGATTTCTCCTAACAGAACACAACTTGCTACTGAGCTTCTGGGAGACGTTTCTAATGAATGTAGTTGAATGAATCACTGTTAAACTGAAGTATGTCTGATTATTATAAATAGTCCGCTTAGACTGAAGAGGTCAGACAACAGAAGGGAAGTGAAGCTTTCTTGCAATATCAGTTTCATATAGTATTTCTGTACCCAGCTGTCGTCTACATCCGTCACACTTTAGGTCTTACTGTCTCCTCGAACACAAAAGTATTTGTTTTGTTTACCCTTGCACATGATTCCACTAGCTTTTACATATTCTGAGGAAATGTTTTCCATGCCACCTCTGTGTTATTTAAATGGTCTGCTTGTTCCTTATGGGAAGTCGCTGCGAGCCGCAGATGAGGGCAAGAGTTGTCATTCAAGTTTGTGGAAAGGAAAGAGAAACCACCCTTGTTTATTTGTGTTCATTCTGTTTTGTGTTTACATGTGGCGAAATATTCCCCTTAATTTTAAAGCTAACTGACAGTATGAATGCAAATTCCCCTTTTATTAAGGTTGAATTCATTTTCTGGGTTCAGGACAAGTGTGGATGAAATTGCAGAATATCTGACATTATATTGATCAGAAAAACAGCAAAAACATAGGCAGAATTGTGACCAATATTTGCGTTAATGGTTTTAGTACAAAATTTTATTTTTATATTTGGAGTTGGCTAAGCTATTACATTTTAATTAGTGTATCCATTTTATTTTAATTAGCATTAGCATGATTCGATTTAAAACAAGTACTTACTTTCGCTCTTACACCAAATAAATAAATGTGTAACACTAAGATATATGTTATAGCAGCAATTGGGACTGCTATAATCATCATCATCATCATTATTATTATTATTATTATTATTATTATTATTAATATTATTATTTATTAATTTTCTCTACAGTTCAAAAGTTTAAGATTGGTAGGGTATTTTTGTAACTGGCCCGAGTTCTGACCCTAAACTTTTAAATTAAGTTTACAGCTTTGTTACTACTTCAGCATAAAAGGAAAATGGTGAAAACCATGACAATAGCAATAAAAGCTTTGCGACATAATAATACACACAATAAACAAGCTTTAAGAGAAGAATTGAGGTAAATGACGTTATAAAATCTTACATATATATATGTGTATATATATAATATGTATATGTGTGTATGTATGTATGTGTATATATATATATGTATGTGTGTGTGTGTATATATATATGTATGTGTGTGTGTATATATATATGTGTGTGTATATATATATATATATATATATATATATATATATATATATATATATATATATATATATATATATACATACAGTGCTCAGCATAATTAAGTACAGCTCATTTTGAAAAAAAAAATATTTTTATACATTTCTCAGTGAATATAGGCAATGTATTTTGGTGCATTTAAACAAAACAGATTTAATAAACTGATATATTTATTAAAAATAATATTTTAATCACCAAATATATTTAGAAATTAAAAGATAATACAATTAAATTCAAGGAAAATATTGCAAAAAAAATGTACAACCTACAAAATGTCAACTAAAGTTTTCTATTTTTTTGGTTCTTGATTTTTTTTTCCCTCTTTTTTTTACATTTTTATTTAATATCTTTCTATAACATAAATTTAAGTGTACTAGTTTTTGGACCGTTTCAGTAAGTTATTTTGTTAGATAAGCTCCAGATTTGGCTTCAGTACTGACTAATCTAATGTACATGCACAAATGTAATATTGTATAGCTTCCTAATAAAATTGTGAATTTAAAAGATAGATTTGTGAGGGCTGTACTTATATATGCTGAGCACTGTATGTATATGTATGTGTGTGTATATATATATATATATATATGTATATGTATGTATGTATGTATGTATAATTTTTTTTTATTTATGGTTGTATGTAATATACAATCCACATCGTTGCTACAATCAGAGTTGTTTGGGCTTAACTCTTATTGTACTCATGTTTAGGCCCGAATGGAACCTAAAGGTCAGAGTGCAGAGACCTTGTTGTTATTCAAATACTGTTTCCCATGTTGCACTGCTTCATCCCCTCTGACCATTTGGAATGACTTTTCCCACAGAGACTGTGAAAACAACTCAAGGGTTTGAAATGATCCTGTTAGGGTGCTGTGAAGATGCTCATGACAGGATAATCATCCCTCCCCGAGGTGTGAACCTCCCAGGAGCTCTGCTGGGGGGTGTCAGTGGGGGGTTTTAACCATCCTACACCCTCCAGCAACCCACACAAGCACATCATAAACAAACCATCCACCAGCAGTTTTTTTTTTTACAAATTAAACTCCCTAAAACAGTAAGAGATCAGGGTGTGCAGCTGCTCAGATTGATGTGTTTATATACTGTGTCCTCCTGACTCGGGTAAATGACGTTAACCACGGTTTATATCTCTGTATATACATAAACACAAGCGGCACGTGTGCGCAATTGCTTTTTAAAAGCTAAACAGTGATAAAACTTGGCATTTTGAGCTCAAGTGGGAGGAAGTCTCCTTAAAGGAGTGTGTTTTGGGCTTTTACAAGCAAAGGATATTGATTATGTAGCTCAAATATTTAAACGTAGACCCCTTCGTAAGCTGATTTTAAACTGTGATTTTTTTTTTTTTTGATTGCCTGAAGGAAGGGCTGTATTTATTTATTTTTTTTTGGAGGGAAAGCAGTTGTGTGGGAAGGCTGCAGGAGCCCTGCTGTGATGGGAGTTTCCCTGCGCTTCCCTGTGGACTTTTACTATGTGCTAAGGTGTAACATTCACAGGCCATGAGGCAACACAAAAACACCCTGGTGATAGAATATGGACCGCTGGAGCAACTCCCTTCTCCAGCTGTAATCATCTTGTCATTGGCCATCATTTTTTGTATGCAGTTGCTAACTCGTGGGTTGGATGTACTTATGTTTCCGGGAAGCAACATAATCCCTTCTTAAACTGTATGTGTGCGCTTTTTTTCTGTTGTGAATTCAGATAATGCTGAGCAACACAATGCGGAAAATGGCACGGTGTCTTCTTCATTGATTGACTTTTGAAATGAAAGGTTTTTCAATTTTGGTTGCCTAAAGAACCTTTTATGTAAAAGTTCTTAAAAGAACAGTTTGTTTCTTAGTGTGACGAATATGTTAATAACCTAAAGATTCTTTTTTCATTATTATTATTTTATTTATGACTTTTAGGGCAAATTACTGTAAAAAATGTTTTAATTATTATATTTCAAAAAGTATGGATGGTGCTGGCGCCAATAGCCTTGTGGTTAGTGCGTCGACATATAGCATCCAGGTGCTCGCGGCGACCTGAATTCGATTCCCGGCTCAAGGTCCTTTGCCGATCCTTCCCCTCTCTCTGCTCCCCATACTTTCCTGTCTGTTAATCTCCACTGTCCTGTCTATAAATGTGAAAACCCCTAAAAAATAATTATAAAAAAAGAATAAAAATGTATAGATAGTATCAACTTAAGCACATACAATGAGAAAAAAACTAATAAAAATGTAAATTATAATGTGGCTTAACAAAAACTACAATTGTACAATCACACAATACTCTACTTTGCTCTTAGGAAAGAAAAAGAATCAATTTGCTGGAACAAGGACTTTGTCTATATTTGACAATAAAACATGTTCTTGGGTATATTTCCTAAATATGTTCCCCAAATTTTCTTAAACTGGTTAGATGAACTTCAAGACAGTCTAATTTTTTCCAACTTTAAGAAGAAGAGGACATCATAGATCCACTGTGTTGGGGTTGGAGATTTTTGATCCTTCAACCTAAGCAATATTAGTTGTTTGTCTCAGAGCACATTAAAAGCTTTGCAATCAGATAGTATCTTTGTAAGATTATATGACGTAGACAAAATTCCAAAAATGGCAATCAGTGGGCAAGGGGAGATAGATATACCCAAAAAACGAATGTAAAAATAGTGTCCCAAAAGCAGTTAAGCTTTATACAAGACCAAAACATATGTGCATGAGTGGCTGGGGTGGAATTACAGCGATCACAAGCAGGATCTATATGCTGAAAGTGCTTTGAGAGCTTTAGGTTTGTCCAGTGTACACAATGTACATTTTTGCACTGCTTGCACAGACAGAGGACTTTTGAATTCTGTATAAGACTGATTTCCAATCCTCATCTGAAACCGAATTTCCAGATCATCTCTCCTGACAGATTTTATTTGGCAATGGGATGTATCAGTTGGTGCCATAATTTTAAAGAATCATTTTCTTGAATGGTTTTATGAATTTTAAAAGTGCTTCATGATTCCATTAATGCCAAACTAGGCTTTTACACCAGACAAACTTTCACAAGACTAGAACTGTTGGCTGAAGTACCCACTTTTAGCTGCATTTACATAGAAATGGAATAATTGTAATTTTAGAATGGATTTTGGGGCAACTAAATTAGCCAACACTCAAAAAAAAAAAAGATTTTTGTTGCTTGTCTAAGCTACTTATTTAAAATGAGCCGAATCAACACAGTTTTTGGGACAACTTAAATCTTTTATGTTCAATCCACTTAAATTTGTAAAAACAGTTAATGTAAAAGATTTGTGATGGGACAACAAGAAGGAACTGTGTGTAACCCATCATTTTTCACAGTGAACTTCAGAGCAGGATCAAATCCAGATTTTCTAGTCTCTTGATTGCGTGAATGTCTTAAGAGTCTTAAAATGTCCAAATCTCCAAATCAAAATTGTGTTGATGTTTAAATTTACTGAAATATTTAGTTCTATGTCTTAAGCCTTTTTAAAAGATCTTAAAAAGAGCCAAAACCCACACAATCTATCTCAATAAAACGTTAAGCTTTTTATTTAAACAGGTAATTTTTAACTCTATTTAGCATAATGGCTGAATTATTTTCCTTACAATAACATTTGTTTAAAAGTTCTCCATGTATTTACTGCTGAGGACACCGACCTGGACAGATTGTTGTGCATAGATTGAGTTTATTATAGTTTTTAAAATGTTTGTTCATTTTTTATTTTAAAATATTTAGCTAAAAAACATCTTAAATATTTTTACTGAATTTAAATATTATTCAATTATTATTGTATCATTAAATGTATTATATTATTTTTAAAAAATGGCAAATAAAAATCTTTTCCATCTGGATAATTTTAAAAATTCCTTAGCATTTAGCCTTTTTTTTTTGGAATTTCATTCAAAATTGTGTTAAAAATGTCTTAAAAAGTCTTAAATTTGAAACCTGCAGAAACCTTGGTGTTTCTTCTTAAGACTAGAAAGAGTCTGCGTAATGTTTTTTTAGCTGGAAAAAAATGTTCTGAAGATGATCAATCTGGTGGTTTTTGGGAGGATGGTGAGGGTTAATAATTAATAGCAGTATTTTTATTTTGGATTGAACTCAGCTCACCTTTTCATTTTTATCAGAATGAAATCAAGATGTCAAAACATTTTGAGAGGGCATTATAAAGCTATTCAAAAGAAGAAGTCTCTGTATTTTTACCCATGCAGGAAGCTTTACTGCTGTGCTTTTTCAATGCTTTCCATCCCCCAATGCGTCTCTGAATAGCAAAACTGTTACTGGAACTTCAACCAGAAATCCCACCCCTTCAGACCTCAAGTTTTCGCTTGAATCTTGGCTATAAACTCTCTGGCTTCTGTTGATAAACGTGAGCAGAAACGTACGACAGGTGCAGCTACGCATCGTTTGTCACCTGACCTGACCCACGGGAATCAGACGGCATCTTTTGCCAGTTTACCAGATTATTTGTTAAAGGTGTATGTTGACAGTAACCTTCAGTAAAATGCACATCATTTAACAGATGCTCCATTTAAAGCAGCATACAAATGAGAAATGGAAGTGATCAGACTAACAAAAGAGGAAATATATTAGTTAGGCAGATCACTCCAGCAGTAGGCAATATGTAGGGAAATCTCTGAAACGGCACCACTATATGTGCCATTGCACTTGCAGAGTGCATATAAAACAATGTCTTTTTCAGCGTTCCGCTGTCTCTAGTGTTCGATTTGCTCAAGATTATGTGCTTTTTCCATCTGTGAA
Organism: Danio aesculapii; assembly: GCF_903798145.1. Taxonomy (NCBI): domain Eukaryota; kingdom Metazoa; phylum Chordata; class Actinopteri; order Cypriniformes; family Danionidae; genus Danio; species Danio aesculapii. Next base: position 29,393,921 of record NC_079454.1, on the reverse strand, counting down.
CTTTCACCAAGAAGTATCCACCATATATCCTCTTGAATTATTTTATTAAGTTTGCTATAGACAAGTGCTCGAGAATGGAACACTGAAACAAATGCTGGGTTCATTGATTTGTGTTAAGAGTTAGAGCCCTGCATTTGAGCCTGAGCCTGAGAAAAGGCAAACGTCTGGTCAAATTTTCAAATAGTGACAACTTTAAAGGGTCACAAAATGCCAAAACACCTTTTTAAAATGTCATTAACAGTCATTGCTTAAAACACTATTAGGACACATATATTTCACAAAAACTGTGAAAACTAGTTGTTGTTTTTTTGGTTGCTTCTGGTTTGAAAAGAAATTTTGAAGCTTCGTCACGTCGATTAGATCCTTGTGTGAATTCCAGCATGGAGACTGGACGTCTGTACTGTTGGGTACAACGTGACGTCTTTGAGTTTTCACCATTAATTCATGAGAAAGACTTGGTTCGAACCAATCAGCGCGCTCTATTGTGAGGTGCAACTTCATGAATATGCATGATAGCTTCGAAAACTGTTTTTACCTGTGATGAGCCAACTAGTGATGCACAATGCACAACCTGTAAGTTGAGTAAGCTCACTGTGGACCACACACCGCTTGGATATTGATGTCACTTAAAAAACTAAAACTTCCATTTTAAAAAAACAACAAACAAAAAAAACTCCACATTTCTCTAAATTATTCTGATAAAAACTATTAAAAAGAAAAAGCATCAACTTTCTATTAAATACAAATCTGGTCTATTTGAACGGCTGTAACAGTATAAGCTGTTTGGTGGAAAAAAAGCCGGGCTTTGGGTCGGACTCGGGTCAAAAATTTTGATAAGCTGTTGGACAAGGGCAGGGCCGAGCTAGGGCTTAATTTATAAGTGTCAAAAGTGGTGGATCTGTTCAGCAAAGTGTTCACTGCATCCCAAAAGACTAAAAATAATACAAAACGATATAACTAAAGCACTCTCCACTGTGCTGAGTGAGAGCCCTTCTCTTCCTGTTAAACTGAACAGTCGCATCATCGATGATGTAAGCGTGCTCAGGTCCGGTTGGTAAATATGCAATGTGAGTGCAGCTCGAGGGGGAGAGGGGATAGGGGGGCAATCGTGCTTTGGCACGGTTTAAGGAAACTGTATGTGAGTGCGCCCTTAGTTTAGTCACTTGACCTATAGCACATGTCTTTGCAGCGTGGGGGAAACCGGAGCAAGATTAGATTAAAATAGATTTAAGGCCCATGCAGGGCTCTATTAAGTATTACACAGGCTGAATATAAAACAATTAAATTGTCCCAAACAAAACCTCAAAGATTGTGTAGTTTTAGCTGATTTTATAGAAGTAGACTGAACAAACAGCAAATGTCTTTGTTATAAAGATTTTTTTTATTAGACGAGACAATGATAATACAGGAAGATGACTCTAACTCATTCTCATAAAACGAGGTTGTATTAACATTGTTTTATTTTAAATCCACACCCAGATATTACTGTAAGTAATTAGTTGGGAATGCATCATTGAGGTCAGATCTGAGGGCAAAGGTGGCATGGTGGCTCAGTGGTTAGTACTGTCGCCTCACAGCAAGAAGGACGCTGGTTCAAATCCCGGCTGGGCCAGTCATTTCTCAGTGGAGTTTGCATGTTTTTATTTTTTTACATTTGCGTGTTTATTCAACAGGGACAAACTTGACCTTGTTATACAAAGACAACCAATGTCGCGTACATAGGACATATACTGTAGCATAAAGCTAATCTGCAACCCTCGTCCCTGGTTAGGCTTTACATAAAAAAAGAACACAATAGCACAATACAACAAACATGTGCAGTATATACAGAGCCACCAACATAAAATGTAAGTCAATCTGCATACTAAAGACAAATGTAAACCTGGCCAACCTGAAAGAATAATACTTAATGTTCTCATTGCTAAATCAACAGGGATGGCATTCCATAGAGGTGAACCTTTCACTGAACTGACCCATAGTGGTTCTGCATCTGCAGATTCTACAATTCCCACTTACTGCCCCTCTAGTCTTTGAGCCATCACTGCTGAATTTATGTATCAACTCACAGACTACCTCAGGGGCAAGACCTTATATATACTTAAACATGGATTTTAAAAATGAAAACTTTAAAAATGTTCTCCACATGGGTTTCCTTTGGGTGCTCCGGTTCCCCCCACAAGTCCAAAGACATGCGTTATAGGTAAATTGATAAAAACTAAATTGGCCGTAATGAATGAGTGTACATGGGTGTTTCCCAGTACTGGGTTGTGGCTGGAAGGGCATCTGCTGTGTAAAACATATGGCAGAATAGTTTATTCCACTGTGGCGACCTTTGAAATAGGGACTAAGCCGAAGGAAAATAAAAGAATGACTGATTTGAGGGCAAATGTATATAAATCTAAGGGGGGAAAAATTAGGAGGACTAGAAATCGATCAGATTCTCTGGATTTATATAGTATGTGTCTGAGTAAAATGTTTTTTTTATTTCTATGGAGGTCTAATAACATTTCTTCTAATTTTCATATAAATATTGTCATTTAAATGTTTCCATTTTTTGAATTAGTTTTATTTTAGAAGAAGATTCGAAAAAAATTTGGTTGGTTATATTTTTTTAATTTGACGAAGCTGAAATTAGGGTTATTTCACCAAATATTGTTATTCTTATTTATATTATTTATTTATACAGGGACAATGTACAACATGACATGTTGTGCCAGAGTTAGCTATAAAGCTAATTTACATTTGTAGTCCCTGGACAGGAAGTTGTAACAAATGTAACAATGTCCAGAAAAATAAAAAATAGTACAATATACATGTACAAAACAATACATACAAAACATCAATAAAATGAAATCAAATCAGTGGTTGCATATTTGATTTTCTTTAGCCAAAATTTAAGAACAGATTGAAATGATTAAAAGTGGTACTCTCTCTAATATGCACTGGTATTTTATTCCATCTTTGTTTGCTCTGACTAAAAAAACTGATTGTCCAAAAGCAGTTCTCTTAAGTTCAACCGAACAATCACCTCTAGCCGATGACGTAGTCTGTCTTATATTGTCTTTGCAGAAAATCACACATTGTTTGAGAGGTAGTGGTGCAAGATCATTAAATATTTTATATATTAAACACGGCAACGCAGTGGCGCAGTAGGTAGTGCTGTCGCCTCACAGCAAGAAGGTCGCTGGTTCGAGCCTTGGCTGGGTCAGTTGGCGTTTCTGTGTGGAGTTTGCATGTTCTCCCTGTGTTCGCGTGGGTTTCCTCCGGCTGCTCCGGTTTCCCCCACAGTCCAAAGACATGCGTTATAGGTGAATTGGGTAGGCTAAATTGTCCATAGTGTATGTGTGTGTGAATAAGTGTGTATGTGTTTACAGTGATGGGTTGCAGCTGGAAGGCCATCCACTGCATAAAACAAATGCTAGATAAGTTGGCGGTTCATTCTGCTGTGGCGACCCCAGATTAATAAAGGAAATAAGCCGAAAAGAAAATGAATGAATATATACACATCAGCATGAAAAAAGAAATTGTCAAATGTTAGTGATGTATGTTGTTCAATACAGTTACTGTAATGATAGCTCCTTGGCTTTTTAGCTAAATTTTTTAAAGTTTGTTTATAGATAATAAACAAATTGTAATGTTCGTGTGGGACCAACTTGTAGCACAATAAGATAAATGAGGGAAAATCATCATATTCATAAAAGGTTTAGAATTCATAAAAGTTTATAAAGTTAAAGCATTGATATTTATAATATACCGACATTATTAATCTAAACATGTCTAAAAGCATGGCATGTGTTTTGGTTATTTTATAAAAAACGAAATTGAAAAACAGTAGTTCACAAAAAAAAAAAAAAAGCTCAGAGGCTTAAAGGGACAGAACTGGTTGTCTATTTAAAGGAATAGTTCACCCAAAAAGTTCACCTGAAAATTCTGTCATCATTTTCCACCCTTCACTTGTCTAAAACCTGTTTGAGTTTCTTTCTTCTGTTTTACCCAAAATGTGATATTTTGAAAAATGCTAAAACCCTGTAAACATTGACCTCCATAGTATTCGTTTTCCGTATGGAAGCTAATGGTTACAGGTTTTCAGCTTTCTTCACAATATAAGCTTTTTTGTTCAGCAGAATAAAGAAATTCATAAAGATTTAGAACCTTTTGATGGCAAATAAACAGTGAGTCATTTTTGGTTAAACTTTCACCTTAACTTTTAAGTGTAAATACAGAGAAACATAAGGCTGCTGTTTTAGATTCAAAACTGGCCAGAATCATAATAATTACAGCGTGTATACTCTTGTTTCCTCGAGGATTAAATTTAGCTTAATCTGCAGTGCTGGGTTTCATGCAAACTCTTAATGATCTGTAGATATCATTGTGTAAGTGTGTGGAAGCGGATGTTGTTGTGTTAACAGCGCTGAGCTCACATTACCTCACCAGCAGTTAGCAGATCTAAAGAGGCAGGGCAGATCGAGTAGATGTTCATCAAGTTAAACCAGCTTTTTTTTTTACTCGGTGGCTTTTAAGATGAGAGGTGAGAGAGAGCTTGTAAAACCGGTCAGGCCAGCATTTGCTTTGTTAACAAAACGTGTGTATAGGCTTCATTTGAAATCATCTGTCATTGACCTTTGGTACATTTACATTAAGAGCCACAATAGTGAATGTTTCAATGGTTTGAACAATTTTTACATGTGTAGAGTAGTGTGTGTATATAGGCGGTTCATTCCGCTGTGGTTACCCCTGATAAATAAGGCACTATAAGCGGTAGTAAAATGAATGAATGAATGAATGAGGGTTGTGTATAAAAATATAAATTAAAAAAAAAAGATATATACACTTTTAACAATTTCCTGTATAATCTACAGTAACTTACTGTAAATCAATTACAGCTGAATGCATATTTACATTTATAGCACCATTTATTTTTCTGTGTCTGTATTTACAGAATTAAATGTATATCTTTACTGTAAAATATACAGTAATTTTCACAATGCAACTTTACAATACAGTAAAATACTGCATAATTGTAAAATACAGTTAATATTAGGGTTAAATACTGTGTCATTTACAAAAATCATTAACAGTGTACTGCAATTTCTGAAGAAATGAATCTACCGTGAAATCAAGTGTCTTGTAAATACAGGACTCAATTATTTGGGGCTTTCAAACAATGATCATCAGATTTTTTTCTTCGTCGTTTTATCAATGAAGTCCATTTTAACATGCGCATTTTAGAAAAAAACCTAAATTCCTTCAGACTGAGTAAGTGAGAAGAGTCACGTTTATCGTTTGGTAGATGTCATTGGAAAACACAGCTGACCTACATGCCTTTGTTGCATGCATTGCATTCTTCGAGTTATACTATGATTAGGGCTGACGGATGATAACACAGATGTCTGAAGTCTTCTAGATCATTCTAACAAAGAATTATGTGGCTATGGTATGAGATGCTTCCTTTTATAGCTCAGCATCAAGAACTTAGGCTGACGTCAGATTTATCAGGTGTACGAAATCTGTTACTTTGGAACTCTATTGGATTGAACTATTTTATCAGAGTTTTCAAGTCCTGTTTACACTTTGTATTAAAGGGGTAGTTCACAGAAAAATTAAAATCACTTACTCATTGTCCACTTGTTTCCTTCTTCTGTTCAACACAAAGGAAGATATGCTGAAGAATGTTGAAAAAAAGCACAGATTGACTTCTGTAGTATTTTTGGTTCCTACTATTAATGTCTATTAATGTCAGTGGCTGTTTTTATTCCAACCTTCTTCAAAATATCTTTTTTTTTTCTTTTTTTTTTTTTTGCTTAACAGAAGACAGAAATTCATATAAGTTTAGAACCTTGAGTTTGAGTAAATGGTGATCATTTTTGGAGGAACTTTCCTTTTAAAATGTGTGTGTGAAGATGTGTGAATGGTGAAAACTCTGTGAGATCTTTGTAAATAGCACAGACATTTGATTGATGTAGAACATTTTTGTAATGTTCAGATCACTTGATTGAAATATAGATATCATTGCATTGTATTGTGTAGCTTGATAGCTGTAGTGTCAAGTCAAGGCAAACTTTATTTTTAGAGCACTTTACAAACACAGAAGTGAGCCAAAGTGCTGTACAGAAAATATACAAAAAAATAAACACAATAGTATATAAAATAAAAGATAAACTATAGGTATACTACTTAAAAGGCACATAAAAACAAAAAACAGTCAGTTATTAAGATCAGGTGTCAGATGCCAATGAAAAAAAATTTTGTTTTAAGAGCTGATTTAAATGAGAACATGGAAGAGGCCTGTCTAATGGGCAGCGACAAAACATTCCAAAGTTTAGGACTTACCACAGCGAAAGCATGATCACCTCTAAGCTTAAGCTTTGGTTTTGGTACAATCAGGAGAAGCTGATCAGCTGAACTAAGAGAACTAGTGGGCTTATAGGGGTGTATCAGCTCAGAGATATAAGGTGGGCAAGACCATTTAGAGATTTAAAAACAAATAAAAAAATCTTAAACTGTATTCTAAAAGTATTCAGTGCATTACAGTAATCTAACAGAGTGGTCACAAAAGGATGGATTACTGTCTCAAACTGTAGTTATAGTGCTCACAAACACCTTAATTTTTCCTGTTTTTGATTTTGAATGTAATAACTTTTTGTAAATTGCTTTGGATAATTATTATTGATAGATTTTTGTGTAAAGCACTATTCGAATAAACTGACATGAAGTTGAAGAATCGAACTAAGGATCTGAGAATTCTTGTAGCAAACAATCTTATGACTGTGGATTCCAGCGAACCTTGTTTTCATGAGTAAGAGATAATGTAGAATTGAAAAGGTCTGCATTGTCTCTGGAAAATGTTGTGAAGCAGTAAAATTCCATTGCTGTTGTTTGTGGTGTGATAACACTTGTTGGAAAGAAGTTTGAGAATTAAAACGTTCGCAAAATCATTCCATTAACTCTGCTCTTTATTTATCCCCATTACTTTGTCTCCTGATTTTTGCTCTTCTCTGCTTTCTCGGTCAACTTCCATATTGATAGGAGATTGGTAATTTAGTTGAATACTGGTTAACAAGTTTGGGTATTGAGTGGCTCCAATGGCTTATTGTCTGAATATCCAGAGAGCCAGACATTTTCTGACAGGATCTGGCGTCCGGGACTAGATCTTATTTATATGGCATGGAGCGTATGATCTACAGTTGAATTCAGAATTATTAGCCCCCCATTGATTTTTTTTTTTTCCTTTTTAAATATTTCCCAAATGATGTTTAACAGAGCAAGGACATTTTCACAGTATGTTTGAAAATATTTTTTCTTCTAGAGAAAGTCTTATTTGTTTTTTTGTTTTGTTTTTCTTGGCTAGAATAAAAGCAGTTTTTTAAAATTAACATTTTAAGGTCAAAATGATTAGCCTCTTTAAGCAATTTTTTTTTCAATAGTCTACAGAACAAACCATCATTATACAATACCTTGCTTAATTACCCTAACCTGCCTAGTTAACCTAATTAACCTGGTTAAGCCTTTAAATGTCCCTTTAAGCTGTATAGAAGTGTCTTGAAAAATATCTGTCATCATGGCAAAGATAAAATAAATCAGATAGTGATGAGTTATTAAAATTATTATGTTCAGAAATGTGTTGAAAAAATCTTCTCTCCGTGAAACAGAAATTGAGGAAAAAAATAAACAGGGGGGTTAGGTCTTATCCTAACCCTAAGAATAGATGTGCAATTATTTTAATGCACAACATGGTGACAAAACCCACTGACACAGAATTATATTAAAGCAGCATTTGGCAGCTTTCCACTTTTTCTTTAACTTCTTAAAAAATGCTCACATGAGGCTATGTCAGTAGCAAAAATAATTGATGCATACAGTCACAGAACAGAAATGATTAGAAGTTTCAATGGCTGTTTCTCAATTCAGAGGCTAAATCCTTCAAAGGCTTCATTCCAGGACTGAATATGTCACTGTGAAACAATGTCTCATTCCGATGTCTTCGTAATGAGAAATGAATGGATCTTTAGCATATAGCATAACAAATTTCAGATTTTTACTTATTTGGAAATTTAACGATACAAAGGCTAACAAATAACCAGTGTTTCAGATATTGACTTTGCTATTTAAAAAAAAAACTGTATACTTTTTATTACGTACATAGAACAAGCTGAACATAGTAAGATAGGAGGTTCATTAACTTTCAAAAAAAAAAAAAAAAAAGTCCAGTTCAGTGTGTCGTGTATTTAGTGATAAGGGAGATGGAATGCAGATGTATAATATATGTAATTGAAACATCAAAAACAAGCATGCACTTACATCTATGGCGAGTTGCAGTACTACACATCATTGAGGATGACAAAAGGGCGACACCGCAAACTGGTAAATGTGGCTAACATTAGCTTTATTCTGTGTTTCATATGACATGCATTCATCCAATCAGGATTAATTCACTGTAGTTACTATTATGCTTGATTAGACCCTACTGTGTAGTAGTAACTAAAGTTGTTCCTAGAACTAAAACATACATTATTAAATTAGTGTTAAAGCTTCTTATTTTGACCCTTGTTGTGTCGTGGACATGTCAGACTACATTTTCCTTCTTTCCTGTCATTGCTCAAGGTCTTTCATGACATTTGTGATGTCATTGAGAGAACTGCTGACTGATTGGCAGGTCATTAGCACCCACATAAAAATACTATAGTAATTGATAGTGTTTTTGAACCATAATGTACTTGATTTAATCTGTTGTGGTAATACTGTAGTTGCAGTGGTAATAATATGAACAAATGACCAAAAAGTTTTCTACAACTGTATATTACATTACAAGCTTACTTAAAGCTAATATATACAGTATTTCTTATGTTTATCAGTTCACTGTTTTCAATTTACAGTATGATGTGGCAATAATTAACAAAGAGTTATAAATACTATAAAAGCCTATATAGAGTATAATACAATTTAATATAGTATGGTTCAAAAACACTATAGTATTTTGAAATGTGGGCATAAACAACATTGTCTAGAGTAGTACTGTCTTTTATACTGACAGTTCTGTCATCAGAAAATGAGTTTCCTGCATTTCGTATTTCCACTTAAAAGCACCAATAACAGTGTTTCTTCTTGTTCCATCATATGAAAGGTCTTCTATGGTCCTATTGGTCAACATCACATATGTGACAGAGCCTGACATAGAGGACCATACATTTCTAGGAATATTTCACCCAAACTGAAAATTTACTCACTTTTTCTGTTGGACAAAAAAGAAGATATTTTGAAGAATGTTTGTGAAGAAGTAACCATTGACATCTATACCATGGGAGTCAATGCCTACCGGTTTTTGTCATTCTTGGGTAGCTGTTGCCTCACAGCAAGATTTGTCTTTGGTTCGACAAGTCCAAAGACATGCACTATAGGTGAATTGAATAAGCTAAATGGGTTGCAGCTGGAAGAGCATCCTGCTGCGTAAAACAAATGCTAGATAAGTTGGTGGTTCATTCCACTGTGGCCACCCCAGATTATTTAAGGGACTAAGCCGAAAAGTTAATGAATGAATGAATGAATGAGAAGAAAGATAGTGAAATAAGAGAGGGTGAGTAAACGATGACAGCTATTGTTCGTAAGGTTATGTCATACAAAGTGGAACAATCATTTCTTGCATCTTTTATTAAGTAAAAAAAAAACTTCTTGTACTCATTCATTCATTCATTCATGCATTTTCTTTTCGGCTTAGTCCCTTTATTAATCTAGGGTCACCACTGCGGAATGAACCGCCAACTTATCCAGCATGTTTTACGCAGCTGATGCCCTTCCAGCTGCAACCCATCACTGGGAAAACTTCTGTTACTTTACAAAAAAAATTAAAAATGATTTGTCAATTGTAAATCAACACAACTCCCTACATCAAACAGACAATCCCTAAATTGGGCTAGTTTTAAGTATAAACCATCCATTATCCAATCAGAATCAAGCATTCTAAAATTCAAAACAAATCATTTACAAATCAATGCATTTATGATCATGTTAATCATTTAAAATATGAAAACCAATACAGGTTTGCAACATCAAGCAGCATAACAGTTTTGCTAAAAGCCAAAACGGTAACATTTTAGTTTAAGTAGCAATTCTAATGATTTACTGGTGAATTATATTGTCTGGCTATTAAAGACCTTGGCTGTTTATTTGTACTTCTGCATGATTTTCAATCCTACCCAGCACCTCAAACCAACTACTTCCTCAATAACTATTCATAAGCAGGAAAATAATTTAAACTAAGTTTAAATTAGGAGCTAATAGGCTTAGTTAATGGTTTATTAATTGCTAGATGTGCATCTAAAACTCTTATGTGGCTGCTAAACAGCTAAAAGTTACTGACATAATTTAAAATCTTACCAAAAAAAACAAAGACAAGCACATCAGGTTGGGTACTTGTTTGAAACAAAGTGTTTTCCATCAGGACAGTGGTTGTGTCGTAAATGTTGTGATTATTGAGGTACAGTGATCTGGTTCTTATCGGCCCGATAATCATGTTAGCTGAACAAGTCTTAGCAAGTGTGTGAGAATACATGCGACCTGTTGCGCCATTAATAAACATGTAACAATGCCAGCATCTTCTCGGGTGTTTGGAAATCACGGGACACTTCTGTCGGCTGTTGTCGTCCTGTCTTTACTTGCAGTTGATCCAGTGATTTGGCTCGTGCCGCTGCACCACAGCTCAACAGTGTGAGAAAGACACCACCTCCTGATTCTCACCCTGCATAATTAATTCCCTAATCTTCACAAAACATCTCATCAGAGCAATGAATGTTTCAACAACTGCTTAATAGCCATTTATGTTGGCCAGGTTTTATTTCTTGATTGACTGAAATGACTTTGTAAATGTAAAAGTTCATTCATTAAAATTTAACCTAAATTACTTTTAGATATGAAGATTCAAAAGTTCCATCTAAAAATTTTCTTTTAAAATGAGCTTTTTTTTCAGTTATTTCATTTTAAAGGCAACAAATAGCCATTTTTGGGCATAAAAGTGGATTTACATATAAATACACACATAAAATTGCTAATTTTAGAAGAAAATTTCAGACGACTCTTTGAGGTTTTGGCATCTGAACTCTTCATATATTTGTGACCCTGGATCACAACTTAATATCAAAGTTGAATAAATGGGCTTTGCATTGATGTATGGTTTGATCGGATGGGACAATATTTGGTGATTTTAAGCTATTCTAAAATCTGGAATCTGATGATATCAAAACAAATAAAAAAACTGAGAAAATCCCCATTAAAATAGTCTAAATTAGGTTTTAGCAGTGCACATTGGTATATTGATATATTTAACATGTAGAAAATATCTTCATGGAACATGATCTACACTTAATATTTTAATAATTTTTGGTATAAAAGAAAAAACAATATTTTGACCCATACAATGCATTTTTGGCTCTTACCAAAAATATACCCATACAGGCAACACATGATATTTGCACATGATATCAGTTTTATCACATCTGTAATTAATCTGTGGATTGAAAGTGTGTGTGTGTGTGTGTGTGTGTGTGCGCGTGTGTATAAATAGTAAAAATATATTACTTTAAGGTGCAATTCTTGGTATAAAATGGTAGCAAATGCCGACCAGATAGCAGAAATAAGTGATAAAAAAAAGAAAGGGGTCTGGATGCAGACCTGGTGCAGTGCAATCTAAGCTGCTTCCAATGCGTTTTTAATGGACTCACCTAACCCAACCCCCAACCCCCTCACAGTGATGCCACTCGCTCCATTTGAGTGCATTGTGTCTGACATTGCATCGCTGAGTAATGCAATCTCAGCTTGCATCATAAAGGCTGCATCCAGATGCTATTGAAAAAAAAATTATGTGACTTCACAAGTAAAGTAAATGTGTACATCTGGACTAAAAGCTGCTGAATGCTGTACACAGAATCTTTGTGAACACAAATTCACTGGAGCAATATTTGCGTGCTGAATTGTCATATTTAAGAGATACTAGTAAATATGCCTACATTCAGGAAAAACTTGGTAGATACTGTAGACACAGGCTAATCTGTACTGAACCATATTGTTGTTTACCTTGTCATTTATTGACGACTTTAATAACTTTCTTAAAGCCTTTTTACTCTCTCACTATCATTCGGCTTAGTCCCTGATTTATCAGGTGTCACCACAGTGGAATAAACCACCAATTACCTTTGCAAATGTTTTATGCAGTGGATGCCCTTCCAGTCATAACCCAGCACTGGGAAACATTCATACACTCTATATATAAAATACTATAAAAGTGACACATAGCATAATATTACTGCATTACAGGAAAAGAAGTATATTACTGTAATTGCATGAGATTTGTAATGTATTACTCTCAACACGTGTTGGTTATTAGCATGCATATTACTGCATATTGTTTACTAGTATTTATAAAGCACATTTATGCCTAATCTTATACATAATCATATTTATAATCCCTTGTTCCAAATCCTTCCCATAAGATAAACTTACGCTGTACTAAACTATGTAGTAAACTTAGATTCACTATTATTATTATTATTATTATTATTATTATTATTATTATTATTATTATTATTATTATTTACTTCAAATTTAATAAATAAAAATAAGTAAAATAAATAAATAAAAAATTTATTTACACTAAAATCATTTATTTATCCATTCCAATTCCTTTATGTCTTGGATTATGTGTATTGAATATGCATGAAGACAGTTGTTCTTTGTCTACTAAAGAAATTTTTTATTGATTTATGTTATACAAGCAAGATGTTGCGATGCTTTATGTTGGAAAAATGTTAATCGCCCCTCCATTGAACTTTGGTTGAGAAACCTTATAACACGTTTGGCTCTTGAAAAGCTCACATAAGGAAAAAACCCTTTGAATTGAGTGATATCTGGGAGGTGTTTTTGAACTTTGTGAAAAATGGAGAGACTGAAGAAGCTTTGGAAGTCTGAAGTTGTGTTTGATTAGATTTATTTTTTATTTTTATTTAATTATTTATTTTATAATGATTATTAATTCACTTACATTTTATTTCTAAACCTGTCTGGGGTACGTTTTGGGTGTTGGGGTTTAATTTATTGTAAAACCTTGAAAAAACCTGATCCAAAATGATTAATTTAAAACACAACAAATTGCTTTCGAATGAAAATGAAAACGAAATGTAAATGTATATTTACATTATTTTAAAATTAATAAATTCAATATAAAATTAAAAGCTACAATAGTATATTTATAATTTAAAAGAATAGTATTTATTTAAATATATCAAAATGATTTCATCTCTCAAATGAAAATATGCATTTGTATTGTGGAGTTGCATGGCTGTGCAAGAGCAACGTGCTGCTGATGAGCTACTTTTCTATTTTTTAGAGTACTAATTATTTCTATTGTATCAGAATCGCCTCTGTAGTTGTCTTATGACTGAGAGACGGGCTAAAAAAACACCGTAGATCCAAATACAGTGAAGTGAAACGTCAGCGCTTTACTCAAGATTGCAGATCTCTGTGTTTATGTTGACTGAGATGGATCTTGTGTTGGTCAGACTCAGCAGATCGTTGTTCGCTGTGTTTCGAAAGGTCAAACTGTAATGCGGACAAGAGCAACGTGTCAATGGCACAGGAACAGCGCCATTGATTCAGTTCAATGGTCAAAATGATATCATCAGAATTGAACAGTCCAATCAAAGCTTTCATCCAGTCATTATCAGCTCATCAGTCTTGTGAAAGGAGACCAGGATTCAGAAGGCTGTCATTTCTTTCAAATGGGGACACTTCAGGCCAAAACACTGCAGGATTTTTTTCATAAAGTATTTGTTTTTCAGTCGAACGTTAATGCAAAGTACACTATATAGTGTGTCTCATGGCACTCGATTTGTGTCTGTACGATTAAATTATAATGGTCACGGTGGCGCAGTAGGTAGCACAATCGCCTTACAGCAAGAAGGTCGCTGGTTCGAGCCTCGGCTGGGTTAGTTGGCATTTCTGTCTGGGGTTCTGCATGTTCTCCCAGGTTCACGTGGGTTTCATTCGGGTGCTCCGGTTTCCCCACAAGTCCAAAAACATGCGCTATAGGTGAATTGGGTAAGCTAAATTGTCCGTATGGGTGTGTATGGATGTTTCCCAATGATGGGTTGCAGCTGGAAGGGCATCCGCTGCGTAAAAGGAATATTCTGGATAAGTTGGCGGTTCATTCCGCTGTGGCAACAGATTAATAAAGGGATTAAGCCGAAAAGAAAATGAATGAATAATATAGGGCAGCACGGTGGCGCAGTGGGTAGCACAATCGCCTCACAGCAAGAAGATCGCTGGTTCGAGCCCCGGCTGGGTCAGTTGGCATTTCTGTGAGGAGTTTGCATGTTCTCTCCATGTTTGCGTGGGTTTCCTCCGGGTGCTCTGGTTTCCGCCACAGTCCAAAGACATGTGGTACAGGTGAATTGGGTTAGCTTAATTGTCCGTAGTGTATGTGTGTGAATGGAAGTGTATGGGTGTTTCCTGATGGGTTGCAGCTGGATAAGTTGGTGGTTCATTCCGCTGTGGTGACCCCTGATTAATAAAAGGACTAAGCCGAAAAGAAAAGGAATGAATGAATTACTAAAAGTGTTTTGAGGTGTAACCATAAGTAGATTTTGCATAACATAACATAATACAAAATATAGTTATTATTTTCTGCTGTACTGAGCCAGAAATCTCCACTTTAAAAGTATTTATGTACACTGGGCTTTACAGTTTCATATAGCTTTATTCTGAGGGTTATTTTTTACTAAGCGATTAGTTCACACATAATATGCTTGATAACAATATGTTTTAAAAACTGATATAAATCAGGCATATTATGTATAACAATAATGATAATGTGGTAATATGCATTTATAGAATGGTATTTTTTTTAAAGTAGATAGGAAATAAATATTAGATAAAGCAGTCATATAATGTATAACAATAGCAATAATGATAATGCAATAACAGTAATATGCATTTATGAAATGTTAGTTTTTTACATAAATATAAAAAATAGTAACATAATGTACAAATTAAATGATAAAATAAAATAAATAATTGTACAAAACTAAAAAAACAAATAAGAAAACTGAAATATTGAACAAATAATAACTTTCAGTTTTATTAATATCTTTATTTTTAGGGTTTTTACTAAGGGATTAGTTAACACATATTATGCTTGGTTTCTATACATTTTTAAAAATGTATATAAATCAGGTCTGTTGTTTAGCAATAAAAATAATGATGCAATAATAGTATAAGCATTTAATATGCATTTAAATAAATGTTAGGTTTTTTACATAAATATATTTACAAATAATTAGCTAAAGCACAGCTAACTATGAACAGTTTAATTTAATTTAATTTAATTTAATTTAATTTAATTTAATTTAATTTAATTTAATTTAATTTAATTTAATTTAATTTAATTTAATTTAATTTAATTTAATTTAATTTAATTTAATTTAATTTAATTTAAAAACATAAATGAAAACTAGAAAACTGAAATACTGAACAAATAAAAGCTTTTTTACTGAAAGATTAGTTTATACATAATATGTCTGATTCATATATATTTATGAATAATTTATTAAAATAAATTGTCAAAAGTTTCAGATTTTTTTCTGAATTATGCTGCAATACAGGACTCCAAATTTCCCTTTGTCAAATCCTTTGACTCTAATATGTGAAAAATAGGATTTGATTTTGTTTGATTTTGGTGCTACTAATGTTTGTACATATTTAATGATATAATGACTCATTTGCATATTTAAACATTTTTATAAAATGTCTAATGCAAAACGTCTTTGCAATTGTTAAATCAGTCAGTTTGGACATGAATTGCTGAAAACAAATAATGGTGAAAACTAATGATTTTCCAATTATTATTATTTTTTACCCTATTCACCTGCAGTGTCTTGCATTGGCTGTCACTATGAGACAGTTCATCCTCATGATCACATTATCAAACAGTCAGTTCACATGACTGCTTACCAGTTTTCTGTCAACCAGGAACAGAGTTCTGTCTCAGAGGACATGTGAACTGAAACCATAACAGCTCATAAGCCACACACCCGAAACTGAATCAAATAAACATGACAGTGAGTGTGGGAGTGTGTAACGTTATTGCCTTCAGGCTCTTCTGCAGACAGCAGCTGTCAAACCCTCCAGCTGTCCAGCGTCTCGAAGCAAAACTTTCTCTTGATTTCCTACATTTGCACCAATTCATTTGAGTACTGAAAGTGTTTTTTTAATAATGCATTTAATCAAGTTTTCTAAAAAATGATAAAAGAAAAATAATGATCATGCAATAATAGTAATATGAAATTATAAATAGTTTTTAAAAGCACAATTAACAAGTAGTCTTTATTTCACTGATTTCAGAGTACTGCACTTTAAATTAAATTAAATTAAATTAAATTAAATTAAATTAAATTAAATTAATTAAATTAAATTAAATTAAATTAAATTAAATTAAATTAAATTAAATTAAATTAAATTAAATTAAATTATTTAGTATTTTTGTTTTATTTTATTTTATTTTATTATTTTGTATTTTATTTTATTTTATTAGTACATCAAAAACTAAAACAATATCAAATAAGAAACTGAATTTTAAAAATATAGTGCAATAGCAATAAGTGTGCCAACAAGCAAAACCAGCAATCAAAGAACAATTTAACAATAGAACCATTATACTTTATAATAATTATTATTTTAATAATAATGATATGACAGAAGTCATTAGAAAATTATAGAATATTAAAAAGTAAAGATCATGTTTCATGTTGTAAAATTTACAACCACAAATATTAACACCAAAATCAGTTTTCGGTTAATAATATACATTGTTAGTCACTAAATCTGGTCATTTTATAGGTACTTTTTTAAATATTTAGATTTTTTTAACCCTCATATTCCTGAATTTCAAACATTGCCGAATTTCTTGGGCCAAAAAGAACACTGACA
Organism: Danio aesculapii; assembly: GCF_903798145.1. Lineage (NCBI taxonomy): Eukaryota > Metazoa > Chordata > Actinopteri > Cypriniformes > Danionidae > Danio > Danio aesculapii. Next base: position 29,376,953 of record NC_079454.1, on the reverse strand, counting down.
CCAAAAAGAATACAATGTTTACATTTTGCATTTTATTTTTTTACATGTATAAACAGTCATGCCTGAAGTTATTTATACCTCTAGCAAATTCTAATCCACTTTTTAGAAGAAGCCTGTGTCATTTCCGGTCAAAGAAAACTTGCTGGTTGAATAAAAGTAACTTTAAGTCAGAATTTGCCAGGAGTATGAATATCTTCGGGATAATTACATTTAGATAAAACTATTAATTGATTGAATTTATAAAACTACACTACCGGTCAAAAGTTTGGGCTCAGTAGGATTTTTAAATGTTTTAAAATAAGCTTCCCCTGCTTAACAACGCTGCATTTATTTCATCAAAAATACAGTACAAATTATAAAATTGTGAAATGTTATTGCATTAAAAAAATAACTGTTCAAAAGTAGTTTATAATTTAATTTAATCATTTATTCAGGTGATTTTTAATGATGAATTTTCAGCTTCATTACTCAAGTGCGCAGAGTCACATGATCCTTCAGAAACCACTCAAATATTAATTATTATTGTTATTTTAATATTATTATTATTATTATTATTATTATTGGTAATAGTAATAAAAGCAATAATGACTGGAGGAATAATTTCATTTGAAACTACATACTATAAGTATTAAATATATTTAATAAATAAATATTTAACAATTTACCTTTTTTTTTAATTAATAAATGCCGCCTTGATGAACAGAATACTAAAAAAAATAATAAAAACTGACCCCAAACGTTTGACCAGTAGTGTATGTAGAAAGCTTACGAATTCTGCTTTCAGCTCAGAAATCTTCATTTCAAAAATGACCTTTATGACTGTTTTTGTGCAAACATTAGGCTATATTTCTACATTTATAATACAATATCACTGCAGTAACGATTCATCCTGAATGCTCTATAAACATGCTAACAATCACTCACACACACTGTAAAAATGCTGGGTTCTGCACTATTTCTTTATGTTGTCCCAACTCAAATAGATTAAGTTCACTTAATAATTTTTACAAATTTAGTTGGATTGAACCTAAAATAGGGTGGCACGGTGGCTCAGTGGTTAGCACTGTCACCTCACAGCAAGAAATTCGCTGGTTCGAGTCCAGTTTAGTTAGAATAAACTAAACTGTCCGTAATGTATGAGTGTGTGTGTGGGTGTGTGTGAATGAGTGTGTATGGGTGTTTCCCAATACTGGGTTGCGGTTGTGTGAAAAACATATGCTGGAATAGTTGACTGTTCATGGCGACCTTAGACATGCACTCCAAAAAAATATTTCTGCTGCTTGTTCAAACTATATATTTAAAATGAGCTGAACCAACACAGTTCTTGGGGATCTTTTAAGACTACGTAATTGTTTTATGTTCAATACACCTAAATTTGCTAAAACAATTAAGTTAACTTAATTAATTTGTGTTGGGACGACATGAAGAAATTGTGTGGAACTGAGCATTTTTTTACAGTGTGGAGATTAAGCCGAAGGAAAATGAATGAAAAAAATGAATGAACATAAAACAATTAAGTTGTCCCCAAACCTTAAGAATTGTGTTGTTTCAACTCATTTTAAATAAGTTGTTTGAACAAGTCGCAAAAGGGATTTTTAAGTGCATTATAGTGCCCAAATCATCCTAGCAGAGTTCATCCTGAACGAAGATCGATCAAATGCAAACATGTAGTTTACATCTGAACTGGTATAAACACCATGAGGAAAGCAGTTTGTCAGTTTCACATCTGAATATTGTGTTCATGTAAAGAAAACAATCCACTGAGGTGTTTGCATCATCTTGTCTGCCAAACAGCCTGTGGCACTAACAGTAAGACATGATTCTGGCTGACCAGGAACTGTGTGCCCGTCTCCTCTCAGCAAGGAAATGTGAGCGAAACTGGCCGTGCGCCATAGAAGCCACCAGTCAGTTTAGTCTGAGGCCTGGGAAAAGGGGCGGGCGAGAAAACGAACAAAGAGAGTGAGTAACCGTTCCTTTAACCACAAACTGAGATGAACACCTCCACCATTCATGGGAACCTAAACCTGTCAGGCCTGGCCTCTGTTGCTCAACATGTGGAGAGCGGTATCATGCTAGACTCCAAAAACACTAATGGATCCTCAAGGAAACGTGGGTGTGTGTGAACGCGACTGAATTACAAGCAGAGAAGATTAGGTTAATTACTCCAAGTCAGGCTAATTATAGAAATCTGTTATTTCTTGCTTTGCTGTAGATCTCTTTGCTTTGGGGGTTTCATTTCACATCAGGTAGTAAGATGTGCTTTCGTCGATCAGATCGTAAGTGCATGATCCCAAGTATATGAAGGGTCTGAAAAAGGTTATCTGTTCTAGAGGTCATTGAAAACACATTCGACCAAATTGGTTTGATTGCGCAAGCCTACTCCCATCTGCTGACCTAGCATGTGATTATTAAAGGGCATGTTATGAGAAAGTGCAGCTGCCGGAACACATTGCTTTCCCTCTCGGTTATAAACAGCATATAGCATGGGTTCGTTCCTTATTGAAGGAATTTGAACAACGGAACAGATTAATGGCAGGTGGAAACAGTATGCTCAGTTGAATATAAGCAGTATATCTCAGTTGACAACCTCAATGTAAAAACAGGGACTTATACGTGTTTGCCACACTTTTAAGGCTTGCAGATAACTTTTCGAATATGTGCTTTGCTGTATATTTGAGTTCATTCCACAAGGCTGTTGAGTGCTTAATTCTGATGAACTTTTAAATTGTGTGATAATTTCCAGGGAAATGCATAGCTAAAATGTTTCTAATTGATCCAAATTAATTGATTTTAATTATTTTTTTGTTATAGTGATCTAATGGTTAGACAGTTGGACTTGGAATCCAAAGGTTGCAGGTTCAAGTCCCAGCACAAGCAGGAATTGTTAGTAGGGAGAGTAAATAAATATCCACCTCAAAACCACAGCTGAGGTGATTCCCTTGAGCAAGGCACCAAATCCCCCACTGCTTTAGGTGTGTGTTCATGGGTGTAATTTGTTTTTTTTCTATAATAACATCTCCTATGTGCATAAATGTGGAAGAAATGTAAAAAAAATGCAAATACAGATAAACTCCCCTTCTGTAAGCATCAATTAATAACTGCATGTGTTTGCTCTCACTAGGCTCTTTCACACATATAATCTTTGGTAAGTTACTTATAAAGATTAAGATATCATGAAAAGGACCTTTTTGAATAAATATAGGTAAAATATTGCGTTCTGGAAATTTACCGGTATGAGAAGTTATAACATTATAATGCCAGTTACCAATTTCTTGACTGACAGCTCTCCTGTCTTCCATTGTGAGTGAACGACATGATACTTACTGTGGTTGTAGGTAAAATGTGAACACGTTTTTACTCATCTTACAAAAATAGAGTCAGTATCATTCTGTAGTCTTAAAATCAATAAAAACTTTCAAATGCAAACTTGGGATATTCATTTGCTTGTGTTCGTCAAGCAATACAGAAAAGCAGCAAAGCTAAAAGGTTGAATGGTCAATTTACTTTGACTTCAGCCTATGTTTTCTGTGTAGAAAAAGTGCCATTGAAGACCATTGATACAGTGGTTGCCAACATAAAAAGTGCAGTGCAGTGCTCTTTTCTACAGTCCTCAGTAAGGCAGTGTGGTGCGCCTCATGTTTTCAAAACTGAAAAGCGTGTTCAGTGTAATCAACCTTTAGTGCGCTGTAAGTGCTGGGGTGTGGCAAGAAATTCATCCATTGGTAAAAAATATGCCAGAATAATCAGCAGTTCATTCTGCTGTGGCAACCCCTGATCAAAGAAAGGAATAAACTGCTGCCCAAACAAGCAATCCGAACTCAGATGAAAAGAAAAAACATTACACAAAGTAACCAAACATATACATACCACATTTACTTAAAAGTCATCTAATATTATATCTTTGAGGTCAGTTATAAGAATGGTGATTTTTCCAGAAAATAAATAAACAAATAAATAAAGAAAAATAAAGAAAACGAAATGTCATTGCGGCTGTCACGGTGGCGCAGTGGGTAGCACGATCGCCTCACAGCAAGAAGGTCTCTGGTTGGAGACCCGGCTAAGCCAGTTGTCATTTCAGTAAACTGAATAAGCTAAATTGGCCATAGTGTACTGTATGTGTGTGAATGCAAGAGTGTATGAATGTTTCCAGTGGTGTAAAGTAACAAGTTACAAATACTCAAATTACTCTAATTGAGTAGTTTTTCTCAGAAATTGTAATTTACTAAGTAGTTTTAAAAATGTGTACTTTTACTCTCACTTGAGTACATTTTTAGTGCAGTATTGGTACTTTTACTCCACTACTTTCCATCAACCTGCAGTCACTATTTTTTCCTGTCTATGGGGATTAGAAAAATCAGTCCTGTGATTCCTGTCCAATCAAATCACACAGAACGTCATTCGCATCATGATGAACTACCTCAAGACATGTGCGCTTTATAATTGCAGCAAACTGTTTGGAAGCATTAAAAGTGTCCAAGAAGATGTCCAGAATCTTTACACACATTGACCCAGAGACATCTGATTAGATGCATGTCACTGATGGGAAGATGACGGATGTTTACTGTATGATGATCGAAATGGCCTTAAACAACCGGCAGGCACAACATGACGTTTGATTGACGTTGTACCCTAATGTCATGGGGACGTTGCATTTTGTTTGGAAATGAAAATCAAGTTGACGTCAGAAATTAACGTCAGGCCAACGTCTATGTCCAACATCCAACCTAAAACCAACCAAAAATCAACGTCTAATGATGTTGCAGCTTGACGTTGTGTGGATGTTACCACTATGACGTCTATCAGATGTTGGATTTTGGTTGCCATAACTGATTAATAAATGTCAGTATTTGATGTCAATATGACACTGGTTTAAGATGTTTGCTCGATGTTGGGTTTTGGTAACTTTCCAACACAACCTAAAATCAACGAAATGTCAACGTCATTTGACGTTGTTATTGGACATCAAAATAATGTTGTCCTTAGACACTGACTAGACCTTGAATTTTGGTCACCTGACATCAGAACCTAAATCTAACCTAAAATTAACATCTTATAACTAAATGCACTACATAATATTACGTTTACACACATATCCACAAATTACATGTAAATGTATCAGCTTTTTACAGCGTAATACTCACTACTCGCTACTCTTGAGTACTTTTGAAATTTCTATTGAATAATATTTACAACAGATACTTTTACTCTACTTGCATTACATTTTTAGGCAAGTAATGGTACTTTTACTTGAGTATGATTATTCAGTACTCCTTCCACCACTGAATGTTTCCCAGTGTTGTGTTGTGGCTGGAAGGGCATCTGCTGCGTAAAACATATGCTAATTCATTCCTCTGTGGTGACCCCTGATTAATAAAGGGACTAAGCCAAAAAGAAAATGAATGTATGAATGAAATGTCATTGCCTGCTTACACTCTCTCACAACATGTACCATAATGCTCGCACTTTTGTGTGGCTGTTCATTCATATTTGACCATAGGAGCATCTACACTATAAAAAGCAATCCAAGAGGTGTTTGACCACCTCTGAAAGTGGATAAGCTCAAAACCCTGTATTTAGCATTGTCCACTTGTGATTGGAAGGTCAAAAATCATTTGATGCTGTCATTTTGGCTGAGAACCAATACATACTTTAAATAATGTTTTATTTTCGATTGATTGAAAATAAATATATAATATAAATATATAATTCATTTCTTAATTGTTTACTTGTAATATAAAGTATATGCCATTGTTGGATTCAGTTTGTTCATGCTGACGGTGGTTGAGCAAGTGTGAGGTCATGTGTAATTTGATCATATTGTTGAGTGCTGCTGACACCTGTTCACTCCAGTGCAACTTTACAAACTAGTCTGAGATTGTGCAACTCATAAGATGCTCTTTTGTTAGCATGAGCGAAGCCTCACAGTGGAAGTGATTCACTGTTTACTGGAGTCTTTGCAGCAATTGTGAGCAATCATTTGCTCATTACAATTTTGCTTTGTGGTTTTGTCCTAAAGAAATATCGATGGGGGCCTGTGCATACCATGGCCCTTTAGCGTTTTATGAAATATGAGTTTAAAAGTCAAAATTTATGAATCGGAATTTGAATGAATGATTTGAATGATTTGATAATATTTTAAATACTTTAATTCATTTCTTTAAAGTTTATGGCTTAGGGATTTCTTTTAGGTCTTAGTTCAATAGTAAAAGTGTAAAAGTAAACAGTCATGATATAAAGAAGATTTGGAGATTTGGAAAGAAAGAATTGGTCATCTTAGATCTTATTTTTTTAAGCTTATGGCTTACGTTTGATTGACATCTTAGTTGAAAAAATAATTTTTTTTATTAAACAGTTATAAAAATTTTATTTTAAAACAAAAGAAAAAGTGTATTTTTAAAGAATTAGTATTTTTTTTACTGTAAGAGATTATATAGGTATTTTATTAAATCTGAGGTAAAAAGTAAGCAGCTATGATAAAAATAAGAATTTGTGCTATGAAAAATTGTCTAAAAAATACAAAATAAAGCCATTTTATTTTAAAGGTGCTTCTAGTTATGTGTTTTTCCTATAGGAGCATTAGAATGAAGGATTTGTATTAGATCTGAGTTTTAAAATAACTAAGATAAAAGTTTTAAAAAATTATTTTTGTTTGAATGCTAAATATTAGGCATTTTTTTGTTAAAAGAAAGAAAGAAAGAAAGAAAGAAAGAAAGAAAGAAAGAAAGAAAGAAAGGAAAGAACGAAAGAAAGAAAGAAAGAAAGAAAGAAAGAAAGAGAAAGAAAGAAAGAATACAGAAAGAAAGAAAGAAAGAAAGAAAGAAAGAAAGAAAGAAAGAAAGAAAGAAAGAAAGAAAGAAAGAAAGAAAGAGAAAGAAAAAAAGAAAGAGAAAGAAAGAAAGAAATACAGAAAGAAAGAAAGAAAGAAAGAAAGAAAGAGAAAGAAAGAGAAAGAAAGAAAGAAATACAGAAAGAAAGAAAGAAAGAAAGAAAGAAAGAAAGAAAGAGAAAGAAAGAGAAAGAAAGAAAGAAATACAGAAAGAAAGAAAGAAAGAAAGAAAGAAAGAAAGAAAGAAAGAAAGAAAGAAAGAAAGAAAGAAAGAAAGAAAGAAAGAAAGAAAGACAGGAATTTTGGGGAGTTTTTGTTTATAACTTAAATAATAGAGCCAACATAACAAACTGATTTTTATTTTGAGCCGTCTGAACTCTACAAACAACTATAAGTAGCCCTTTGTCTCGCATTTACACTTCAAGGGTTTGTGAGTGACGTCTGTCCCGCACTGAGATGAGCTTCACTCACAGTCCCAGCGTGAGCCCACAGCAGACAAGTGTGACTTCACTATGTATTCATATTCCTGCAGTACCTGACACGTCTCTGTGTGTCTCATTTACACCCTCTCAACACATTTACAGGACCTTTCACATCACGTCTTTATGCGGTTTGGAAAGCGTATTCAGATCGCTAACATTTGTTTGCCGTTTAAATCATTTGGTAGCACATAATATATGAAAGCCATAATAAATGAATATTTACTGTAGACATTTCAATTCTTTTAATACAAATCCGAGTGAATTTAAACTTTGCTGTACACTGTAAAAAAATATGACAAAAAGTCAGGACAACAAATATTTTTATCTGGCTTTAACTTATTTTCAGAAGGTAATTAGGTTTCAACTGCATTCTTTAATGTTATACAAAGTTTAACTTGAGAAGATTAGAAAAGTTTATTTAATTCAACAAACATTTAAGGCAGAAATGATATTTTTACAGTGTAATTAATTTGAGGGAAACATTAAAAGTGATAACAAAATTACAGCTTTTGTTCAGATAAATAGCAATAAATGAATAAAAATGACAGTAAACAGTTTATAGTTTCTGTTAAATAGTCAATGTTAAATAAATGCTGATCTTTTAAACAGAATATTGAAAAATGTGTCAGATTCCACAACATTGAAAATGATAATAAATATTTCTTGAGAACAAAATCTGCATATTATAATGATTTCCAAAGATCACGTGACACTAAGACTGGAGTAACGGCTTAACTACTAATAATAACTACTAACACAGCTAATATTAATTTTAGGACATATAAAATGACAATGTGGATGTTGTAAGACTCAACACAACTCTACATAACATTAGTGGTTTATAGAGCCAAAAGTCAATGCTCAGTATAGAAAGCCTTAGTGCACATAAGTCTCGAACCCGATTCCTTTAGGGCCGCAGCTCTGCACAATTTTGGTCCAACCCTAATCAAACACAGCTTATCCAAATAATCAGGTGTTCAAGACTACTAGTGACTATTAAGCAGATGTGAGTTGGACGTGGTTAAAGCTAAACTATATGCAGACCTGCGGCCCTCCGAGAATTACATTTTAAGACCTTAAAACCACTTAAGGTTTCAACTGTAAACACTGGCCTACAGTATATTTACTAAATATTAATGTAAGAAACTAATCCAAAACTAAAACATTATTCATATACTGAATAAAATTCTATTAAATCTAGCTAACTCAGCAGGTTGTCGCCTATAGAACTGCAGAAATAATGGTGTTGCCTTGGTTACTGCAGTAAACAAAGCAGCATGATGTTAAACCAGGATTCTATTGATTTCATAAACTACACAGCATCCTGAAATTCACAGATTTAATTCAGGCAAACTTTAGCATACAACTATACATTGCATAATTAAGATGATATACAATTTAATACCTTGCAAAATAGCATTTAAGAATTTGTATAATTTTAATTATAAAATAATTCCTTATATTTATATAGTGCTTTTCTGGACACTCAAAGTGCTTTACTCATTGGGAGGAATCTCCTCATCCACCACCAGTGTGCAGCATCCACCTGGATGACGCAACGGCAGCCATATTGCGCCAGACCGCACACCACACACCAGATGATTGGAGAGGAGACTGAGTGATGAAGCCAATTATGATATGGGGATGGTTAGGAGGCCATGATGAACCAGTGGGCCAGTGGGCAAATTTGGCCAGGATGCTGGGGTTAACCCCCTACTCTTTTTTTTTGAAGGACATCCTGGGATTCTTAATGACCACAGAGAGTCAGGACCTTGGTTTATTGTCTCATCCGAAAGACTTCACTGAGTTCACTGAGCAGTATAGAGTCACCATCACTATAATGGGGCGTTAGGACCCACACAGACTGCAGGTTGAGCTCCCCCTGCTGGCCTCACTAATAGGGCCTTACATTTCTCTACATTGATTTAGCAACTTTTAACTTTTAAGACCCCGAGGACACCCTGTAAAATATAAATATTTTGCTTCTTGTTGTTTTGAAAAATATACACCCAATTTGTTGTTGTATAACCAAACACTGAGTCAAATTGGAGAAACCCACAGTTAGGTAAGAAAATTCAGTTTGGTCATCAAATAAACAAATGACATTTTATACCATATAGACTTACTTTAATTTATAATTATATTCCATAACTTTAGTGTACGTTTATCAAATAAATGCAGTCTTGGGGGGCATAAATGACTTGAATGACACTGTAATTGCTGATATTATAATTAGCAAGAAGGTCGCTGGTTTGAGTCCCCACTGGGCCAGTTGGCATGTCTGTGTTTGCATGTTCTCGCTGTGTTCATGTGGGTTTCCTCCGGGTACTCCAGTTTCCCGATAGTTCAAAGACATGTGATATAGGTGAATTGGATGAAGTAAATTAGCCATAGTGTATGTATGTGTTTGTGTATGGGTATTTCCCAGTGATGGGTTGTGGCTGGAAGGGCATCCACTTCATAAAACATATGCTATATAAGTTGGCGGTTCATTTCGCTCTGGCGACCACTGGTTTAATAAAGGGACTAAGCTGAAAAGAAAATGAATCAATGAAATTGGCTGTAGTGTATGAGTGCATGTCTATGGCTTTCCCAGTGCTGGGTTGAGTAAAACATATGCTGGAATACTTGGCAGTTCATTCCGCTGTGGTAACCCCTGATAAATAAGAGACTAAAGGCTGATTTATTCTTCTGCGTCAAGTGCACACGTATTCTCCGGCGCAGCCTGCGTGTGGATGCATATCCCCTCGCCGTGGCCATCGTTGACGTGCACCTCTCAAAAAAATGTAACTGCACATCGCAACGACGCATATAGCGCAAGCTCTGTGATTGGTTGCCTTGGAAGCGCTGATGAGTGTGGATGGAACCAAGAGCCACGCAAACCTGTTGGAGCGAGTGTTAACAAGTGTGGAGTCCCGTGACGGAGCTCTAGATGGAAAGTTTTATTTTGTGTATACCGTATGATCAAAGTTGTTGCACGTCCCCCAGTTCCCACCTCAAAATGAACGAGTTTGAGCTACTTGTACATTAAGGTAGCGTTCAGAAAAACCCAAACACCTGTGAAAGGGCATAATAACATCTCTGGGGGACCCCAAAGTGCATGGGCCCTTAGAATCGTCCCTACTGCCAGCTAGCGTTTCGGAAGTGTTATTGCAGAGCAACACAAACAGCACGCAGAAGTATAAACCAGGCTTAAGCTGAAGGAAAATTAATTAATTAATAGAATAAAATGTATTCAAAAGCCATCTAAATTTTCAACATGTTGTTCATTTATTTAATATTAAAGAAGAATATTATAAGACTGTGTAAATAAAGAACGTTCACATGTAACACTTAATGAAGGATAAAGAAGGAAAACAGAGAACTAGTAGTGTTATGAAAACAGCATTGGAAATGTATTTTGCCCTTTACATGTATTCTCAGATGAGAGACTGAAGGAGAAGCTGTTTAAAAGTGCTGCTTGAATTTGATCAAAAGGCAAAACAACAGATAAAATGATCAAGCGGTACATCCTTCTTGCCTGAGGCATCAAAACAGAACAGGTAAAACTGTTAAAACACGACTGTTATAAACAAACAGCGTTTTAAAAACAAGATGTCTTCCACAAGAAGCATAATCATAACCGACAGCAATACAGCCGTCAGTGAAAAATAAAAACCAAGCTAACGGCTTCACAAAATGGGCAGGGCTGCTATACTTTCATCTGTGTGTACGTTCCCACAATACATTTGCACAAGAGAAGACGCTAAACCAGTCTTATAGGAAATCAGGAACAACCCTGACGAATTTCCCCCGGATGTAAAGAAACCTAATAATGTCATCTTGGCCATTTGCAAATCAATCCCAGCTAAGATTTATCAGGCTGAGTTATTGTAAGCGTGATCTTGGGTTTATATGGTCACAAGGGAGGAGACAACTCACACTTTGGCTTTAGATTGAACTGTTGCATATGAAAGAGTCTGTCTAAGTAGGGGGCCGACACAAAGGAGATAAGACAGATACTGCTCTCGCCCCTTCATCTCCACGTGAGCACCATTCAAGCTTTGAATAGGCAGCTCATGCAAATTCAGCCATTTACATATGGCGGGCGCTCTTTGTGAGCAACAAATGGCTTTCTTTCTTCGTTACAGGTCTTTAAATCTCACTTCTAATAGCTGTGCATTTCATATGTTCTTTAAAGCTCTCTAATGACAGTTCCTGGGACGTTTCTTACAGATCAAACAACTCCGCCCATAAAATAAAGCTAATCGGGCGTAGGTAAACACATTGGCCAAAATAAATTAAAAGTTCATGTAAACACTCCACACTTTTTGGTACACTCAGTGGCTTCAGATGAAGCAGAAGAATTTTTTCCAGCTGCATTTGGAAAAAGCTTTGGTTCGTCTGTCTGAGAGTCGTCGTTTTTTGGCCTTCCTGGCTTTGTGTTTAATAGCCGCGAATATTGCCGCGTCGAAGGCCTCCTTTAGGTTTTTCTGAGTTAGAGCCGAGCACTCCACATACTCCGCAGCTCTAATCTTCTCTGAGAGGCTGCGTGCCCGTGAACTGCAGACAGGTTTGACCTTGTATCTGTCCAAGTCTATGAGGACGTTGACGTCCAGCACAAGGTCTGACTGAGTTCCCACTAAAATGATGGGGGAGGATGGGTTGCACTCGCGAATCTCAGGGATCCACTTCTTAGTTATGTTCTGGAATGATGTTGGGTTCACCACGCTGAAGCAAAGGAGGAAGACATCCGTGTGTGCGTAAGACAGAGATCTGAATTCATCAAATTCTTCCTGTAAGCCACAGACACGGACAGATAAGAACACTTGACTAAAGTTAGCATGCTTTTGTTTAACAGTATGTACACTTTACAAGTGTTTGAAAAGATTCGGATTTACAGACGGTTAAAATAATGTTTAAACTTTATAGATGTTTAAACTTCACTTATACTTTATGAGTCTTTAAAAAAATGTTTAGTCACTTTACAAACATTTCAGAAATGCTTAACTGTTGCAACTTTACAAAATTAAGAATTTTTACAATCTTAAAAATGTTTAAATTAGAGATTTTTTTTTTTGCAAAAAAGTTTACAAATTATTTACAGTCACTTTACATATATTAGAAATTGTGTCAACTTTACAGGCAGTTCCATCAACAAACTTAACCAATATTTACACTTTACAGATTGTCACACTAGAAAAATATTTCAACCACAGAGTTATTATAAAGGTTTATAATTCACAACCTGTTAAACTACTTTCACTTTCCTTTAACAAATTTTGAATTTTTAAATGCACTTTTAAAAGGGATAGTTCACACTAAATGTCATCATTTACTCTCATTTTACTTGTTTCAAACCTGTTTGACATTCTTTTTTCTGTTAAACAGAAAAGAAGATATGAAAAAAGATGAAAACCTGTAACTACTGGCATACATAGTATTTTTTTTTTCTTCTATGAAATTAATGGTTACAGGTTTTCAACTTTCTTCAAAATATCTTCTCTAGATAGTCAAACAGGGGAGTGATTAAATTTTGAGTGATTACATTTTTAAATAAGTAAAGGTTTTTCACTGACATTAAGTTACAAAGTGCTTTACAGTACAAGAAAATCGGAAAAAAAGTAAGAGAAAACATATCAGTAAAAGAAAACATCAAAACAAGTTAAAACCCAAGAACAGAAACACCAATTTACATTACATTTGAAACTAAAAGTGCAAACTCTCCAAAATGTCTTTAACTTGTCTAAACGATTTTATTGTGCTCCTTTTAATATAAAGACTTTATTTTTTACATTTACATCAGATTGAGTGAAGCTCTTCCATTACCTGTCCAGCAGTATCCATCAGCTGAATCCGCACAGGAGTGCCGTCCACCTGAACCTGCCCTGAATAACCAGAAAATAAAAATGTCAAGTTTTCAATCTCATAATTACTTCATGTTAATCATCAGCATGATAATCTAGAACAGATCTAAAAAGTAAACCCCCCACTTCTTACCTGAGAAGACGTCAAAAGCAGTCTGTTTATAATCTGTGGGGTATCCATTAGTGGTGTAGCTGACAATCATACTGGTCTTCCCCACAGCCCATCCCCAACCAGCATACAGCTGATCGCGGGCTCCAGCAGCGCCTCGTCCTGCTCCAAGCACACGGACGGAACTCTTGACTCGTGGTAAAAGTAATCCATTTGAGGTGGCATGTCCGACAATTGAAACCAGGGAGAAGCGTCCTCAGGAAAACTTTTTAAACTCCACAGTGATGCTTTGCGTCCTTGTTGAGACTGATGAGTGACTCATTACTCTCTCAGCTCGCAGGGGAATTGACTCTGATGACTGACGGGAGCTTTCCGCCTTTGAATGGAGAGGCTTGACTTTGCATGGCCACGCCCACCACCACCACAGTCACGGGCTTCAATGGAAAGAACACACAGATAATGGTTTGAACACAGATAAGCCATTTAATGATTAGTTAGCTATTTTAATCCCAAAGGATTCTCAGTGAAACAAACTGGATGAATTTGATTCATTTTTATAATGGTCAAAGAAAATGTGTTTTATTATTGTAACTGTTGAAATAAGAGTTTTTAAACCATGCAATTTATTAGACTTTATATGTTAGGGACATTTGACTAGAAAAAAAAACATAAATACAGTAAATAAAAAGTATTCCATCCCAATTTCATCCCAAAAATGTTTGTTCTTTGATAAAAACACTTTACAAATTTACAAACCCTGTCATTGTCCTTATCCTCAGGCCAACTGAACCTACAGCTTTAATAGTTTTGTTATGCTAAAAACTGTTATTTAGGAGAAAAAAAAACTTCAGGTCACATTTGCATTAAATTTAAAGTCAGCTGTGTGCAATACACATTTTAAGCTATGACTCGGAAGTGAAATCATTTGAAGAAAAAGCTGACAGAGATTAGGGTTGTGCTCTATCATTGAATTGTATGATCTTTTGCTAGTTTTTGTATTTCTTTTTTTTCTTTTTTTTTGAGGACAACAAGCTTAAGTCACGCCCTGTCAAATTGATCAAATGTAAGCCTAGTTGTAGTGTCCATACTGATGCGGCTCTTTCTGCTTTGACATCTGTTTGGATCATCTTAAGTTAAAGGGATAGTTCAGCCAAAAGTAAAAAATCAGTCATCCTTTACTCACCATTTACTTGTTCAAAACCTGTTTGAGTTTCTTTCTTCTGCTGAACACATGAGAAGATGTTTTGAAGAAAGCTGGAAACATCCATTGACTTTCAAAGCATTTGTTTTTCCTACTATGGAAGTCAGTTGTTATCAGTTTTTAGCTTTCTTCAAAATATAATATGTTGTGTTTAAAAGCATAAATAACTTATAAAGGTTTGGAACCACTTGAGTGTAAGTAAATAGTGAGTACCTTTTCATTTTTAGGCAAACTATGCCTTTAAGAAGCCACTGACTATCTCCACTGTGTAAAGATGTTATAAGGAACATCTTTAGGTTAGACTAATGTGAATGTTCATTACAAAATACACATAACAAGCAAGACAAATAAAGCATGAATAAAATAAGTATTAAGAACTATACACTACGTGACAAAAGTCTTGTCGCCTATTCAAGTTTTAGGAACAACAAATAATAACTTGACTTCAAGTTGATCATTGGTATCAGAAGTTGCTTATATTGAAGGCAAAGGCCTCTAGATTACACTTATTTTACCAAAATAAAATGTGATCATGCCTTGATTTTATTAATTGATTTTGATTATTATTTAATTAGGACAGTAAGGTCTGACTTTGCTGAGACAAAAGTCCTGTCACTTAACAGAAATAATGTACAGTATAGAATATACAGGATAAAGGATAAATGGATATGGATAAAGAATTAATATTGTGTAGGACTCCCATGAGCTTGGGCGACTGCATCCATACATATCTGCAATGACTCAAATAACTGATTAATAAAGTCATCTGGAATGGCAAAGAAAGCGTTCTTGCAGGACTCCCAGAGTTCATTAAGATTCTCTGGATTCGTCTTCAATGCCTCCTCCATCATCTTACCCCAGACATGCTCTGGTGACTGGGCTGGCCAATCCTGGAGCACCTTGACCTTCTTTGCTTTCAGGAACTTTGATGTGGAGGCTGAAGTATGAGAAGGAGCGCTATCCTGCTGAAGAATTTGCCTCTCCTATGGTTTGTAATATAATGGGCAGCATTTGTTGATACCTCAGGCTGTTGATGTTACCATCTACTCTGCAGATCTCTCGCATGCCCCCATATTGAATCTAACCCCAACCTATAATATCTTTCACCAAACTTGACTGATTTCTATGAGAATCTTGGGTCTATGCAGGATCCAATGGGTCTTCTGCAGTATTTGTGATGATTAGGATGCAGTTCAACAGATGTTTCATCAGAAAAACCTACCGCCTGCCGCTTTTCCAAATGATCAAGTAGAAGTCAAGTTGTTATTTGTGGCTCTTACAACTAGGATCGACGACAAGACTTTTGTCAGGTAGTGTAAAAAATTACAAAACATAAAGGTACAGTTTGCACAAAAATAACCATTTGCTGTTAATTTAGTTACCTTCGCTGTGGCCTGATGAATAAGGGACTAAATAAATACATTTGAATAATTTTTTTCAGTGTACAGGACAAGCACAAGGCTACCATTTTGATGAACAATTTAACACACAATTTCCATAAACAAAACACAAAACAATAACAACACTAAGGATAAATTCTTAATCTGGTAATAAATACTGTGGGTGTAGGTAATAATATTGTGAATATTATTTAATTTCTTGCACAGACTAAAAGTTTGACTCCATAAGACCTCAATGTATCATCAGAAGCCTTACTGTACATATTAATTTAGTTTGTATGTGTCGTTTTTTTACTCTCAGCTGCTGATTTGCATTTCAGTTTCATCAAGGACCATAGTTCCAACATATCTAATTAAATTTTCTACTAAAGATAAAATCCATCTATATCTTTGGATGTCCTGAAAGTAAGCATTGCCTATGTAGCAATTTTGGTTTTTTGGGGGGTTTCGAATGTTCACTAAACAGCGTCTCTACGTGGACAAAAAAGAAGCAGCAACTTTCTTTCTAACTGTAATCACATGATATTCATCAGCTGACCCAAGACAGACATGCACACAACACAGCTCGGTGTCTCAGACCTGTCATTGCTTTTTCATTTATAAAATATCCCTTGGCGCATAATTTTGTTTTATTTTATATCTGTAGGGTGTCCATTATGTTTTATTGACCACGCAAAGAGGACATTGACAGTGACACAGCTTGCGAACAGGACATTTAGCTCGCATGCTAGCGTGCTATGGGTGGAAACAGCTGGTAGGGAGACTGTACATCTTTACCTGCAATGCAAACACAGGTTCACCATTTGCTGTACATCGTCGTGTGAATATTTGATCATTTGCAATGGCATCTATTCTGGATCAATATGAAGATTCGCAGAACATCCGTCAACACAGCCGTGTTTCCGCGGCCAACATCGGCATCACTCATTCAGGTCCAAACATTACATCGTTTGCTATGTTATTTTTGTATTTTAAGCATTGTATGGTGATTATGACAATTTACACGAATGCTTGTTTTCCACAGGGTTTGTAAATGTAAGGTTAGAGGAAGAAAAACCTATTTTCACCAAGCAGCGTATCGATTTCTCTCCTCCCGAAAAAATCAACCATTTTTCGGTTTGCAACAACCAGTTATGCATGAGTTTGGGAAAAGACACCCTGCTGAGGTAAAACTGCCATTTCTCGACTCTATGTTATCTACAGTTGTTTAAATACCATGCTTTGCATTTGATAAGTTTTGGCTTGATTAGTTTATGTACATGCAATGTGTGATTAATGTGTATTTTGGTGTCTGAAGGGCTTAAGGATGTGGACCATTAAGGACAATTCACTTTGAAACGTATATTTGACCTCCTGGATACAAATCACTTAATCTGTGTCTTTATTTGTGTGTGTCGATCTAATTGTGATTCATTTGCATTATATGTGGTCCTAAAACCTTTAAAAGTCTTGGGTTAATTTCTTTAAACTGACTTGAAAGAGGTCTGTCATTTTTTACAGAGCAGATTCAAATGTATTGTCATGCATATTGTGTTTCAGAATTGATCTCGGAAAACCTGATCAGCCAAATCAAATTGAATTGGGAAGAAAGGATGATAGCAAAGTGCACAGACTTTTCCTAGATCCTACAGGTAATCACATGTCAATGTTCACACCTTGTGGTAGGAGGTTTTAAATGCATTTAGGCCATCTATTCTTAGTTATTAAAGACATAAATGGTTTGATTAGATTTCCCTTGTAATTTGTAAGGCAAAAAGCATCAAAGTAATGAATGGGGAATTCAATGTGGAGAAAACAAACAGAAGCACAAGTATGAACAGTTATAAATGTAATGCTTATTGTTTTTTAGATGGATTTTATTTATGTCCTGTATAGCTCTTCAGGGTATATCATTCAGAGATTCTAATGCTTTGTTTGCACTTGGTATTAAGTTAATCTCCAGTGACATGATTACAGATGGTCAAGTTAGATGCAAATGCTGCATTTTAAATTATGTATAAGATGTTTATGCCTTACAAAAATATTTGTATGCCTTTTTAAGTTTTTAAACTAGTCATGTTATCTTGTGCTGGTAGGTAGTACAAATTATTTACTAATATTTGTCCATGTACATCTTTATTTCTTTTAAAGAAATAAAATATAATATAATAATTCAACTGTATAAAAGCTCACATATAAATGTGAAATAATACATTTAAAAATTAAATTATGTTTCAAAAGTTGTTTTTGCTTACAAGCAAAATCTCACTTTAGTGCAGGAGTTGACTTTTTGAAGTGGTCAGTTTGGTCTAAATGCTTTAGATTTATAAGATTATCTTTAGATAGATAGTAGAAAAGTATTCTGTTATTTTTTTTTGCCATGTACACCATCATTTAAATGTGTAATGTTAATCATGAAAGCTAATAAAAAATAGTACATATTAAAGACTTAACAAAAAAATCCATCTCTAAATGTGAGAAGTGTTACATTTATAGTTGTGAATTTTAGGGAATTTTGTTTACCAGCAAAAAATCTTTTCCCTATAGTGGTTGACGCTCATGAGTTGCTTTTACAATACAGGTGTGGCGCATGTTTACTAGGATATGTAGTTTTACTGATTAGATCACAAAACATTTTGAACCCCATTTACACCTGTTTAGCACTAACTGAATGATCTGATTACCTGTAATATCTGATACCCCAATGACCCATCTTAATACCAAGTGTAAACGGGATGAGAAGCTCAGCCCAGGGGCCTCATGGATCAACACTGCGTACGCACAAAACATTGTGTACGCCAGATTTCACGCTAACGTTTGGATTTACTATAGATGAAATGAACGTGAGAACGTGCGTTGGTCCACGCCAACTTCATGTCTGGCGTACGCATTTCTTCTGTTTGTTTTATTTCCATTGGTGACTCCTAGAGGCAATTGTGTTAAATTGCACACTACAAAGTATCTTTGAGTCGTGCAATGGCAGCTGTATGGGACGGGATCATCCCCATGTCTAATAGATATATAAGGTTTCCATACAAAGCAGTTGACCAGCCAAACATTAAGCGCAATTTGCAGAGATCGCCGGTTTTCCCAATGTAATCGAATCGATCAACTGCACGCACATTGCTATAAAAGCGCCATCTGAAGATGAATTTGCATACGTGAATCGGAAACATTTCCATTCAATAAATGTGCAAATAATATGTGATGGTCAAATGTGCTTAACATAATACACACACTTATTAATGATTCCTACTTGTCTTCCTCGTGATGAAAAGTAGGCAAAATCTGATATGTAGTGGGGGAGAAACAAAGAATGAGTTCATCAGATGCTGGATTCGAACTGGGTTCATGATCAATCGTGTCAAAACATGTTGCCATACACTTTACTAGCTACGCCACTCAGGCTGCTGAATGTCGCTCTCCTTAGTTATGTTGTCTCTGTCAATCAAACGGTGATGGGCGATAATCACTCAACTAGCTCGTTCCTTAGCCTAAAAAGACACTACAAAATTTTACACCTTTACATCGGACAATTTTTTTTATTCACTCAGTGCGATGTTCAGACCCCGCTGCGTTAACCGCATCAGCTAAACTCTCACATTCTATTTTTTCATTTGTTATTAATTCTGGAGGACAAACGCAAATAAGATCATAGCTTTTTCATTTGGTTTTGCCAAAGTAGAGTCATTACCATATTTATTACAGGGATGAGGCAGGGAGGGGTTGTGTGCACGTGAGCTCAGTTTCACGTTAATTTGTACAAAGAGAATATGCGTGGTATTCAGCGTACGCAGTGTTTCATACATCTGAATTTTTTATTGCGTACGCACATTTACAGCTTTGTGTGTACGCAATGTTTTGGTAAGAATTCAACGCAAGTCTTCGTACATGAGGCCCCTGATGTTTGAAAATGCCATTTGTACCTTGACCTTCTTAAACCTACCTACTTTTTAAAAGATTCTGTAAATGATCTTTTCTCTAATGTTTTACAGGGTCACATTTAGTCATCTGCCTCACTACCAATGAATGTGTATACCTAAACAGAAACACGCAGAAGGTCCGAAGTCTGTCAAGGTGGAGAGGCCACTTGATTGAAAGCATAGGTTGGAACAAATTAATCGGCTCTGAGACCAACACCGGGCCCATTCTGGTCGGCACCAGCCAAGGAATCATCTTTGAAGCTGAGATCTCTGCCTCAGAGGGCAGTCTCTTCAACACTAACCCGGACCAGTACTTCAGACAGGTTCATTACCTGGAGGAGGATGGCAAGCCTGCTCCGGTTTGTTGTCTGGAGGTTGAACGTGGTTTGGAAACTAAATACTTTATCATTGCAACCACACGAAAACGGCTGTTCCAGTTTGTAGGAAAGCTGGCAGAAGGATCTGAGCAGCAGGGCTTTAGCTCCATCTTTGCCCAGAACCAGGACCTTCTACCTAGCTTCCAGGAATTTCCTGTCAATATGGGCTACAGTGAGATTACGTTTTACACATCAAAGCTACGCAGTCGCCCCAAGACCTTCGCCTGGATGATGGGCAATGGGGTTTTGTATGGGCAGCTGGACTATGTACGCCCCGACTCTTTACTCAGTGATGTTCAAGTGTGGGAATACACGCAAGACATCGATTTAAACTTCGTCAAACCCATCTCTATAGTCCTCACCCAGTTCCACTTCCTGCTCCTGCTTCCTGACCGTGTCCGAGGGATCTGCACTCTGAATGGGCAGGTTGTGCATGAAGATGTGTTTCCCGAAAAGTTTGGTACACTGCAAAAGATGATCAAAGATCCCGTAACAGGGCTTGTGTGGATCTACACAGAGAAAGCAGTGTTTCGATATCACATCCAGAAGGAAGCACGGGACGTTTGGCAGATGTACATGAACATGAATAAGTTTGATCTGGCCAAAGAGTACTGCAAAGATCGACCAGAATGCTTAGACATGGTTCTCGCCAAAGAGGCTGAGCACTGCTTTCAAAACAAGCGCTACCTAGAGAGCGCCAAATGCTACGCGCTCACTCAAAATTACTTTGAGGAGATTGCGCTGAAGTTCATTGAGGCCAAACAGGAGGAGGCCTTGAAAGAGTTTCTGCTTAAGAAGCTGGTCAACCTCAAGCCCAGTGAGAAGACTCAGATCACCCTGCTGGTGACCTGGTTGACCGAACTCTATCTGAACCGGCTCGGTCAACTGGAGGCCGAAGACGGCAAGCAACATCTATTTCTGGAGACCCGTGAAGAGTTCCGTACCTTTCTTAAAAGCCCCAAACATAAAGATTGCTTCTACAACAATCGCAGCACCATCTATGATCTGCTCGCTAGTCACGGCGACGTGGACAACATGGTGTATTTCTCGGTCATCATGCAAGATTACGAGCGTGTCATTTCTCATTACTGCCAGCATGATGACTACAGCGCAGCTTTAGATGTTCTCTCCAAACACTGTGACGACAAGCTCTTCTACAAGTTCTCCCCAGTCCTCATGCAGCACATCCCCAAAAAGGTGGTCGATGCATGGATTCAGATGGGAAACCGGTTGGATCCTAAGAATCTGATCCCAGCGCTTGTGAACTACAGCCAGATGGGCAGCATGCAGCAGATAAACGAGACCATCCGGTACATGGAGTTCTGTGTGTATGAGCTGGACGTCAAAGAAGAAGCCATTCACAATTACCTTCTCTCGCTTTATGCCAACACAAGCCAGACGCTCTGTTGTGGTACCTCGAACAGGCAGGAACTCACGTCTCCGATATTCATTACGACTTGAAATATGCCTTGCGCCTTTGCTCCGAACATGGCTACCTGCAGGCCTGCGTCTTGGTTTACAAGATTATGGAGCTGTATGAGGAAGCTGTGGATCTTGCTCTGAAAGTATGTTCGCTTTGACATTTTTGGCACATTTATCTTTTTTTAATTTTAAGCCCAGAGTACGCTTCGTTGTTTAACATGCATAACATTCGTCAACATCTGAATATATAGGGTATATGCACAGCTAGTGTTTTTTCCCATACTGAATAATTTCCGGTAAACGGTTAATTTGAGTTTTTTCAATTTCATACGGTTCCTTTTATAGCATCGATGTTGTAAAGTAATTAAAATATAATCAGTTAAATAGACTTCAGCATTCATTTAGTTCTTAAAGCGTAAAATGAGATGAAAAGCTGTTTACACGCACGCACCCTTCAGGATTAGCAGGCTAGCGCAGAATCTCCATTAAATATTCTGGGATAAAATAAATGTTCATGTTTAAAGATATGGTGTGGAAGAATGGAATTTAATGCAGTGCTTCTTGTACATTCTGAGACCCACTTTATATCGTATATAAATCAGGCAGTGACTTGTAAAGAAAACAGACCTTAAACACAGCAATTTTGTAACGGCATACAGTTCACTGGAAGCGCTTGACCCAGGTTACTGAAAATCTAAAAGTCCTTTTGCATATACCCTGTGGACTATATGCACACAGACTTTTCATTTTCAGCTTTAATTTTCACTTTAAAACTCTAGCTGTGCATATATCCCATTGTTTCTGCCATCTCCAGTGCTTTGTTGTTGTTCTTGTTCCGTTTCCGACTGTAAAAACAATGGGCTTGTCCGATGTTGCCACCATGTGGACAAACAAAGTAGTTGAAAATACAATTCAAAACTACTTTAAAATAACTTTCTATTCTTGCAAAAAATGAGTCATGATAACTGTAGGTGATCCCTAGCATACACACAGAAATTAAGGTATGACTTACAACATATATAGAAATATTTTAGAAATATTATCTAGGATTTCATAAATAATTTTCTAATATTTTCAAAAATTGCCTTAATTGAATTACTCAAAGTGTTTTGAGGATTAACCATAAGTAAAATGGAGATTTAGTTTTTATTTTAAATATATTTTTGAAGTATGTAATATATATATATATATATATATTTACAATTAAAATGTATTTACATATGTATTTTATTCTATAAACTTTAAAAGATTTTGTCATTACATTTTTTCTTTGCTTGTACCATGTTATTTGACATATTTATATAAATTTTAGACAATACAAAACTA
Organism: Danio aesculapii; assembly: GCF_903798145.1. Lineage (NCBI taxonomy): Eukaryota > Metazoa > Chordata > Actinopteri > Cypriniformes > Danionidae > Danio > Danio aesculapii. Next base: position 29,354,062 of record NC_079454.1, on the reverse strand, counting down.
TTTTAACTATCAATATTTGGTGAAATTACCCCAATTTTCAATCACAGATGAAGACATGGATCCTATAATATAATTATTCATTCATTCATTTTCTTTTCGGCTTAGTTACTTTAGTAATCTGGGGTCGCCACAGTGGAATGAACCGCCAACTTACCCAGCACATTGCACAGCGGATGCCCTTCCAGCTGCAACCCATTACTGGGAAACACCCATACACTCCCATTCACACACATATACTACGGACAATTTAGCTTACCCAATTCACCTATAGCACATGTCTTTGGACTGTGGGGGGAAACCGGAGCACCTGGAGGAAACGCACGCAAACACGGGGAGAACATGCAAACTCCACACAGAAATGCCATCATTTTCTCTGTGTATATGACTTTATGGTGGCCAAAATATTTTCAAATATAAAATAAAACCTTTGCTTTTCCCTTCAGGTGGATGTGGATTTGGCCAAGTCTTGCGCTGACCTTCCAGAGGATGATGAGGAGTTAAGAAAGAAGCTTTGGCTGAAGATCGCTCGCCATGTAGTACAGGAGGAGAAGGATGTCAAGAAGGCCATGAACTGCCTGTCCAGTTGCAACCTGCTTAAGATTGAAGACATCTTGCCTTTCTTTCCAGACTTTGTCACAATAGACCACTTCAAGGAGGCGATATGCAGCTCTTTAGAGGAGTATAACAAACACATCGACGAGCTGAAACAAGAAATGGAGGAGGCCACAGAAAGTGCCAAACGCATCCGCGAAGACATCCAGGAGATGAGGAATAAGTATGGCGTGGTTGAGTCTCAGGAAAAATGCGCCACTTGTGATTTCCCCTTGCTCAACCGACCTTTCTATCTCTTCCTGTGCGGACACATGTTCCATTATGATTGCCTCCTGCAGGAAGTCATTCCTCACCTCTCTGTCTATAAGCAGAATAAATTGGATGAGCTTCAGAAGAAACTGGCAGCAACCACACAGACCACCAAGGCCCGGCACAAGCCTAGAGAGGAGGATACAGTCAGCTTAGGCAAAGGCCAGGGAAGCAGAGAGCAGATCAAATCGGACATTGATGATATTATAGCGTGCGAGTGTGTTTACTGCGGTGAGCTGATGATCAAATCCATCGACAAGCCGTTCATTGATCCTCAGAAGTTTGATCAAGAGATGTCCAGCTGGCTCTGAAGGAGACGCTTTTGCTTGAGCTGCACAACACATTTATTAAATACAATGTACATATGCTTAATATGTAACCGGTTGTGCATTGTGAAATTTTTACATGCTGGATTAATAAATACTAACACGATTTTGTCAACAGATATGCACTGTATAAATGTTGTTCATTGATTTTATGTGTTCGCTTCCTTAGACCAAACTTTAAAATGCACTTGTTTTCATTTTGCATATGAGTAATGCGAATAAATGATTGCATTTTGACTGGATCTTGTGTTATGTTGTGATTTAATGGGATTTTAAAGGGTAAGCTAGTTTCTATTGCTACTACTCATGGTGCAGATATTGAATTGGTGTCCCAATACAAATATCTTGGAATTTGAGTTGATGATATGCTTTCTTTTAGTTCTCACATTCAGCAATTGGTGAAAAAATTACAAGTGATTTCGTCTCAGAGTCTGGATACTGTTTACCATGGTGCACTAAGATTTATAAATAACTTTAAATCTCTTACTCATCATTGTGTGCTGTATACTAGGGTAGGTTGGTCTTCTTTGTCCATTCGTAGGCTCAAGCATTGGTATATCCTTGTTTACAAATCTATACTGGGTTTACTCCCATATCTACAGAATTACATTTGTAAAAAGCCTGTGCTTAATATTGGCCTTCGGTCACAGGATATTTATTTACTGTCTGTTCCTAAAGTGCGGACTGAGATGGGAAAAAGGCTTTTAAATACACAGCATCTTTTGCATGGGATAATCTACAAACAAAGTTGAAGTTTAAAAAATTTATTTCACTAAATACTTAAAAAAAAAAAAAAGAGTATAAATGATTTGGAAATTGAAACACAGGCTTGTAGATGTTTTGGATAGTTTGTTTGTCAATGTGTGATTCTTGTTAACTGTTAATTGTTTTTTGTTTGTTAGACCCATGTGACGTGTACTGCCTAATCTTGGCCAGGACGCTCTTGTAAAAGAGATTTTTAATCTCAATGTGTCTTTCCTGGTAAAATAAAGGTTATAATAATAATAATAATAATAAAAGTTCTTGATATTTAGATTCAATTCATTTAATGGAATTAAATTATATCAATACATAGCCAAAGGAAAACAACAAACAACAATAGAAAATTAAATCACTTGTATTGTCACGTCAAGAGTCATCATAAGAATGCATAATAATAATAATAATAACAATAATAATAATAGTAATTAAACAAATAAAAACATAAAATGTGACCATACCTTTCAAGTTTTGTAACGAGATATGGAAACGTGACAAAATTTAAATAAAGCATAATGCAAGGACAATGATTAAGCTGCCTAGAAAATACTGATTTTAATATTGCGTTAGAGCTATTTATGTTTAACAAGAACACGAGAAATTCTACGTCAAGTCCCAATCACGCGATATTTTGAGGCTACATTCGGAAAGTCTTACGTCATTGGACCTTCGGAAACACTCGGCTTTTCAAGACACAACCAACAGAACTCCGATAGCACTGATACTTTGCTCTAATAACTCGGTTAAATTTTAACAGGTCGAGTTCACGTCGCTATAATTTCTTAAACAAAGCTCCTCTTTTCTGTTTATTGCCACTACTTTATTAGGATACCGTCTCAAAACGCGTACATGTTCGCAGCCGTGACTCTATAATTGATTGGTACGCCTGTTCCCCACTCTGTCCTCGCCATGGCGCCGTGTCCCTGCTCTCTCAGTTACTGAAAGTGGCCGCCTCTCTGCTGCTACCGACTCACGGTCTCTCTCCTCGCTCACAACCGCCATTTTGGAGACAGAGAGCTGCGAGTCGGCTGCAACAGAGACAGAGCGAAAACGGCGGACACGGGGGACAAGGTGAGCTGGCGTTTATGAGGAACATGGTGGGGGAGCAATGGGGGAAGATGGCCGGGAGGGAGAAAGAATTAGAATCTGGGAATCGCCGATCTGCCGGCCTCCTCGGCTCCCGCGGCGAATGTAGGCACGAGACGGGACAGATGGTGCTTGACCTCGTGGAAGAAGGCCACAATATATATATATACCAAATCAATTAAAATCATATCTCCCTACATTTCATTTGACAAAGAGGTGGTGGCCTTAAAGAGACAGAACACATTTCAATTATTCAAAATTATCAAGAACTTGTCACGATACGAAATCCTGGTTAAAAAGTCACCTCTGTATGAATATCATTCCAATAGGAGGCAGCTGTAGCCTTTAGCATTCATTTTAAGAAACTCAATAAAGCTCTTTTTATTGGTCGTGATTCAAGTTTGCCTTATAATTGCAGCGTTGCTAACTAGCAACATATACAGTAACCCTGGATTTAGATTACTAAGCAGCACTGACTGCTGAGGAGCTTAGCATTAGCTAAACCTAGCCAGTCTAGTGCGCTAGCTAAGCTAAGTCATATATATAAATCACCAACCTGTCGATACAATAGTGTAAACTGACAGTACTTTACCTGTTTTTTTATAACGAGACTGGAGACACCTTGCGCTGCTTTACATTTTCTTTTTGTATCAAATGAGAAACTCGTATTATCGGTGTGCTTTATGTTTGTAAACTGATTTAGTTTTTTTTAGACGATTTAAAAAAAATCACGTTCGGCATTCGTGTATTGATGATTTAATAATAGTTCCCGGACATCACAGTCAAATTAGTAGCCAAATTATTGATATGAAAATACTTTTATTTACTGTAACCCATAGCCATTGCTGTGTGTTAAAATGCATCCAGGAAATGGTTAAAAGGGGGCACCAAAACACTAGCAGTGTCAAGGTTTATGTTTACAGAAAATTTAAAGGTTCAAATCCCCTATATTGTTTATTATATAAGGTATTGCTGTGGAATTTCCAACTGGGTGACTATGAAAATAATAACAAATTATGATGCACTTTTAATAAAACTTATATAGTCAAATAATTTTTAAGTCAAAGCCATAGTCATCAAAGATGGCATGAAATAAAAATCTATTGAAAATGTGTGATATTTGCTCTCATAATGAACAGTTGATTCTGCATGTTATATTTGTAAAATTTCAATGAAATGGGAGTTTTCGTGCATATTGTAATACACGCTAACCAAATTTAAAGAAAAAAAACATGGGAATCCTGCTTCGGCTTCAATGTGTTGATTAATGGATGGATTTTGAGATGTATCAGGCAAAAGAAGGCATTTTAAGCAGGATTATTGAGTTTGTCATGTAAAAGATTAATGGTTTACAATAAAATTAATTGGAGTAATATCCACTACATTCATTTAGACATTCAATTTTCATGATAATTATTTTTTTTATAAATGAATTGAATCAAGTAATATATTATTTTAGTCTTTACTGAAAATGAAGTTGTTAATAACTTGATAATACCTGAACATTTAATCAAATTAAATGTGCACCACAAATGTAAACAAAAGAAAAGCTTTATAAGTATACACTATATATATATATATATATATATATATATATATATATATATATATATATATATATATATATATATATATATATATACACACTATTTCTTTACATGTTAAAAAGATACATCAGATGTCAAGTGAAGAAATATTTTCACTACATTCTTCAAAAAGTCCTCAGGAAATATCTTTTTTTTTCAATACCGATGTAGTTCTTTCTAAAACAGGAAGACTGGATAGGACTTTTATGGGGCTTATGCCTTTAAAAATAAGTTTGATTGCATTAGATTAATACCACAGACAAAAGAAAAAACTAAATTTGCTTCCAGTTACAGGGGGATTTAAGGGGGCTTGGACATTCTTATGCTAGTACTGTAAGCATTTGACTGGACAAAAATGAGTGCAGTGCAAGATGAGTCATCAGCAGGGCCAGACAGAATCTGGACATTTGTTTTGCTATTTCTGTGCAGAATTTTGTATAAATGTAGAATTTTGAGAGCATAAAAACTAAACACTTAAACAAAAAAAAAGTTATATTTGTAACTTTTATTTAAGTTTTTTTCAAACCTCTTGTTAGGTAATCATATAAAATATCTACTAATAGACAGAAAATATCACTTTACAAACTTATATTGAACATAAATCATATGAACATTTGCATATTATATTGCATATAATATCACTGAAATTAATAAACAAAAAAAAAACAATAAACATGTATTTACACACATTTACTGTACATAAGTAAATAATTAACTTAAAGATGGCTCCAAAAATCTGCACACGCAGATTTCGTGTGGGCCTAGTCATCAGTATTAGAGCAGTGTATTTGTGATCTCAAAGCCCAGGAGACTAATTTGCTGCTAGTTCAGTTGGTATTTTCCTATGGGTTTTTTCATTCATTGATTCATTTTCTTTTCGGCTTAGTCCCTTTATTGATCAGGGGTCGCCACAGCGGAATGAACTGACAACTAATTCATCATATGTTTACCGCAGCAGATGCCCTTCCAGCTGCAACTCAACACTGAGAACATCCATACACACTCATTCACACACATAAGCTACGGATAATTTGCCCCTATGGGTTTTAAAAATGGGTTTTTTTAATTAACGAGTGAAAGATTCTGTAGTAATCCTAACTTGACAATACTAGTATGCAAACTTTGAAGCAATTTAGTTTATTCCTAAAACCAAAATTTTGCAGACCTTATTTAAATCATGAAGTGAGGCAGCAGTCACATTTACTCATTAAATCCAAGTGTCTGTAAAAGTCTGTATTTTAAACATGAATGTCTGATATAACAGTACATTTTGTCAATCATATAAACAGCCTCAAAACTGGCACACTATTTGAAAGTTATTTTTTAAAAATGTTTGTTTAGCAAGAATGTGTTATATTAAATTATTCAGTGACAGTAAAAGACAGTATGTGGTTGCAAAATGTAGGTTCCACTATAATAATTTTCTACAAAAAAGTTTAGGAACATTTTTAATAATCAAAACTTATTGACCCTAAACTTTTGAAAAATAGTGTGCACATCTGAAAAGTCCACTGTGGTCTCAGACACCCCATTCCTTTATGACACCAGAGCATCGACTCAGGATACTGCCTGGTCTAGAATTATGGATACCTTGGCATCATTTCTCCACAGGTCTTGGATCACATCAATGGTGCTGCATAGTCTCTAGGGGCCTCGGGATGAGCATCCCCAGGTGCAAATAGAGAATAAAGAAAATAATTAGTGTATCAGTAAACACATCATGTTAAACTCAATCCACTTCTGTCTCTTTTAGCCACTTTTGGTATAGAGCATGCATATGCTTTTTGTTTCTGCTCTCCTCAGTTGCTATAAATTATTTTCATCCATTTCTGAATACTTAATATACAGTTTTTTTTATTCTAAATTATGGCATAATTCGTTGTCAAGTACTCTTCAGTTTCAGACTCATCATTTGTTCGACATTATTTATTTATGTATTTATTTGTTTATTTTCCTTCTCTTTTTCATATGGTCTTTACAGTGATCGCCCTCCGCCGGGCGCCAAACCTCTACCTATGGCCTCAGGGCAGGATGGCGTGGGAAACGCCACATGCTCAAAGTTGGCCAAACCACTTCACCTACAGTACCTGGAGCGATCACTTCGTCTAGACACCTTTCTTAGACAGACAGCTACAGTTTTTAACCAGAACATTTCCAGGTAATTCAGTCCTCTTTGACCTTCTGTCTTTTGAGTCACAGTATGACTATCATCTAAGACTCTATAAAATCCTTTACACTATTATGGCTAAACACTGTTAAAGGGACAGTACACCCAAAAATAAAAGTTCTGTCATCATTTATTCTCTCTTCACTAGCTACAGTGTCTTATTAGATCTTTTGAATAAAGCTGGAAAGCTATAATCGCTGACTTCCATAGTATTTCTTTTTCTTACTACGGATTTAAATGGTTATGCTTTCAGCTTTACTCAAAAGGTCTTCTTTTGTGTTCAGCAAAAGAAAGAAACTCATAACACACTTGAGGGTGAGCAAATAGTGAGTAAAGTTTCATTTTTGGGTGATCTATCTCTTTAAGCGCTTTCACACTTGAAAATGTTAACTCCTGGACATTCTCTACATGAGCATTACCCAGGGTAAACACCGATTCACACGGTATATATTTTAAACCCCAGGTTAGCATGTTTATTTGCATATTTCCTGTGTCAGTGTCTTTTATTGGTGGTGCACCCTGTTTACACACTGAACTATATTGCATCCTCAAATATTGCCAGCTTTACTGTAAAATTGATTCTTAAATGCCGTTTCCCAATCGTAAAGCTCCAGCCTCCTCTCCAGTTGTCACATTGACTCCAACACTGAAACATGCTGATTATGTAATGTGCTGTGTTTATTTTATTGTTCAAAGCATGTGATTTTTCTGTCAGTTGCTAAGTGTCTAGCCATAACACTGTACAGCACATCGTTTCACATGGCACATTTGTCACCACAATGCAGGATTAACAACACAACAAAAGTGGTGCTAAAACTGCTCCGGAACAGGGTTTCATAACCCCAGGTAAAAATCAATGCTAACCCCATTTCTAAATTACAAATATGAAACATTCCTGTAACCAGGATTAAAAGCATTGTTTAGAAGAACGACAACCCAGGGTTTAATGCAGTGTTATAAAGCCTTTTGGCTTTATTCAGTTGTTAGCTTCAGCCTGTTTTTCACAACTCTCCATACGTCCTTCATCTAGTAGCTAATGGTAGCTGTTTTGTAGGAGTTTGCTAATGAGGCCTGTGGTGGTTTGTTTAAGGTTGTGTTTGTGTGTTTACGCTACAGCGATGACAGCGATGATGGTTTGGGCGAGGGGTCTTCTTTGGCCTCGTCTAACCCACTGCTGGCAGTGAAAAAAGATCACATCAGCCCTAAGGACGAGACCAAGGACTCCTGCAGAGATGGAGACACAGAGTGTGGCACTCTTAATGGAGCTGTGCTACAAGGTACAGACAATAACAAACAGACATGTAGAATGCCTGACCTCTTTTTTAAAAATTGACTTCTTTGCTGATGTTTAGGACTTTTCTTGGCATTTGATAGCATGGATATAGTTTTAAGTTAATTTTATCTTATGAATTGTTTGGCTAAACATGGCATCACTATGAGGAATTGGAGTAAGCTAATGATTTTAAACATTTTTCAGATGTACTCTTTCTTTCTTTATAGAAATGAATAAAAATAACTTTCCAAACTGTCACCCACAGAGCACAAAGCTGACAAGGCCAGCCTGTATAACTTCTCCAGACTGAAGAAAAGTAGGAAATGGTTAAAGGTATGTATAAATAAAAACTAAATGAAACCCATTTACACCTCAAGAGTAAAACATAAAACTAGTAATTGTGATATAATTGTAATATAATATTTAAGTTAACCTTAACTTTTCTGATTTTGATTGTAATGCAATAATGTGCACCTTTTGTAAAGCTGCTTTGAAGCAATAATTATTGTGAAAACTGCTATACAAATAAACATGAATTGAATTGAGTGTAAGATAAGTATAAAATTAAAGTGTAAAATAGTACATGGAAGCCCTTCACAGTGTGTAAAACCACAATTAAACAAAATATCACAATAGTGTGATGGAAAATAGAGATAATAAAAATATAGTGGCATTACTAGAGAGATATAATCTAATCAGGGCCAATAGACATCTAAGAATAGCCCAAAACTAGACTGATCGCTAAATAGACAGATAATACAGACTTTATATGTGTAGTCATTCATTTCTGTTTATTTGATGGCTAGTCTAGTTTTGGCCTATCCTTAGACATCTATTAGATTTTCACTGACAGCCCAAGTTTAGCCTTGTTTTGGCCAAGACGACTATGTTTAGATGTCTATTAGACTTCTATTAGACATCTTTTAAAAACAAAAATTGTTTGCTGGGACCATTTAATCATTCAGTTTTTTTTTTGTGGTGGTGGCGGGGGGTATCTTTTCATGTGGATTGAGGCAAATTAGTGTCGCATGGCGAGGATAATTAGCCTCGAAAAAGGCTAAGAAGACGCGATGTCTTCCTCTTAAGTTCAAATATTTGATTATAACTTGAAGTTTGTGTGAGAGGAAAAAAAAACATCCTATGAGTGGGGTAAACAAGAGCGAGTTTCACTGCACATGATATACAGAGAGCAGACAGGAGTGACATGTTGTCATGTAAATATAATAAATAAAATTAGACACTTTTTTTAAAAATAAAAGAACAGTATTGTATAGACCTATTGTGTAAGATAATAAGGGGAATTATTGATTCTATTGGGCTTCATCACACTTCACTGGACTCTCATGATGCTTTTTTGTGTGTTTGTGACACAGCTCACACAACTTTTAATCAACATTTACAAAAACATAGATAATAAATAATAGACACCCATGGTTTTAAAAATGAAATATAAAAGAATCATTTTTTACCTTTCAGGGGGAGGATACAAAGCTTTAAATTTCACATTCAATGCCATACATTGTTAATAACAATTGTAAGGAGGAATTGTGCCTCTGTTTTATGTCTGGTCGATTGTTTGTGAATCGCAGGGCATCTTGCTGAGCGATGACACCACAGATTCAGACAACGACTCGGATGATTCTGACTTCACAATGACGCGAGAAGAGCTCCAAGACATGCTGCGCCTGCACAAGTTCACCAGACTCCACCAGAGCAAGTTTCAATCTGACAGAGAAGTACGACATGCTTCGCTAAACCTCAGATATTCATCCACACATAAACAGCCTTATGGAAACAGTTGGTCATGTGTGTTTGTGTTCACAGCTGCAGCACTATCAACACTACAGCACAGGCCTGCTGTCCACTCACGATCCTTTCTATGAGCAGCAGCGCCACCTACTGGGCCTGAAGAAAAAGAAAATCAAGGAGGAAAAGAAATGTAAGGGTAAGACTGCCAAAAAACAGAGTGGATGTTGGTGTTTACTTGTCATTTTTAAACACTCATCTTTATTCTACTTATATAGCCAAGTTAAAAAAGATGAAGAGGAAGAAGAAACGAGGAGAGGAATTTTCTTTGGATGGAAGGCAACACATTTCTAAAACATTTGCCAAGTTTTCCCATGATGCACCACTTCCTATGATCAAAAAGAAGCACTTAACCATCGAGCAGCTAAATGCTCGTAGACGGAAAGTCTGGCTTACAATTGCCAAAAAAGAAATCCCAAAGGTACAGCAAAAGATTCTTATTCAACATTTTAGGCCCTATCATACACCCGTCGCAGTAAGGCACAAGACGTGTTTGGCGCGATTTGTTGATATTTTCAGACTAGCGCAATCCTAATTTCATGTTTAGCACCATGTTGTTTAAATAGCAAATCCATTTGCTCCACTTTGTGGATTAATGGGCGTGCTGGTGTAAAATAGAGGTGTGTTAAGGCGCATTGTTGGCGCTTTGCTAATTTGAAGAACTGAAATATGCTGCGCCATTGACCATTTAAAAGCAGTCTATTTAGTCTAACGTCTGAAAACATTAGTTATGCACCAATGAAGGTCTCAACGCTTAAACATTGCTTAATACACACAGGCTGTACAGCAATAAACAATTACCTTAGACATTTAAGGATTAAAATGTTACAAAAATTATTATTTTCTACATAAATAAAAAAAAAAACACTGCCTCCATGCCTCATCTTGGGGGGCTTTTTTCAGTTTGTTCTTGACAATTAGCATTTATATAATGTTATTATTATTAGCAGTATTATTTATTATATGCATATTTATATTTTGCTTTTGGAGATGCATGCGCCACTATATGGGGCATAAGAATAGGACGTGCGTTTGGATATAACTCAGTTTTAACTCACTTAACTCACTCAGATATAACTGACTTCGTTATTATTGTTTATTTAATAATTTGCTGGAAATTAGAATTAAATTTAGAAATAGTTTTGAAACAAATCTTTGTGCTTTACAAATGAAATTAAATATGTTGGCTAATGGATATATTCAGTGGAGTGCGTACAGCACTGTTTTCTTATTCATGAAAGTAAAGGAGTAAAGAGGAAAAAGTAAAGAGGCTGAATGAAGGAGGCTCGTGCTGCAGATAGTTTGTTTAACTGTTTTCTTACTAGTGAAGCGTTCAGTTTTTCCACTTACAAATTCTGCCATGTAAATAGCAAATGCGTCATGGAGCGACGCATCTGACCCGTAAAGGGAATGTTAGATGAAACTCTGATTGGTTTAATGCACGTTATGCTCAAAACACACCCAGTAAGAGAATAAGCACAACGCTATTAGACTTGGGCGCAGAGCATATTTTTCCGTCTTTAAAATAGCAAAAGTTGATTCGGACTGCCCTTAGTGCTTTAGACTTTATGTCTAGATCATTAAAATAGAGCCCTTTGAGTTTTGTGATTGAAAGCATTTATTTCATCTGTTACTTAATTTTGTTTGCTGTATTTTTCCTCCTTTTCAGGCATTTAAACAAAAAGTCTCTGCAAGGAACTTTGTTTTAACCAATGCTAGAAAGGTAAGCGAATTCTATTTTACATATGAAGTATTTTTATTAAGTTTGTATTAAGTTTGGGGTGAGATTTTGAAAGAAGTCTCTTTTATCTATTGAAGTTGCAATTATTTATAATTTATACTATTTCTGTTTTCTGTAACGTCTAGAAAATATATTTTTTGAGCTTCCAAATAGAAAAACGTATATAACTTACAAAATCTCTCATAAAGAGACTTAAACAGGTCGCACACCAGAAGCGCCGCTTGGCGGCACGCCGCGTAGTGCCACGCAGTGCCACGCAGTGCCATACATTTCAGAATTCTAAACATAGGTTTCTATCAGGGTACACACACACCAGCGCCGCAAGTCGGCGGCTGTCCACGGCGCCCAACCACGACTCAGGACACTGTTCATTTCTCTGCCGTGCCACAGAGCGCCATCTGAATAGTTCCGTTTAAAATAGCATGCGAATTGGTGAAATATACTTAATCCATTTATTCCAAATTAGAAAAAAGCATTCAGTCTGTGTTCATAATGAAAAATATAGTTTTTTCTATGACGGATATATATAGTGTGCACTGTATCAATTCATTCTTCAACTGTAGGTGACTCTAATTTTAACGATTTTCTTTTGTGATTACTTTTTACTAGCTGCCAGAAGAATAAATAAAAGTTTCTTGTCTTTATGAATCCATCCATCTAAATTCATATTGCCTAAATATAAAGATTCACAAGTGAAAGCAATCTCTTCTTCAAAAAAAGGATCGAAATGTATTTTAATCTCTTCCCAGTATGAGGTTAATTTCTGACAATCCCAAAAAACATGATAGTCATGACAGTTTCCCCACTGTAACATATAATAAAATGGATTCATTTGAGAAAATACATAATTCTTTATAAATCATTCTAATATGCTGAATATTAAGAAACCACTTGATTTTTTTTTGTTATTTCGTCATTTAATAGGTATGAATTTGAATAAAGTGTTAAAGGTATAGTTCACCCAAAAATGAAGATTCTGTCATCACCCTTTACTTGTTACAAATCTTTACGAGATAAAATAAAAACTTTCTTTCTTCATTTTGAAAAATGTAACCTTTGACTTAAACACATTTTTGCTACTTGTCTGAGTGTGGCTTTTTGAGTGTTTGCGCTTGTACACTTGTCCAGTTGGCCCACCAGTGTATGCGTGAGGTCCGGAGGGCTGCCATACAGGCACAGAAGAACTGCAAAGAGACTTTACCACGAGCTCGTCGCCTCACCAAAGAGATGCTGCTGTACTGGAAGAAGTACGAGAAGGTGGAAAAGGAGCACCGTAAACGTGCCGAGAAAGAGGCTCTCGAGCAACGCAAACTCGATGAGGAGATGCGGGAGGTATCAAAATACATACAGTGAAAATCTCATTGCATCGAGAATTACTTTCTGAAACAGCTGTTCCCTGTGCATCCCATCAGGCTAAGCGTCAGCAGAGGAAGCTGAACTTTCTGATCACCCAGACAGAGCTGTACGCTCACTTTATGGGCGGCAAGCAGAACGCTGGAGGAGACTGCACAGAAGAGGAGATCCTGCGCAAGCTGGAGGACAACAGCTCCCAGCGGCAGATCGACATCGGTGGAGGAGTCATGGTCAACGTCAGTCAGGAGGACTATGGTGAGGCCTTTTTTCTGTCTATGATTGATTATTCATGGAAATGGGTACTATAATCATTAGAGCTGTGTGATTTCTGTATAAGCTAAGATCCTTTTTTTTTTGAATGGAGAGATTAGGATTTGCCCAACATTATGAAAAGACAACTAAACAAAATGGCATGTGATTCTGGAATTTTTACTAAATGATTCAATTATTCCGTCACACTTTACAGCAAGGTTTCATTAGTTAATTTTAATTAATGTGTTTACTAACATGAACTAAGACTCAACAATACTTGTATAGCATTTCTTAGTCATAGTTAGGCCCTCACGGAATCTGCACGCACAGCTTTTTAGCCTGTCATTAAGTCTATTTATTGACTTGTGTAAATGTGTGTGAATTTATATTTATTCAGTTTTTAAAATGAATTTCAGTAATATTGTTGACTAATAAGAAAGTGTTCATTTGATTTATTAACAATACAGTTTGAAAAGAAATATTTTCTGTCTTTTAGTAAATATATTATATGAGAGACTTGCTTTGTTTACAAAATAAGTGGATCTTGATGGATATGCACTGTAACCAGTGAATACAAGTGAAAAAGCTATTATTTTTCATTTAATATATTATAATTTTATATAATAATTAATATAATATTCCCAAAATAATTTCTGCATAAACCAACATTTTTTTTTATATAAAATTCTTAGCAGAAATACCAAACAACATCTGTCCCTTGTCATAGTTCATGCTTGTTAACATTAGTGAATGGACTGTGTGTAAACATGCACTAACAATGAACAACTGTATTTTCATGAACTGTGAACTAACAAAAGCAAATACTGCAATAAATGTTTTGTTCAATGTTAATTCATGTTAGTAAATGCATTAACTAATGCAACCTTATTGTAAAGTGTTACTAACTATTCTCTTATATTATATATTTATAAGACTTCACCTTACTTTACTGGATGAATCAGGATTTTTGAACAAATCTCTCTCTCTCTCTCTCTCTCTCTCTCTCTCTCTCTCTCTCTCTCTCTCTCTCTCTCTCTCTCTCTCTCTCTCTCTCTCTCTCTCTCTCTCTCTCTCTCTCTCTCTCTCTCTCTCTCTCTCTCTCTCTCTCTCTATATATACTGTATTTATATATATATATATATATATATATATATACACGCACACACACACACACACACATTTCAATGAAATAAATGTTCTGTATTTTAGATCATTGCTTTTTTATTTTAATAGTTGTATTTTTATAAAATATAGATTTATTCAGTAGTGATAAGTAGTATAATCCAATTATAAACCTTTTGAGCATAGACTTCAGCGGCAGTGTAAACACATATGATTGTTTGCTTTAATTGTAATATTCAAAGTATTGTTATTCATAGCCAAATCATTGTTGTTTACAAATAAAATCACATATTTGATTTCAAATAATGTGATATTGGTCACACTTTATTTTAATGGTCTGTTTGTTGAATTTAAGTTACATTGCATCTACATGCCAACTAATTCTCGTTAGATTATAAGTAGACTGTTAGGTTAGAGTTAGTGTAAGTTGACATGTACTTGCAAAGTTTCTTATAGTGAGTTAAATTTAGTAAATAAGGCAGTATAAACAGATATTAAGCAGATAGTCTACTAATACTCAAATGTACAATCAAAATAAAGTGTTACCGTGAAAATAAATTCATATAAATTCATCTTGCAGATAGTGATTATTACAAGTCTCAGGCCCTGAAAAATGCAAAAGAGGCATACCAGATCCACCAGGCCAGAGTAAGTGGCAGTTTGTGATGCATTACGATGTTAAATATAGTTATTTCATGAATTTTATCTGGATTGTAATTAATTCGACATCTCTCTATTTGATCTGTAGACCAGGTTGTTTGACGAGGAAGCAAAGGACAGTCGCTGTGCTTCTCTGCACGCCGCTAGTGTGTCCGGCTCTGGCTTCGGTGAGAGCTACAGCTTATCAAACCCTTCTATTCAAGCAGGTGAAGACATCCCTCAACCCACCATCTTCAACGGCAAACTGAAGGGATACCAGCTTAAAGGCATGAACTGGCTGGCCAATCTCTATGAACAGGTGATTTCTGATGCTCTCTTATGCTTTTACACACACCACTGCTGAGAAAATAGTGTTAAGCAACACTTCTGGCAGCTTATTTAAGAAGTTTGTGGATTTTGCCTCACTCTCGTCTTTTTTTAATTGTTGTTTGAAGAGTGAGATATTTGTGTTGTGTTTTCATATTTTGTTATCATTTGCTTTGAAAATGCCATTTCCTAAGCATTTATTAATTTGGTTTTATGTTGTTTACCATAGATTTGACTGTTTGAATAAATTCTTCATCTTTTTTTTTAATTAGCTTGGTTAAGCCAAAGTCCCTTTAAAACAAGTCATTTCACTCTGCGGCCATCTTTGAAACGCCTATTGGGCAGTATGCTCAGGCATTCTGTTTGAATGGGGAAACATCAAATTCTCCAAAACTGCTTGCCAAGCTTATGATTAAATTTCATATTAGGAATCACCAATGAAATTAAACAACAACTGTCTATTCAGTTTCATTACTAAACGCCGAAATCACACAAAATCTGCAGACACTCACATCTGGTCTGAGCCCCTTCCCCGGAGTATTGTCAGTCTATAGCGATCGATGATTGGCTCCTGTACTAGAAGGTGGGCTTCATTCGCCATCAAGCGATCAATGATTGGCTCCTGTACTAGAAGGCGGGCCAGAGAGCATAGAATCACAAAGAGGTGACACTCTAGTGCGATTTGGGAAACAGCCACTAGATGCCGCTAGTGTCACGTGGCGGCCATTTTGGAATGAAAATTCCAATAGAACAACAGCATATTATAAGTCTGTAAACTAAACTATTAAACGTGCAGATGATTGTGATAGTAAGTGTTGTATTGTCATCTTTCAGATTGTATCTCAGCTTTAATGCGCTTTTTAAATAAATAAATAAAAAACTAAGTTGCTGTTTGCCATCGCAACAGCAATAAGTTCCAATGGACGGCCGATCACGTACACTCCAGACAAGCAGAAACGCAGTGCTGTTGCTGGGCGCTGCTGTTGCAATGGAACGCTCTATTGAGTGTCGCCTCTTGGTAATTCTAAGCTGTTTGGGCGGGCTTTATTTGCCATATTGACCGTTACACTTTTCCCCATTAAATAGAAATGAGTGACATGTCTTGTGTATTCTATAGCCTTTGGTTAAGCATCCTCTTCATGTTGTGATTTGAAGCCTGGTCACAACAGGAAGTATTATTTTTGTTCACCAGGGATCCTTTAAACTGATCAATAGAGACAGTAAAAACATTTAGAATCATGTCTAAAGTAAGGATCACATGACATTGAAGACTGGTGTGACAATTTGCTATTACAGGAACAATTTACAATTGAAAGTATGTTAAATGACAACAATAATAATAATAATAATAATAAGTAATAAAAATAGTATTTTAATTTAAAAACTTTATTATTATTTTCCCTGTACTATAGCTTTGGTGAGTATAAAACTTTTAGAAATTTTTACCAATCCCAAAATTTCTAATATTAGTATATCTCTATAAGAGTATATCTCTTCTCTCATACCTGTAAGCTATATAAAGACTGAAGTGATTCATGTTTCTGTATTTTCACCTCTCATAGGGCATTAATGGCATTCTGGCAGATGAAATGGGGCTTGGAAAGACGGTGCAGAGCATTGCTTTACTGGCTCATCTGGCAGAGGTAAGAACTACTTGTTGAAAACCTTTGAAATTGTGTAACATTTTTATGTGAGGATCACACTGTATATTAGGTAAATCTGGACATTAAGCTTATCTTTCATTGGCTAAGAAATTCTGAATATGGATAACATTGTAGTATTATTAATAAGCATTATTTATCATTAATGTTATTTTAAATAGTTTTTGTAATACATGGTTTAATATATAATTCAGTGTATCAGATATTTTGATGTAAAAATTAAACTATATTCTAACTTTGAATTGTTAAGATATATAGAAGAACAAGTACTGTAATTCATTATATTTTAGCAAAATAAAAAGAACAAAAATAGACGTTCTAAGGGTAGTGGCAAAGTTAAAATGACAATTAAGTTGTATCAAGGTCTTTGCATACACAATCCAAAATTTTCATGTCTTTTATCGTATTCATCCTAAAAATTCATAATGCACAGAAACAAAATGAGATTGTATTTATTTTTTAACATGCAAAAACTTTTAATTTGGCCTTCAGACTTAGTGTGCAATTGTTTTGATGAGTCTGACACATGCAGATCTATTTGCAGCATTTTATTAGCAACAACAAATAAACACACTTGCAAGGGAACACAAGTGAAAGAAGCCAATCCAAAAAATAAAAAAAGACAGGACAGCCCAGCAAACAATCAGAGAATGAAATACAACATAGTCAGGGCAGCCCAGCAAACAATTAGAGTCAAGATAAACAGTCCATTAATCACAGGAAGGCAGAAAGAACATTAGAAAGAATGCTTAGAAAGAATGAAAGAATGCTGAAGAATGAAAATTCCTACATGACGGTAATAGTTTGATTGCAGTGTCTACTTCAGTAATGCCACTAATATATGCATACTTCACATGTCCTAATTCCATTTCTGTTTAGTTCAGTTATGACTTTAGTCGCATTAAGGTAATCAAAAATCTCTGTGAACATGGGAGACTCTTATTCAGAGTATTGTTTTAATCATATTAAAATCATATTAAAGTATTGTTGCCCATATAAAAATGCAATGTTTGACACACGTCAGGGCTCTGTGAACTTGGCATTAAGAAGGAGAATTTTCTGTATGTACGGACATCAAAAGCAAGTATGAAATCGCTGTTTGGAGCTAATGTAGGCCTTCAGTTCAACATTCATGTTTAACTGGATAAACAGTTAGTAAACACAAGTACATCTTATTGAACATCATTTATTTTCATCACCAATTATCATAGTAGAACAGTTTCTCAAGCAGTTTGTGATGCATTTTGGAAATCTAGTCTAATGCGCCACCTGGCTCGAGAAACCCGTTCTCAAAGACTTATTATTTTAATCTAGATTAATCTAGATTAATTTCAAAATTAATTTTGATTAATCTAGATTAAAAAATTAATCTATCCCCACCTATAATATATATATAATATAATATAATATATATATATATATATATATATATATATATATATATATATATATATATATATATATATATATATATATATATATATATATTAAATATATATAGATTATATATATTTATATATATATAATTTTTTTTTATCTCAATCATATTTTAGAGGGACTACTTAAATATCAAGATTTTTTGAAGCTATCTAAATTGCCCAGTCATACAATCAGCACAGCACTGCAGGATATCAGGCTTTGCGAAACATTTTCCTTCTCTATCGTATCATCTTCCAGCCAGCAGATTTCATCCATAAGATACCCCATTTCCCAATAGCTTGCTTCTCAGATCACAAATCTGGAGCAGGTTTTTATTTTTGGGAATTTGACACCAGCGTTATAAAAAAAAAAAAACCCTCTCTCTTCTGCTTTCCTGTGCAATCATTTTCATTTCTTTAAAACAAACGCCTGACACCACAATTCAGCTCTCGCTGGCATCGATGCCCTCCAGCTGTCTCCATGATTTTCAGGGCTGGCGAAAAGACGAGGATGCACAGTTTTGCTATTTTATATGAAAGAGTCGCGCTGTTGGCCCATAGGAAACCATGCTAGCATGTTACCTCGCTCTTTGGTTGTTTCCTGTTTTGACCCCTCTTTCATTCTTTTCCACCACCCTCCTTCAGCGCCGTCTGCACCTGTTTGGCTTATTTTGTGTTTCGTGTGTTTTATCTGACAGAGGGAAAACATCTGGGGGCCGTTCCTGATCATCTCCCCAGCCTCAACACTCAACAACTGGCATCAGGAGTTCTCCCGCTTTGTGCCCAAATTCAAGGTGAACATGGCAGCTGTGCAGGGAAGCACCTGCAGCCGTCCGATCCTCTCCGTCACCGTCTCAAACCTTTTATAAACCCATTGAACTATATCTATTTTCAGAACAATGGAAAATGCCTTTTTCTTTTAAGCCTTTACATATTTTTAATGAAAGAAAAACGCATGACAGATCACTAAACTTTTGGTCTGGCTTTTGAAATCCTTTTGGGGGCAGTGTTGCATCATTTAAATGGCACGTTCTACTAATATCAGCAGCTTAAATATTCATTTCCTGCCAGTCAGATTGAATCTCACAAATGATCTGGATGTAAAATCCCAGCCAGAATAATTTGAGGAAATAAGAAGGTTGAGCAATTGGAAAGACAAAAAGATCCAGCCGCAATTTATTTTTAGCAACATATTTTTATGTCAGGAAGAAAAGTGTTTTTTATTAAACGTTCGTTTTCTTTATATTAAATATGTTGCAAAAATATGTGTAATAAATAGAAATTATGGAGCTATAAAAACTGGAAATCTTCCAGTAGACCTCAGATTTTCGAGTGGATCTCAGAGTTAGGACGAGTTGCAGCTTATGAAAAACCCTCCTATAGTTTACATGGAAGAATTGAAATTTATTTTGATAAATGGGGAAAATTTCTAAATTTCTGCGACCCACAATGTTAGCAAACATGTAACGAGACAAAATAATAATTAAGGTTATGATATTATCCAACCCCCCCCCCCCCTCTTTTTTTCTTTCTTTATTTTTTCCTCTTGTGTGTGTTCTGGTTTGGTTTACTTTTGCAATTTATATGATGTTATTTATTTATTGAATTTACTTATGTTGTATTGTTCTGCTTTTATGTTAATGCTCTGTATTTGATATTCTTCTGCATTATTTGAAATAAGAAAAATCAATAAAAAGTTCAAATCGTAAAAAGAAATTATGGAGCTAACTGTACATGCTTGGAATTTTTCATTCCTGCTTGGGTCAGTTTTTATTTTTGAACTTGATTATGATTATGAAAAGTTATGAAAAGTTCGTATGATTACGATTATGAAAAGTTTGTTTGGGCAGGAAATAAAAATTTATATGTATATTTTGGGCAAATAATCTTTATAATATAATTAAAATAGTATTTTTTATATAATTTGTTGGCAAATTTCGAATAACAGCCTCATTCTGTCTCACAGGTGTTACCGTATTGGGGGAATCCTCATGATCGAAAGGTTATCCGAAAATTTTGGAGCCAGGTAAATATTTCAGAAGAATTCTACTCAAAATAAAAAGATTATTTAAAACCTGCTACTTCAACTGTATTTTATACATTTTTGGTGCCTCTTGCAGAAAACTCTATATACTCAGAATGCACCATTCCATGTAGTCATCACCAGTTATCAGCTAGTGGTGCAGGATGTGAAGTATTTCCAGCGAGTGAAATGGCAGTATATGGTTCTGGATGAAGCTCAAGCATTGAAAAGCAGCACCAGGTAATAGTTAGCACTTTTTACCCTTTTCAGAGTTTAGTTTACACATGTGCATTATTTGAATTTATTTATTGTTCAATTATGTTATTGTTGATATGCAGGGTGTCCGCAGGGTCTTAAAAAGTGTTAAAAGTTGATAAATCAATTATGAGAAAATTTAGACCCTTTAAAGTTATTAAAAACTGTTAATGGCGTTTTTTTCATGGTCTTAAATTTTGTTCAAGTGGTATCCAAAGTGTTTGACTCCAAAAAGCATAAATATATTTATTTTCTTCCAACTATTAACAATGGCATGCTCGATCCACGCGATTGGTTTGGGCTGGGGCATGCTCCTCCGTCATAATTTGCGACAAATGCGGGAAAGTGATTTGACGCTCTCCACCTGTAGCGAAACAGATGGCAAAATGGGAGAATGTAAGTTTGTGTACTCCTGATTGGAGAAAGACAAGTTTAAACAGTGGCTGAAGCCTGTCGCTGAAAACAACCGTGCAATTTATTATTTTACACTTTGTTTCCTGTTGAGTTCTGTTGCATGGTTGTGCTCCATTGATTTATTTAACTACAACTGTTTATTAACAACTGTTTATTAAGTTAAAGGTTTGATGCTGATTAGAACTTGGCGATGAGGTCTTAAAATATTCTGAGGTCTTTTAAAAAGTCTTTAAATGGTATTGAAATTACCTATAGGATTCCTGCATATACCCTGATATGGTAGTATTTAATAACCTTTTATTAATAACGTACAAGAGACTGATACACTCACGTCAAAGTTGTATTGTTCTTTGATTGCAAGTAAGAAGTCGTCGAAAATAATTAGCAGCAATTTGTAAATATAGTCTGCGCTCTTTCTTCTCAATAAAAAAATAAACACACAAGAAAAATGACCGTGGTGAGAATAAAAGGGTTAAGAAAACATCTGATTATAACAATGTGGGTGTTTGCACTGTATCATGTTGACAGATGAGGTCATTAAAATAGCACTGTAATTACACTGAAAGTTGCACTATAAATGGATGTGAGACCATAGACTACTATGTAGATCTGGCTATATATTATTTATGAGTTAAAATGAATAGTTTAAATGAATCTCTTTTCTTTGCTAGACACAATGACATTGTACAGGGTGGGCCATTTATATAGAGACACTTTAATAAACTTATTGGCAATTTCACAAAAAAAAAAAAACAATGGTGTGCTTTAATGTAACTTTATTCTTTCATGAGTTATTTACAAGCCCCCTCACATATACTAATGTGCCACAAACAGGACGTTAACATCACCAACAATTCCCATTTTATTAAGGTGTATCCATATAAATGGGCCACCCTGTAGTATAAAATAGCTCTTTCAATGTTATGATACAGTGCATCCGGAAAGTATTCATAGCACTTCGCTTTTTCCACATTTGTTTATGTTACAGCCTTGTTCTAAAATGGATTAAATTCATTTATTTCCTCAAAATTCTACACACAATACCCACATAATGACAATGTGAAAGATTTTTTTGAAATTGTTGCAAATTTATTAAAAATAAAAAACCTGAAAAATCACATGTACATGAGTATTCACAGCCATTGCAGTGAAGCTCTGAATTGAGCTCAGGTATATTCTATTTCCTCTGATCATTCTTGAGAGGTTTCAGCAGCTTAATTGGAGTTCAAACTCAGTTGATTGGATGTGATTTGAAGAGGCATACGCCTGTCTATATAAGATCCCAAGGCATCATGCTGTGGGGATGTTTTTCAGCAGCAGGAACTGAAAGACTAGTCAGGATAGAGGAAAAGAAGAATGCAGCAATGTACAAAGACATCCTGAATGAAAACCTGCTTCAGAGTGATCTTTACCTCAGACTGGGGTGACGGTTCATCTTCCAGCAGGACAATGACCCAAAGCACACCACCAAAATATTAATGTAGTGGCTTCACAACAACTCTGTGAATATCCTTGAGTGGCCCAGCCAGAGCCCAGACCTAAATCCTATCGAACATCTCTAGAGAAATCTGAAAATGGGTGTACACCGTCGCCGATTGAGCTTAAGAGGTACTGCAAAGAATGGAATAGGCCAAAATTCCCAAAGACAGGTGTACCAAGCTTGTGGCATCATATTAAAACAGACTTGAGGCTGTAATTGCTGCCAAAGGTGCATCAACAAAGTATTGAGCAAAGGCTATGAATACTTCTGTACATGTAATTTTATTATTTTTTTTCAGCTTTTTTATTTTTAATAAATTTGCAACAATTAAAAAAAATACATTGTCATTAATGGGGTATTGTGTGTAGAATTTTGAGGAAATAAATGAATTTAATCTATTTTGAAATAAGGCTGTTACACAAAACAATGTGGAAAAAGTGAAGCGCTATGAATACTTTCCGGATGCACTGTAAATGTTGTTTTAAGCATTCTTTTTATGTGCCATAAACTACAGGCTTGTTTAAGTGTGTGTTATCGTCACAGCCTTTTCATTTTTATATAAAGTGTTAACAGGCTATCTAGACAACCTAGAAAGTCAGGGAAGGTGTAGTTAAGTTTGGTTACAAGCTGTTTAAATTTTGTAAGAAAATACATAAAAAATACTATAAACAAAATGTTTTAATACAGTTCCGTATATGGATAGAAAATGACCCTTTTCCTAGTTGTAAACCTGCTTTTCACTCAGTATTCACTTTAAATGCAGCACACAAGCATTCCACATCTGTCCAGCTTATGCTAATAATCTTACATTAGCAAAATACAGGCCATTTAATGACTATTTTCTTCAGATACTCTGCTTGTCTCACTGTTACGCATCCTT
Source organism: Danio aesculapii (assembly GCF_903798145.1). Lineage (NCBI taxonomy): Eukaryota > Metazoa > Chordata > Actinopteri > Cypriniformes > Danionidae > Danio > Danio aesculapii. The sequence continues at coordinate 29,330,633 of NC_079454.1, read as the reverse complement.
GGTTGAACCTTTCAACAAGGAAAAATGAGTTTATAAAAAGCGGCAGATGCCCCAGAGAGAGAGAGAGAGTCTCCAGTACCGGTGCATCTCAGATTTTCCATGTTCCCATCCTCATAGTCAGTGCAGTGACACTATGTCTGGACTGGAAGCCTTCAGAGAGCCGAGGGCCTCTCAAGCTCAGAGTGTGAGTTTGTGCCTCTCTGGAGATGACAGCACATGTGCCAGCAGCTTCTGTTGTGGTGGGACATGATTTATTGGCCAATCAGAGTCTCGACAAGACATCAGTGCTGCTTTCAAGTCTCTAAAGTCCCCATAATCAATGAAAGACTTAAGTGGGTCTGAGAAATGTGCTCTGAAGAGAATCCCGCCTGGATTCCTAGTTGTGCCTTGAGAGTTCTTGTCACGCTGAGAATTATATCCTCCATTAACCTCAGCTTGATGCTTGCTTTGGAGGTCTTAGTGGTTGTCTCTGCTTCTTCTTGGCAGCGTCCGGTGGAAGATCCTTCTTCAGTTCCAGTGCAGGAACCGCCTCCTGCTAACAGGGACGCCAATCCAGAACACAATGGCAGAGGTGAGTGTGTTCATGTGGGATCTTGTTGTACCACATTAAAAGTGATGTACCACATTAAAACTGACACTATTTTTGTTCCTCTCAGTTGTGGGCTTTGCTTCATTTCATCATGCCAACGCTGTTTGACTCTCACGAAGAGTTCAACGAGTGGTTTTCTAAGGACATCGAGAGTCATGCTGAGAACAAATCTGCTATTGATGAAAGTCAGTCAACACTTGTGTTTAATATCATTTAAGTTGTTGTTTACGGTCCATGTCATTTCTAGGGAGATGTGTTTTGACATTTTAGTTCAATTATTATTATTATTATTAGTAGTAGTAGTAGTAGAAGGAGTAGTGGAAGTAGAAGTAGTAGTAGTTAAAGTAGTATTAGTAGGAGTCGTAGTAGTAGAAGTAGTGGAAGAAGTAGTAGTATTGGTAGTAGTCCTAGGAGTATTAGTAGTAATAGAATGAGTAGTAGTAGAAGTAGTATTAGTAGTAGAAGTAGTATTAGTAGTAGTAGTAGAAGGAGTAGTAGTAGTGGAAGTAGTAGTAGTATTAGTAGTAGAACTAGGAGTATTAGTAGTAGTAAAAGGAGTAGTAGTAGTGGAAGTGGAAGGAGTAGTAGAAGTAGTATTAGTATTAGTAGTAGTAGTATTAGTAGTAGTACTAGGAGTATTAGTAGTAGTACTAGGAGTATTAGTAGTAGTAGAAGGAGTAGTAGTAGTGGAAGTAGTAGAAGTAGTATTAGTAGTAGTAGTAGCTGTACAAGTAGTATTAGTAGTAGTAGTAGAAGGAGTAGTAGTAGTGGAAGTAGTAGTAGTATTAGTAGTAGTACTAGGAGTATTAGTAGTAGTAAAAGGAGTAGTAGTAGTGGAAGTAGTAGAAGTAGTATTAGTAGTAGTAGTAGTAGTAGTAGAAGTAGTATTAGTAGTAGTACTAGGAGTATTAGTAGTAGTAGAAGGAGTAGTAGTAGTATTAGTAGTAGTACTAGTAGTAGGAGGAGGAGTAGTAGTAGTAGTAGTGGAAGTAGTAGCAGTAGTGTTTTGTTATTTTATTAGCATTTGTATAAATGTAGTTTTGCTAAATATACCAAAGTTAAACTATGCTAATGTTGTAAAACTTTGGGTAAATTTTGTCAGAGTTTACTGTCTGAAATAGTTTTTAAAAAATGAAGCTTTTGAGTGCTTATTATAGGTAGCTTGGGTGTTGCTATGTGGTTGCTGGGGTGTTTTAGCACATTGTTATCATGTTTAACATAAGGCTTGTGTATTTTTTCTAGCAAGTGTTTTAAACCTTTTAATTTACTACCAGGTTTTAGCATTGTGTTCGTGTGTTTCAGCTAGCTGCTTGTATATTTTAGCATCTTGTTTGGTTTTGCTAAAATACTTTAGCGTTTTAGTGAGGTGAGGTTTAATAATGTTTAATCTCATAATAAATATTTATTTCACCTCCATATTATATCTTTCTGGTTGATTAAAAAAGCAAAATTTACACACTATTAGCAGTTAGCAGTGAAATGTATGTGTTTCCAGATATAAATAGAGAAAAAAAACAGCTACATTCTTATTTCTGTTCACTTTCTTTTCAAAGACTCCATATTCTTTAGAAAAAATTATATCTGTGTTGTACAGATTGTCCTTAAAGTACTGTATGTTCACCCAACAACACAGCTAAACAGCATTCACTAGACAAAGCCAGCTGATTTTTAGCCAGAATCACTCTGCTGTTGTTATCAAACAAGCTGCTTAACATTTAACATTGCATGTGTAATAAAACAATAATCCAATATTAAATGTCAATTTACAATTAACATACTTATTTGTTGCTTTTCCTTTGCAGACCAACTTTCCCGATTGCACATGATCCTAAAACCCTTTATGCTGCGCAGAATAAAGAAGGATGTGGAAAACGAGCTCTCTGACAAGGTGATGTTTTTCAGCCTCTCAGGCAGAATTGTAGTTTGAAACATACAATTAAATAACACTGTTTCCAAGTTTATCTGTTATATTTATGTTGCGTAATTTCCAAAACTTCAACCATTCAGATTGAAATCTTGACATACTGCCAGTTGACCAGCAGACAGAGGCTGCTCTACCAGGCTCTGAAGAACAAGATCTCTATCGAGGACCTTTTGCAGTCATCAATGGGATCGGCCCAGCAGGCCCACAGCACGACCAGCAGCCTCATGAACCTTGTCATGCAGTTCAGGAAGGTGAGACTCTGTTCATCAGCTTTAAAGGTGGCCTATAAAGAAATGTAGGTATATCTAGGCATAGCCGAATAATAACTGATCAGTATATGCAAGCGGCCATTCCGTGAGCCTCAAGGCTGGTTTATACTTCTGCGTCAAGTGATCGGCGTGACCCACGGCATCTGCCTTTCACGTAGTCGTACATTTATACTTCTGCTTGCTGTTCCGAAACGCTAGCTGGCAGTAGGTTTTTATGTTCGTCTGTGTCAAGTTTCTTCACGAGTGTTTTGTTTTTTCTGAACGCTACTTAATCTACAAGTAACTCAAACTCACTGATTTAGAGGTGTGAAGCGGGGGACGTGCAACAACATTAATCATAAGGTAAACACAAAACAACAGATTCCATCTAGAGCTACTTCACGGGACTTAACACTTGTAAACACTCACTCCAATGGGTTTGCGTGGCTCTCGGTCCCGCACAGCTACCAAGCCAACTAATCACAGAGCTTGCGCTTCACGTCGTTGCAACGTGTAGTTACATTTTTTGAGAGGTGCATGTCAGCGTTGGCGTTAGCCACGGTGAGGGCTATGCGACTGTGCGAAGGCTGTGCCAGAGCATACGTCTGTGCTTGACGCAAAGTATAAATCAGCCTTCAGACACCATTGATCCTGGTTCTCATGTAAATTACACAAGTTGTAAAACCCTGGTGGACAACAAGCTAATCAGAACACAAAGCAAACTGTTACGTGACTCACTGGCCATGCCCTCATCATTTGCATGTAGATCTGTTTTAGGTTGTTTATATTCAGGGGCGCCACTGGGCGCCACCGGCCCTCTGACAACCTTTCAGGGATGAGAGTGAAGAGGGAGGGGGGAGGGGTTGTGGCGGATCGTCCTAACTTTGACCGCCAGCGGCGCCCCTGTTTATATTTGTCCATGTTTAGCGCACATCATGCATGTATGTCTGTAAGATCTGCATGTCAGAGCTCATTAATATTCATGACACAATCCAAATATGGTAAATTATGGACCTTCTGATTCTAGGGGTATTTTATGGAGTAATAAATGAACCTGTAAAACCATTTCTGAAGATTTTTTTAACTTACTTAAGCCACATAACTACGTAGATATCAGAAAAAAATTCTAATTAAACCAATGCAGTACAGTTCTCAGTACTCACTTTCATGTTATTTCAATCTTTCATGTATTATTCTATTCAACTAAGCTCAAAAGATGTTTTAAAGAATGTTATGAGATGTTTCACTTCCCATTGATTGCAATGTATGGATGAAAAATACATTTGAAGTCAATTTTAATTGAAACCGCTTGGTCTCCAACATCCTTCAGATTATTTTCTATTATGTTCCACCAAAGAGATCAATATATGTTCAAATAACAGTATACATTTTGATGAGCTTATGTTTTTAAATCGCTGTGTGTTTTCTCAACTGTAAAAGGTTTGTAACCACCCAGACCTGTTTGAACGTCAGGAGATACGCTCACCTTTCCACATGTCCCTAAAGCCCTTCATCATGTCCAAATTCCTCTTTCGACATGCCATCCTTCACACAACTAACCAGGGAAAGACCAAGTGAGTCATTTTTTTTGTACCTTCGTTAAGGAAAATAACTATAACTATAAAATTAGTCATTCTAATTCAGTGCTTCCCACAGGTTTTAAATATACTTGCGGTGGTGGCCGTATTGAAACACACCTTTTACCCACAGCACAAAAAAAGTTTGTATGCGACAAACAAAACATAATTAGATTTTTAACACAGTTTTTTATTATTATAGGTTTTTCAACTTTTTTTTTCAATGGGTTAAGGTTAAAAAAAGACTGTTTAAATAAATAAATAAATAAATAAATAAATACATTTTTTTTTTACTAATAAATAATTCTATTTATTTATTCCACTATTTCTCTTTTATCCTATTCGGAAGCCATGTGCAGCCATTAAAATCTGCTTCTCTCTATCTCTCATTCAAGTTCAGGTTGCTTTATTGGCATGACATTTTGTACAGTATTGACAAAGCATTTTAGATGTATACAATATGTAACATTGACATCATCAAATTAATAAAATATACAGCAAATGAGAAATAAATGAAAAGAAATAAAAACAGAAATATCTCTAAAAAGGATAATAATTGCAAGAATAAAATGTGTAGATTATTTAAATAAGACAAACGAGTTGATTACCTATTTCTAATGGTGTACAAATATTCTGCAGCCAATTTAGATGTAATTTCGTCCTCTCTGAGTATTTAGTAACATTTTTCTGAGTCGTTTAGAATTTAGAAACCCCGGCCAGACGCAAAAAGGTGTGTGTCTCTGTGGGTCTGCACTACGTGAGTGTTGACAGTACTCGTGCACACAGAACGAGCAGTATGAAACGGGTAAACGAGAGAAGGTTTTCCACTGCTTAATCGCTCACAGATGTTTGTTTAGATTGAGCGGATACAAAAAAGTGTAAAAGGATGATGATAATAATAGTAAAAAAAATGTGTCACTAAATTTACTTGGGCAGCCGTTAATATACCATGTAAAGTCTCTGTGTGGAAAGCACTGCAATTTTATAAGAATAGTGTATGAGAGTAGTCCACATTACAACTGTTACAATAAAGACACAGGTGAACGATATTGTTGGAATCACTTTTTTCAGGATAATGTTTTTAGCTGATGAATGGTATATGTGTATAATGATCAGACTATTTTAGGTGTGAAAAAATACAGTTGGCTTTATAGTTATAAATTTGATTCCATCTCCTTTCAAAACATTGTTATACAATACAACACAACACGAACATTTGTTTTTAATACTGTTTTATTCATTCCCTTCACTCTTCAGGCTGAAACAGACGTTGCTGTCTCCGTTTTCTGCTCAACACATTCAACAGTCCTTATTTCACAGAAAAAGTGATTGTCTTTTATTAAACTTCAGTTACATTCTGAATTGTTCGATGCCACACTCTACTCGTTTCTGATCATCGTCTGCATCGTTTCTACAGCTGACGATGAAGCCAGCAGCTTTTCCTTCCTGCGTTTCATCGATGTGTCTCCTGCCGAGATGTCAAACGTCATGCTTCAGGGGACTCTAGTGAGGTCAGTTACTTCACACTTACACCAGTGATTATTCTTACATGGAGGAATAGTTCTGCAAATGAAAACTCTGTCATCACGTCGTTCTAGACATGCATGTTTTTTTTTTTCTCCTGTGGAATTTTTTTAAGAATGTTGGGAAGCAAACATGATATGAGCCCACAGACTTTAAGGAGAAAGAAACATTTCTCAAAATATCTTCTATTCATGACTCTAATAAGAATTTCTCCTGAACACAAAAATTATTTTGAAAGTTGCCAATAATCAATCAGTTGAGGGTATCCACTGACTTTTTCTTGATACTATTAGTCACTAGTTATTATAAGTTAGTATAAGTTATATAGTTATTATATATTTAGTTATTAGTTATTATAAATGTGTTACTTTTTGTGTTTAACTTAGAGAATATCTTCTTTTCCTTTTTTTCAGGTGGTTAGCCTTATATCTTTCTTTCAAATCAGCTTATCGGCTCCACCATAGCCGTCAGTGGGATGAAGAAGAAAAGACGAATGAAGTTAAAGGGAGAGGCCGATTAGAAAAGCTATGTCTTTCACACAGGGATCTCATCTTGTGGCTCAATAGGCCAACATCTTTCCCAAATGTCCACAGCAGTCCTGTTCTACAGGTATGCTCTGTCCTTCTTATTTTGCTTTGTCACATGACTGCATATACTGTATACATATATCACCATGTGCATGCATTTCAGCTAGTGGTGTAAAATAATAGCAAATAAATCACAACATCAGATACGGTGGCTTCATAGCTTGAGTTTATTCTTAGATTTATTTTAGAATGATGAAATGTTGCAAAAGATGTAAGACCCGTATGTCAAAGGCATGTTTGCATAGGAAAAAGGGAAAGCAGAATGGGAAAAACAGTGAATTTTAAACATGATTTTTGTGTGTACAGCATACTTGTCAACAATGGTATGTGAAAATAAGGGATACCCCCCCATAGTAATATGTTTTTTATTAATATTTACAAAGAATAGAATAAATAGTACACATTAGAAAAAGCTGCGAATAAATTAGAAAACAACTTAGCTTATTAAAATTAATAGCTATTAAAAAGAAATTGAGTCAAATTATCAAATCTCAACCTTTTCTTCACTGTATAATTTAAATATTCTGATTAAAGAGCAGCGAATGAATCACTCATTTAGATTTTTCGTTTGATTACATTTATTAAAATGAGGTGTCACTAAAAATGCACAGATCTATAATGGAAGCATTGGATCGATTTCTTTCAAGTCGTCGACTGGACTTGTGAGTTTAGTTACCGTGGCCTGGAGAGTGACCATCTTGTCTGACCAAGTTGAGAGTCCTCCCTCGACATCCTTAATATTCTCTTTCATTTGGTCAGTTTCGGAACGCACAGCGCTGGCATTATTTGTGATTTTGGTTCTCATCACTTGTAGTTCAGATTTACTTGCGTCAGTCATCTGCCAATGCGTTCTTCAACTCTTTCCTTATTACAGATGATATATCCATTCTTAAAGAAGAACTTTCGGCCTTTATTAGCTCAAAGTCTGTATTTGTATCTTCAGGCCATCCAGAAGTAGAAGTGACAGGTCGGCCGGGCTCGCTGGAACTACTCTGCCCCGAGGCTTTGGGCCTTACGGTGGTAGGGCCGGAATACTTGTATTTACGCAGATTCGCTGCCATCCTCGACTGTATTTATTTGGTCTGGTTGTCAGTTTGTTTGCAATAACAAATCCTGTCCATTCTCAGACTTTAAACAGCTGTTATTGTATTAATAATTTAAGGTTCTGTAGGAGCGCTGAAAACACGTCATTACTCCATCACGCTCGGCAGCGCCCCCAATTCGATTGTTTTCTTAATTATTGATGCTCGTTTAAGACAAAATTTGTTGTGTTTAAAAGAAAACCCACCAAGATCGACATGTTTAGATGTTATTATTATTATTATTATTATTATTATTATTGTGTGTATATGTCTGTTCAAACACCCACCCAAAACCCAGAGTGTCCACTTTCGCTCTGCTTCAAATAGTGTGTACAGATTCCATTTGGGAAACAGCGTCTATTTATCACTATCATGGAGCGCATCTGACAGTCACGCACCGCTATATGAATTGACTGTTTTGAGAATGCATAGGAGGGGCAACGGCGCCTGTAAAGGGAATCCTGCCATTCTTATACTTATTTTAAAGTGTTTCATGCCTAAATAAAATGAAACCGGGTGTCCACGTGGTCTTAAAAGTCTTAAATTTCATAAAACAAAACTTTGGCCCTTAAAAAGTCTTAAAATTAGAGAAATATTGTGTTGTAGGTCTTAAATCTTTTTAAACAGGTCTTAATTTTAAAAGTTATTGAAGTAATGTTAAGCAATCGGGTCAAACCCATCCAATCACCAACAATCTATCTAAATATTTTTTTTAATATATATTTAAGATTTTCATTGCATTGAGATGTTTATTTCACAATAGCTGTTAGACATTTTACAGCATTTTTCAAAAATTTCTAATCAAGAAAAGAAAACTAAAAACTATTTTTAATGCCAATTATTAACAATTATTTATCCCTTTACATAATCTTCCATTTACACAAAAGCTATTTACCAGAGAAAGTGTGAGTGGACATTAAATAGGCATGAAACTTAAGGTTTTATAACAGAAATGCATTAGGTTGAATATGAGTTATACTCAATTCATTTAGACCAAAAGCAAACAAATATTTTTTTTTGGTTATTCATGTAGTTTTCTTCATAATAACTAAACTTTGAACAATGTTAAACTTGTCATTTAAAAAAGAAACATTATGTTGGATAAAATGTCAATAAAACTAGAGTTTTCTTGTTTTGACACATTAAAATCTGGTTATTGAATAACTACATTTGGTTTTTTCCAATTCCATTGGTCCAACCGGGCCATTACCAAAAATCCTAAGTGTTTAGCCTCACATAAGTCTAAAATCTCAATTATAATGCTCTTAAAATGGTCCTAAAAAGTCTTAAATTTGACTTGATGAAACCTGCAGAAACCCTGTGAAAGCACAGAACAGATTCACATTTAAGAGGACGGGGCGTCCCCTGGTGGTTTGGCGGTATGGGTTGCATATAGGAAGGATCGGCTCTTTGTTGTTTATTGCTACCCTTCATAGAAACATTTAAAAGTACGGGAGAAATACAGACAAATATCTTTACAGAATGTTAGCAGGATAGAATTGTAAAATACGGGAAAATCCTGGGAATAACGGGAGGGTTGACAGGTAAGGTGTACAATCCTTTTTAGTTGACTCTTATTGGCACACATGAACAAAAGGTTGTACATACAAAAAATTATTATTTCTCAAGCATAACCCAAAGGACAAAGTGGAGCAGATCTGCTTTTGGATCTGGGCTTGTTAACATGCTGGTACAAATTCTATAACATGCTCTTGCATGCTCTGTTTTGGAGTTTTTGTGTATGGGTGTGCAGCTTTACTCCTGCCTTGGGTTACCCCACTGAACCAGATGAAATGACCCTCATCATTCATTAGCGCCAATGGCTCATATTTCGCTGTGGAAACCTACTTCCACTCACCCACGAGACACTACAGCATTGCTGTATATCAAATGCTGATGGGAATATCAAAGGTCCAAACTGATTATACAGGAAAGGAAAGATGATAGAGGAATGGATGCTGGATGTCCCAGTCCAGAAGCTACAGTGTCGTCCCAAGGGGGCCAAACAGAGGCAAGGTTAACCTGCAGTTTGGCGCAATGGCGTGCGTATTGGCTACGGTCAGGGGAAGCTGTGTTCAGAAGGTGCTGACTGAAGTGTAATTTTATCCACTTCCCACTATGACTTTTATACCACACAAGCGTCTCCTAGCTCCACTGGGGCATGGACAGGGAACACGAAACCACAACAATCAGCTCCCCGTGTGCAAATGTGGACTGGCCCATATCAAGCACTCAGAGGCCTGGATGTTGTGTTTCTTTTTAAAAATATATACTCATCGGACACTTTATAAGGTGCACTTGTACAAATGGAAATGTCTAATTAGTCAATCACATGGGATGGCATGTGGTCAAGTTCATGTGTTGAAGTTTAAACCGAGCGTCAGAATGGGGAAGAAAGGTTATTTAGGGTGCTTTCACACAACAGTGATTGTTTGGTTTGAACTAGTTGAAACGGACCAAAATGCAGTCATGTGACAACATCCACATCACTTGATCAGATATGAACACATTTCCTAATTTGCTTTCAGGTTGGTCAGAATTAACATGCAAGCAAATATTCCTGTGGAACACCTGAAAGTAAAGATACAACTTAATAGAAATACAGTGAATTTTAAACATTCTTTTTGTGTGTACAGTCTCTTTTTAGTTCACTCTAATTAGCAGACATTCTGAAAGAAAAGGTCAATAAATAGCTGAACTCTGATTATGAAGATGTTGTGTTTCTTTTTAAAAATGTAAAAATTAAACAAGCAATTCAACGAGGCGTTCAAACCCTGATGGAAACATTCTCTTTTTCAAGAACCGATAAAATTGAATGCATGTCAAGATTGGGAAGAAAAGACATTAGCCATGCTAACTAATGGCTTAAAGTGTAAGCACCTGCCTTTTTGAAGATAAGATTAATAGTAGATTTCAAACCTTCCCCAGACTCGGTTTAGAGCAGTTCAGTTTTCTCCAAACATTGCAACATTCTGTGATTTTTGAATTGTAAACCAAGAGACTCTGGTTTCCAGTGTGTGCTTGAGAATCATCAGGTATTGCTCAAGCCCATCGTTGAATGTGAGCCGAAGGATCCTCCTCTCTGAGGTGCTCTGTGCAGATGTAGCTGATCTGTGTGTTGTTGTGTGGTAATGAGCATTTCATTTGTTTGTATCAGTCAGTGTGCAGCCGCAGGCAGGAGTGCTGTGAGAATCTCTGGATCATTCATTCCTCATCTGTGTTTGTACAGTGACTCTCACTGAGCTCGTACTTTATGAAACGAGAAACGAGCACTCCTGCTGAGAGACTCCACAGCGCCCTTTCTTTCCTTTTATTTTCTTTTATTCCTTTTTTCTTTCTTTCTTTCTTTCTTTCTTTCTTTCTTTCTTTCTTTCTTTTCTTTTTTTCTTTTTCTTTCTTTCTTGGTTTCTTTCTTTTCTTTTTTTCTTCTTTTTTCTTTTTCTTTCTTTCTTTCTTTCTTTTTTTCTTTTTTCTTTTCTTTCTTTTTTTTTTTTTTTTTTTTTTTTTTTTTTTTTTTTTTTTTTTTTTTTTTTTTTTTTTTTTTTTTTTTCTTTCTTTCTTTTTCTTTCTTTTTCTTTCTTTCTTTCTTTCTTTCTTTCTTTTTCTTTCTTTTTTTCTTTCTTTCTTTCTTTCTTTTTTTTCTTTCTTTCTTTTTTTTTTTCTTTCTTTCTTTCTTTTCTTTCTCTTTTCTTTCTTTCTTTCTTTCTTTCTTTCTTTCTTTCTTTTCTTCTTTTTTTTCTTTCTTTCTTTTTTGCTTTCTTTTTTAAAGTCATTGCATTTTTGACATATATTCTTTGTTTATTGATTTTTTTGGCTTTTTCTTTTGTTAATTCTGGCTATTTATTTATTTATTTATTAAAATATGAGAATTTTATTTTGTTTGCTTTCTTGCTTTGTCAACCCTGTTTCTTTCATTTTTTGTGTTTCCTTGTTTTAATCATCATTGTTTTGGCTTGCTTTTTATTGTTTGTTCATGTATTCTTTTTACTTGTCCTATTTTTTTCTCACTTATTATTATTATTGTTATTTCGTTCTGATTTAATTTCTTTGTTTTATTTTTGTTTGTTGTTCTTTCATTTGTTTTCCCCTCTATACGTTTTCCCTCACTTTCTTGCTTTGTCAGACCGTTTCTTTTATATTTCACTTTCTTTTATTCTCTGTGTTCCTTTCTTAATCATTGTTTTTTGGCCTGTTTTTGTTATTTGTTCATTGAATCTTTTTTTATTGTTATTCTGGAATTTTATTCATAAATTTTGCTGTCTTCTCTGTTATTCTGTTTATTTATGTTCTCTCTTTCATTATTCCACATTTTCACATTTTCATTTCATTGCTGTATTTTTATTACACTTCTTTCATTTTCTTGTTCTTTTACATATTGCTTTATTTGTTTGCATCTTTAATTTTCCTTCTTGCTTGATTTTTTTTTTTCAAATTTCTTACTTCTACTTTATTCTTTTAGTTATTGCTCTTTTTCATATCTTTCCACTTTCTCGCTGTTTCTGTCATCACATGTCTTTCACACCTCATCCATCATTAGCTCCTAGGCTCCTCTAAATGAATCTGACAGCTTTGTTTATTCTTGTCACTCACGTGGATGCGGACAGGAAACAGGCAGATATATAGGCTGCTCTTTATGATTCATGTGGGTCATTAGAGCTGTAGTTCTGACCATGACCCCATCTGGACGTCTGTTACCACTGTGGTTTCATTTAGGGTATCACTTCTGCACAGCGTGACCTCTTGGCTTGTGATAAATGGAGCTGATGAGATAGGAGTTGGGTTTACATTAGATTATGGGTAACTTGATGTAGGGAGCGCATAGATCACTAGGAGGTGCTAAAGACCCATGGATTGCTCTTTTTAGAAAACATTCAAGCACAATGTGGGAAACCGCCATCCTCAAACACCCACTTAGTCATACGTGTTGACTTTTTGACAATGCATGATTTAGTAGGGGCTAATTTGATACATGAACTATTTTCTCTCTCTTTCCTGCAGGATCTGGTGTTCACATCTACAGGGTCTTTATCCATCTGTCACACTGATGCAGTGATCCATAGCAGACGCTCATCCACTAGAACGCTCAGACAATGCCAACCTACTCAACCACCCAAGTTTTACTCGCCGTTACACCCAGGGTAAGAAACACACATTCCCTCAAAAAAGAAAACATCCTAGTGGACTATCTGCTTGTTAAGTCTGAAATCACACATCATAGTCTCTTAGTGCAATGGCTCTCAAACTGGGGGTCAAGACCCCCCAGGGGGTCGTTTGGGGATTTCAAAATATCTCATATATGTTATTAAACTATTAAAATTACAACAATTCATCCATAACTTACAGAAGATAAAATATTATTTAATAGTTACATAAAAAACAACATGCAAATAAAAAAATCATCAGTCTTTCCATTTTTTTTTCATTGCATTGCGACCCCTTGGGTTATTAACAACACCGCAATAGGATTAGTTGCAGAAGATTGATTTTACAGTACAATGTTCAACTTTGACACCTTTGCGGCACTCGTACATAAAAAATAAAGGGCACAATTGAGCATAGAGGATGATCTCCAAGTGAAAATCTCCAAAATTAAACAAAGAATAGTCTTGTTCTGTAAAACATTGTGCCCACCTGCCTCATTAAGTGAGGTTAATATTAAATTGAATGAACAATGACTATAAAAAAAAATTTTACTGTCATATTGTGAATATGCCAATTGCCAAGATCAAACTGCGATCGTGTTGTCCATTATATCATTTACTATTCTCAGGTGGTCAGACAGTGATTCACCTTTATCTATATATTTTTACATACTGGCGTCTGTGTTGCAACAAGTTTAAAGACTGTAGTGAAAGCTAACAACATGATTTTGTAACAAAAAAATTGCTTTAGTCTGCGATAAGACTACACAGAGTATTTGTTTGGCTAATAAACGGCTAATGCTATCTTAATTTTAATCAGGGTGTCCGCAGGGTCTTAAAAATTATTAATAGCTGATAAATCTATTTAGAGAAATATAAGGCCCTTAAAAGGTATTAAAATGTCTTAAATGCTAACGCAAGGTATTCAGTTTTGTATCAGCATGCTAAAGTTTGCCTGAATTTAATCTGTGAATATCGGGATGCTGTGTAGTTTATGAAATCGATTAAATACAGCTGGAGCTGACATCATGCTGCTTGTTTACTGCAGTAACCAAGGAAACACCATTATTCCTGCTGTTTAGGTGCCACCTGCTGGATTAGTATTTTTATTCTGTATGTGAATAACGTTTTAGTTTCGGATTTGTTTCTTACAATCAGTATTTATAAAATATACTGTAAATTAAAATGTCGCCAATGTTACCAGTTGAAACCTAAAGTGGCGAAGAGGTCTTAAAATGTATGAGAAGAGTCTTAAAAAAGGTCCTAAATAGTATTGAATTTCACTCTCTGATGCCTGTATATACCCTGATATTGAGTAGAGACTTGGACCCGGAAACGGTATTCCATGTCAGTATTCTAACACCAAAGATAAAAATCATTTACTCACCCATGACTTATTATTATTATTTTTTTTTTGCATTGAAGACAAAAGAGGATATACTGAATAATGTTGTAAACCTGTAACCATTTGCATCTATAGCATTTGTTTTTCCTACTGTGGAAGTCAATGGTTTCATGTTTTTGACATTCTTCTGAATATCTTCTTTTGTGCTTAAACTGTTACGGAATAAGTCAAGGGTGATTAAATAATGACAGAATTTTCGTTTTGATTAGACGTCTTTATTGTCCACACATCTGGAAATTCATCTTTGGCCTCACAAAATGTTACTAAACATCATCAAACATTACAAATGAGCAATTCCAGTGTTATGGATGTGATATTTGCAGTAAAAAATTCTAAATATAAATACACAAAGAAAGTATATGCTAACATTAGATCGAACCTTCAGTTTGTATTTTCCAAAACTACTAACCACGGAGTTATGGGAGCAAAATAAAAAAAATCTGTAAACATTTTAAATTTTAAATAAGGAAAATAAAATGTTATGGATGTGACCAAAAAAGTATGCGAGTTACAATGTACAACATACTTTGTAGAAATTCTGTGAATTAAACAGTGCTAATGAAAAGAATAAGAGTTGCTCACTATTAAACAAAAATGATTGATTTTATTTTATTTGACATTTTTGTATATATGAGGAAAAATCTTGGTTAAGGATGTGACATCTCTCCGTTATGGATGTGACAGATGTGAAATTGCCACTCGTGCGACTTTGGTACATCAAATGTAATAGTTTGAAAACATAGACAGAGCCATTTTGGAGTATTTTTACAGTACTGTTGAATACAAGCATGCACAAAAAATTAGAAAGGGTTGTCACTACTTTGGTGAAAACTTTATTTATTTCATGGCAGTTTATTTCATGGCAGGGTTGACATTTGCATGGAATTGCTCAAATAGAAAACACAAACATAGAGAACAAACACAAAGCTTCCTACACCATGGATTACCAACACACGATCGTGGCTACAAGATTATGGATTGTAGATTATAAATGAGAAGATATAGATTGACAGTGTCACAGAATAACATATAAAGTACTTTATGGTCATTTGTTCAGTATGGTAAAAGCAGACGGTGTAAAATTTATCTTAAAAATATTTATTTTTGCTGTGTGTACTCTGTATCGTCTACCAGAAGGAAGCTTTTCAAATTCATAATAAGGAAGAGTGAGTGTGAGCTATCTAGTTTTTTATGTGGACTATCCCTTTAAGTGGATAATGACTAGTATAGCTTTCGCTCAGTTTGGTGGTTTGAAACAATTCCAGATTTCCTTATGGAGTAACTCTCGTTTTTCCAGATCCAGCAAGTGTTTGGAACAAGTCAGAAACTCTTGAGCATGGTTTGCTATTGAGGGTGGTCAGCTGCTCACAGCGATCTCCCGCTGTCTCAGAAACAAACTTGCTATCAATAATGAAAGGCTTTTTCTCTGTGTGGCCCTCACTACAGGCCTGGTTTATTTATCCTCTTTGACCCCCTGACAGATCTTCTGCTCGGCTAATCATGACCCCGGTGGAGAGTAACCAAACAACACAAGCCCACCAGTGAGAAATCAGAGGTCTTGCTTCTCTGGCTGTGAATGTACAGCCCATCAAAAACCACACCGTCATTTGGGATAGTCTCAAGTTATTCTCAAAGATATCGTGAACTCAGAATTTTTGGTTTTAAGGGAATGTGGTAGGCGAGACTATAATATCGTCTAATGGTTCAAGATCAACATTCCTATCAAATTATCCCAGCCAAAACTCATATTATTAAAACACATCATATTATCATTAGTGTTTACTTACTGTGATGGTAAATATATCATTCTTTTAATGATATAATAATGCTTTAATTCTAAGAGTTCTCGTTTTATTTTAATTCTTCCAATGAATTTTATTCAAATTAATCATAATTATTTGCATTATTTTATGCTTACTGTTATTATAATTATTTAATGATCTTGATTTTAGTGAATGTTTATTTTCTTATAATTCTTATCATTATTGTTTAAAAATCTAAGGATTAATATTCTTTTTGTATCATATTTGATATAATTCTTGTTTATTTTTATGGTCTAATTAGAATTGTCATTCATTCTTTATTTAATTAACATTTTAAAAAAATATTTGAGTATATTCTTCCTTTTTAAAAACTTTTATCCAAACCATAACCCACACTTTAAAGTAGAAAAGATTATTTTACATATTATTCAATGAAAAATTCAAGCCCTGAATCCTAACCGTAACCCTAAACATAATTGGAAAATCTGAAATCTGGCAGATAGAAAAATGTTCCAGTTCCAGACAAATTGTTGATCCAGGAAACTTCCTACATAAGCTAGTCAAGATGTTAATCTTTTATATGTGCCCATTTTGGTTTTACTGAAACATATCTGCTCTGTTAATGGTTCAATCATGTTCAAGGAACAGTTTTCTGTTTTTTTCCCCTCCAACATCTGCTGTTAGCTTGGCTAATGCCAGTTTATCTTTGTGTTATCCCAGGCCTGAGATTTGGGATCGTGTCTGGCCTCATGGCCTTGCTGTGAGAATTGGCACAGCATTGGCACTCGCCTCTAGGCACCGGGGGCATATGGGCACTGTGGGAAAGTGATAAGATAGATTAGTCGCCTTTTTTCTCTTTATTCATGAGGGACTCTTGACCCTGTTGGCTTTTTATGGCCACATCTGTGTGTTCGCGCTCCCATTGGTCAGCTGTTCGCTACAAAACTGGAAGCCCGGCCAAAGCTGAGCTGTTTTTCATCAGAGATAAGAATGAAAGGAAGAAGATAATATCATCCGCTTGTCAGCACGCCATAAAATTGTCCATAATGCTGAAAGAGGGATAATGCAAGAGGCAGAGGGAGAGGAAAAAAAAGAAACATGCAGTGGAAGGGATTGTGAGTAGTGTGAATCACTACAGGAAATGGTCATCTGTTACTCAAAGGCCTGTTAGCGCTGTTAGCACCGCTGACCTCTGCCACGCTTTCCTGCCAGAGCGGCGGGGTTCGGACAAAATGTCAGAAAGATAGGGTTGTATGTGTGTGTGTGCACACGTTCAGCAACTGGAAATGATTCTTCTACTCCTGAAGGTGCAATTTGTTTGGCGTTTCTTAGCAATAAAAGAGTGAACAGGGAAATGGATGCCAATTATCTGGAGGACAGACAATTTGATAGTGTAAACAGCCTCTGAGGTGTTGAATAATGGCTTTTCTTATTCCCTAGGTGACTTCGGTACCCCTGGAACGCTACTGTGCGGATCGCAGCGCTGAGTATGAATGGAGGTTAATGCGCGACGGGGGGAGTCTCATTGCTAAGCAGTGCTTCCTGTATGGATCCCCCGAGCTGGCATGTGCTTGGGCTCAACGCTCTCAGTCCTTCCTCCCGCTGAACCCAGGGGGCGTCATGGCCCTGCAGCAGAGGCACGGCTGGTCCTTTATAAGGATTCCAGGTGGGTGAAATCCTGGGTGGGAGCTAGCGTGCGTTTGTGTTTGTTTATGCTTGCCCGTGTGTAAAAGTGGTGGAGAGGTACTTGATTTTTTCCAAGACGTTTGTATCCGGCTATTGTCCTTGAGAAGACATTTTTATTTAAGACAAAGCACTTTCTCACGTTCATTGGTTTGTTCATAAGAGTCTCGAATGTCTCCAGAGGAAGTCTCAATTTAATTGAAATTTATAATGCCATGAATGGCGACAACTCCCTCTCTTATGGTGTGGGCACATAATGATGGGTATACACTACATTATTTCAGGCTCCATTTCATTGTTTGGCCGTTTACATTTATGCTTTTATCCAAAGTGACTTACAGATGAGGAACAAAGCAATTCATCAAAGAGCCAACATTGATTGTAGTACACAATGGCAGGTTCATTAGACGAATAGATTAGAAAACCGGAGAAAAAATGGAAAGAATGTGTGTGTGGACCTTGGTATTTCCTGCATTATGGGGACAAAATGTCACCTTAAGTACAGCAATACCAGTCATTTGGGACTTTGGATGGATGTATATGGATATTTTTGGATTCCAATGAGGAAAACAGCTTATAAACCATATAAAAAGATTTTTTAATAATTAAAATATATGCAGAAGCTTTTCTGTAAGATTTATGGTTGAGGGATAGATTGTATTGTTTAAAACAATTATTTTAAAATTATGACTTTGGAAAGTCCCCTTAAATCATGTGTGTTTGTGTATGTACCTGATATTTCCTACATTAATGTGATAAATTATCCCTACAAGTGTTGGTTTTTTTGACATTGTGAGTCAGTCTTATGGGTTATACAATATGAAATATTAAGAAAAAGTAAAAATGTTTTTTGAAGAAGGCCACTGGGTCAAGCCTCGGTTGAATCAGTTTGCATTTCTGTGTGGAGTTTGCATGTTCTCCCCGTGTTCGCGTTGGTTTCATTCGGGTGCAAAGACATGCGGTACTGGTGAATTTGGATAAGCTAAATTGTCCATAGTGTATGTGTGTGAATGAAAGTGTATTTATGTTTCCCAGTGATGGGTTGCAGCTGGAAGGGCATCCACCGCATAAAACATATGCTGAATAAGTTGGCGGTTCATTCGGCTGTGGCAACCTCTGATGAATAAAGGGACTAAGCCGAAAAGAAAATGAATGAATGAAAAATGCTTTTTAAGAGGGCTGTGTTTAGGGCAGAGTTGGGGTAAGAGGACAGAATATTCAGTACAATATTTACACCGATGGTAAGTCCCCCTAAATCATGAAAACTTGCATGTGCAAGAACATGTTTTAAGAGTGTAGTATAGTTAAGAGCTTGTGGAGAAGGTGTGTCTTTAGCTACTTCTTGAAAGATGGGATGGTTGCAGCTGATTGGTTTGCACTGCAGCTCATTCCATCAAAGAGGCACAGAGAGGGTAAAGGTTCTGGAGAGAGACTTTGCCTCATTGCGAGAAAACAAGGTGTTTTCAGATCTGAGGCAAATTGGGCTTGTTCAAGTGAGTGAAAACTGCATAGTGTGAATTATTGAAGACCCGATCCAAAAGAAGTGCAGATGACAGTGTAATATATAATAGGCTAAACATATGGACCTTTTTGCAAATTCGAGGCTTCCACTGTACTTCCACTTAAACGTATTTACACTTAAATACGTTTCGCCTGAAAATAACAACTGCAATAACCTGTAGGCAACGAGAGACCAAGATATTGATTACTGTTTCCATCTGGTATTGCCATGAGTTTACATTCGTTTTAAAGTTTTGAACCCCTATCTTTGGATTTTGCTTTATTTCTATAACAATTTATGTCATTTGTAGATGCTCTGTGTGACAAACAAGTACTAGTGAATGTACAAACTCTTGTTCTGTGGACTACAAATAGTGGAAAACATGCAATTAAAAAGGATGAGAATCACAATTTTAGTTGTGTTTTGGTTCAGTATTTTGTATTAGCAATTCTGTATTTTGAATTTCATTTTGGTGCACCTTTTCACAACACGCCCATAACAATCTGTTTGGTTTGGTCAGTAAGTGGAGTTTTTTTTTACCTCTTGCTGTTCAAACTTATTCAGCCACATGAGCATTCACTGTGCTGGCAATCAGATCAAATCTAATTTTGACTAAGTGACGAAGGAAAGAAGTTTTAAATGTTTAGGCCCTGTGATTGTATCGATTGAAAACATCAGAATTAATTGGGGACCAAAGTCATGTAGTACAATATGAAAAATTATCTGCCAACTTTGAAAAATGATGTAGCATATAGTCAACATTAATCAAATCGTTATTAATCAAGTCCTTTGTCTATGTTTAATAGTGTAGCCATGTATGGAGCACAGTCCACACAGAAGACACTACCCAACTAGTGTTTTTATGTTGATGAATGTGAAAAATTTGCTTGACTGCCTTGAACACACACAGAATTGTTAAAAAATACTGGACTTCGCCAGGCAACATAAAACATGACCTCACTTTTAGATCAAACACAAACCAGAAAACTCCAGCTCTAGCTTCTTATGGCACGACTTTAGTCCCCAAGGAACCCCATGGTACTGCAGCGTTTTGGGGCCAAAGTGCATTTCAATCAAAGAGAACTCACAGAGTGCCTAAAAAAGAGACTGAGGCCCATGGGAGAGTGTCAGAGGTCACGGAAGAGGCCACGTCTGAGGGCCCGTGCACCTCTTAGTCACTGTCGTTCTTTTGGCACCATTATACAGACGTTCATCACATTAAGCATGGCAGTGCGATAAGAGCAGGCGATACTTATTTTTGCAGATAAGATGATTTTTTTTTGCGCAAGGTTTGTGTGCGCGTTCCAGTGTAATTGCTGGGATCAGACTGGGAAACAGAAAGAAAAGAGGTCTGGGAGCGCTTGTGAAGTTGGGAGGGGGGACAAAGCAAGGAAGTTGGACTATTGGACATTGTTTCTGCACAGCATTAGGTAAGCGCTTTGAATGTGCCCGAGTGTGTCTGTGTGTGTGTGTATCGCTCTGAATGTTCATTCACAGGCTTAAGGTGTTTCAGAGCGCACTTCTCCCATTTTCTCAGAGTCATTCTGTACCCAGGGAAGGAAATGACACAAGACTGGGTAACAGTCATTGAAGCTTGTTGGTGCTCCCACCACTGCCTAATGGAGCTGAAGGCCTGCATCTCCTTATAGAGGCTGCCAGAGTGTTTTTGAGCAAAACTGGAACCTGTGTTGAAGGATTTCTAATTATAGGGTTACTCGTGAAACGCGTGCAAAATGAACCACAGTAACATAACTTTTTTATTTATGTTGGGGGGCATGTATTACTGTGCTTATGTTAAACTAATTATATAACTAAATTTGTAAATGTGTAACTTAAAGGCCACCTATGATAACTTTTATAAGCTGTTTGGTTGTTTTACATCTTGTAAAAGGGGTAAAATAGGTGCCCTTTAAGATGTTAATCAAAATATATTAAATTTAATTTTATCAGCGTTATATAAAAGACACTTAAATTGACCTGCCCTTAAAACTGAGTTCAAGTGGGTTGCCTGTCTGATGTGAAAGCCTGGTTGTCTTTGAACTTTATAGATTTCAATGAGAGGAAAACTGAAATAATTGTGTTCGGCCTGTCAAATTATTCTAGGACACCCCCAGTAAATCTTGGTAAACCAAGTTTTTCTGTGAAGCCTTGGGTAAAAAATTTGGGTGTTATCTTTAGTGATGGCTTGAGATTTGATAAACATTAAACACAAGATTAGACTACTGTAACTCACTATATTTGGGATCAGTCAGACAACTCTATCCCAGTTTAAAATGCTGTTGCAAGGCTTTTAACTGGTACCAAAAAACATGACCACATCACACCAGTCTTGCGCTCGTGTCACTTTTAAAATTCTTCTCTTGGTTTTTAAATCACTAAATGGCCGGGCACCTTCTTATTTGTCAGACCTTTGTGCATCCCACAAGTCGAGGCTGAAATGCAGGGGTGACCGTGCTTTCGCAGTAGCTGGTCCTATCTTGTGGAATGCTCTGCCCCTCTATATTAGACTTATATCATCTCTGTCTGTTTTAAATCTAGAAAAAACTTACCTTTTTGATTTGCCATTTTATCAGTCAAAATTATTTGTTTTAGCTATAATTTTATATCTTCTCTTTGTGATTTGTATTGTGCAGCACATTGGTCAATTTTTGTTGTTTAATAGTGCTATCTAAATAAAATTGACGTTGACAAATAATATGGTCACGTTTCTGAAAAGTCAAACAAAAAAATAAAATAATTCTAAAACTAGCATATAATCTATTTAGTATATACAGGGGTTTTCAAACTATTAAATCCCACTGACCCATCTCCCCCCCAAGAAAGACCCCAATGCTGAAAGAAAAAAAAAACTTGTTTGAAAATGATTAATATTGTTCAGAAATAGGAAACAAACACAATCTAATATATTATTAAGAAAATTATTTTCTGTCTTTTAAGTTATATTGTTTAATTGTGTAATTTGCATATTATAATGCTATATTAATAAATTAATTAATTTACTAATTATTTTAGTGTATTTAAACATTTTTAATGATATTTTTTAAATAAGATTTTTCATAATTTATTTGTCTTATTATATTATTATAGTGATGTTGTTATTTTTAATGCATTTATTTATCTTAACAAGTTATTATTTATTTTAATTTTAATTATGCATTTATTATTGAAACTATTTGCTCTTTTTTATTGCATTTAAATGATAAATGCTTTATGTCCAACATTGATCAGGCCCTCGGGAACTGGTTTGAAACCCCAAGTAACAAAGCATGGTAATACTAAAAGGATGTTTATTTACATCTTTAGAGATAGCAAACGCATTTAACCCTCAAACAGAAAAGGACATTGTTATCTGCCCTTTTCATAAACATTTACTGTGTTTTTCCATCATCACTCAATTACAGTCATGTAGCAAGATTCAACTCAGAATTCTGACACCATCAACACAGCTGTCCATCCTGTGCTTGTGTTGCTCCTGTACCGTTTCTTTCCCATTATTTGGAAGGCAGGCCACAAAAGGACAGACTCTGTCCTACAATAGCTCTGCACATTGTTTTAATGCTGCCACTGCTGCTTTGAGCTGTTGTTTTGAGGGCGAGAGAGAGAGAGTGAGAATATGCTGCAGAGCTGGGCTCACAGACAGCCTGTGGGAAACTCTGCTTTCCCTTCCTGTTCTTTCAAAGAATCTCTGCACTCCAGCAAAATGGCCGGAAATATTCCTGGCCTTTTTGATTTGGGGCCCAAACAACAGTGACTGCATAATTGTTTGTGATCTACTCCCTCGTCCCGCCTTTCTGCCTGTGAAAAACAGCCGGCTTTCAGCAAGGTGTTTGGGAAGATTATCCTTCGACCAGACGTCTGGTCTTTTCTTTGATCAGGGTTTTTGGGCAAAACACTGTTTTTTCATGCACCTGTCAATTTTTGGATTTTGATGAAAGGCTTTTTTTTCTATCTAATGGAAAAAGAACATCCAAAATACATTTTTAAACATACAAAATACATGTTTTTTTTTACATTTTCAAAATAGATTTGTAATTTAAATTTAATATACACTCAAAAAATGACATTTTCTGTTTGTTCAAAATACTTAAAAGGAGCTGAGTTTTTTTTGGGGGGGACAACCCTTACATTTGTAAAAACCATTAAGTTAACTTAATTCCTTCATGTTATCCCAACACAAATCGATTGTGTGGAACCCAGCATTTTTATCAGTGTATATATGAGCAATATCACACGAGTAGCAGTGCAATATTGCTGTATATCGGCACTGGTGGGAGGCATGCGTTGGTAATAGTGTATAAAAAAGAAAATTAAACATAGATAGTCTAAAAATTATTTTGTATGAGGAACTACTTTCTTCCACCATTCACATCTGCAGTTGACGTCAGAACAGCAGAAGCTATTGCTACTTCACAGACGCCATTTTAGAGCTAGTATTTGAATGATTTACTAGCGTAATCAGAATCAGAATCAGAATCAGAAAGAGCTTTATTGCCAGGTATGTTCACACATACTAGGAATTTGTTTTCGTGACAGAGTTTCTACAGTGCAACAGCATTACAGAGACAGGACAAAAAACAGATAATAAATATATTTAAAAAAAAATGTCTAAAGTGATGACAAAACAGGTGATTTTGCTCACATTTTAAGATTATAAAGCTGAACGGCGTGAAATGCCATCAGTTTACAGAGATTGTCCAGTATTTCTCGGTTGCAATGGGGATATTACAATAATTAACCCCAAAAAAACAAAACAAAGCAATCACTACTAGATTACTGTTGTGTTTGCGATAAGGAAAAACACTAAACACATGTGGGCATTTCTTCTTTCTTTCTTTTTACTGAACTAGTCTGCAGTAACTGAAAACAGGAGACTCATTAGAAACAAACAGATGGTAACTCAGGGTTATACAAATATTTTAAAATAGTCACTATCCTTATAAATAAACTGCATAGTTGCTATCTAAACAACTACATTCTCGCCTAAAAAAGCCTCAAAAGTACATTATGTTGTCCAATAGCTGCGATATTTGTTTAACTGTTATGAGTTTTTTGATCTGCTGTCACTCTATGTGGGCGGAGTAATACAGAAGGATGAGGAGGCTGTACGAGTTCTGATTTTGCAGAATACCGCATGACTATCAGCCAATGAGGTTCGAAAACCAGACAGAACTGTTGTATGTATCATACCTAAGTATGCAACATACATCTTCCAACTTTACAGTTTTATTAGTGTATATTCTGAAGTTTTTTACAATGGGCTATGTTCATACTTGATTTGCCGTTAATATATTTTTTCCTACATTTTTATTAGTTTTTTTTACTGGCTGAAATCTCTGTATGATCCTCTAACTCAAAAAAAGTAAAGGAAAAAAATGTTTTCAACATGACTGCATATACAGTGTTCAGATTTCAAATATGTATTCAAATTAGGGCAAATTTTATGAAGTTATACCTAATTTGCATATTTCTAAAGAACAGTATTTTTTACTATTATTATTCCATATATAGGGCTGAACAATATATTGTTTGAGCATCAATATCGCAGTGTGTGTATCTGCAATAGTCACATCGCAGGATTAGATTGTTTATTAAAGATTTAAAGGTAAATATACAATTAAAAATAATTTTTTTTCAATTACTTATACAATGATGACCATGTTTTATGACCACATTTTATATTTGATTGTTTAATTTCTGTACTTCAGTATACTGTTTCACTCTCCAGAAAACCATAAAACACTGTTTATTTAACTTTTGTTTTTGCTCTGTCGCATTAATATATGCTTCTAATTTCTTATATTTTATACCAATGCACTTGCATAGAAAAAGCCTTGATCTTCAAAGTACATCTAAATGAACGGAATCTTTCCGAAGAGAGCTCTTCCAATCATCTGGTGAAATGATATTCTAATCGTAATATATTGCAGCAAAATAAAATATTGCAATATCATTTTTCCTATATCGTACGGCCTTTTTTATACTGATTCTACATTTATTTTGTTATAGTAAACAAAAAATCAAACTGACAAAAAGCAGGGATCAGTATGGGAACAGAATCACTCTGATTTCCCATGAGCTCCATTGCTCACAATACGTCTTCAAGACCACCACGTATTTTGTTTGTGCAGGTCAAAGGCTGCAAATGTCATGACATCGACCTTTCCTGAGTTGTTTCTCTGTTGCAGATCTCCTTCTAGTCTGCAGAGGGAGCATTTTGCTTGGATTTGCTTCTTTTGCTCTTTTTTTTTTAAATTGGAAATGTGGCCACATATTTCACCCCCTGTGTTTTTGTGTTTGGGTTTGTTCTCAGATCCCAGACAGGATCTGGTGAGTATAATCGATATATGACAGATTTATGACAGCATCCATCATTTGCTTGTTTCATTTCCCACTCCAGCAAGATCTGTGGTTGCTCAAGTTTTGCAAGAATCCAAATACACAGTGTGTGGTGAATGTCACATTTCATATTTCATAACCATTATTTGTAGAGCTCAAGAAGATATATAGTAAGAATGTATGTAAGATGTTAATTCTGACACTTTAGGATTGTTTTTTATTAAAAGTCAGTCGCAGTTAGTTTAAAACAGGGTTGTCACAGTTGTGATTTGATTTAATGGTTATAAAGCATGGGAGCAGAGAGAGGGAAAGGATCGGCATAGGACCGCAAGGCGGAATTGAACTCGGGTCACCATGAGCACCAGAGTGCATGTGTTGACGCACTAACCACTACACCACTGGCGCTGACTCAGATGATCAGGATTGTTAAAAAATAAAAATTGTGCTGGGTAAATTCAGACCAAAGTTCAGACCATTCATTTGCATACCCATGTAGTTTACAACATTTTGGATTGACTAAATCTGCATAAGATGTCTTCGGAATTGGAAGCAGCCATATCTAGACCAGGGGTGCCCAAACACTTTCTTATGAAGGGACAAAAACTCAACTTTATTAAGGATCGTAAGCCGAAGGTAAATATAGTTGCCGTGGGTAATTTCCTAATTTATTTAATAATATTTAAAAATAAAAAAACATTGCTTTATATGAACTAATACAGTATATATTTTTAACATTTGATAATGACATATTACAGTAAAAGCAAAAAAATCTCATTTATAACTGAATGGAGTTACACTGGTTTTTGTCTTGATTTGCTCGCCAATGTCTTCTGCAGGTTCCGCTATTTGTCGAGTGACAGTATTTCCATTTTAAAAACTCAGATTCATTTACATTTAATTAAAACATTTAATTTTTAATTAGCTTTTTTGTAGCTCAGCAATAAAACAAACAAACAAACAAACAAAAAACAAATAAAGTTATGTCAAATTAGAAATGACAATGTCCAACCCTCGTCAGTCAGATTTCGTAGTCTTGACAGCCCTAAAAGGTTTGAAGCATCAGAGTTTTTAGTGAAAAGATTTTCAAGAGAGCAGCTGTCTCTCAGATCTGATAAGAAAACACCATGTTTACGACTCATTCTAGAATTGTGCATTTTGCATTTTCCATTCATTTTCAACTTTAATGACAACAAATGAATAATTTACTGTAAACTGAAGCCGTTAAGTCAAATAATGCAAAATGCTTAAATCTGATAGGGAACAATTCATTCTGTTACTTATTGATGCTTAACTTATTATCCATTTCAGACTTGACTTTTTCCAACATTTTGTGCTTTAGCTCAAGATGCTAACTTCAAAATAAATACCTCATATCGTGTCTGAAACAGAATTGTATGTATTTGATCATATTATTGTTTTTTATCCCAATGAGAAATTCCCTGAAATATAACAGCATAAATAATTAATCTCCTATTGTTTTTTTTAATTAATAAGAGAGAATAATAACATGCCTCAATGCCTTTCAGAGTTTCCCGACAGAGGAAGTGACATCACTTGGAGCCAATTGCTTTTTCTATCAGTACTATTACAGATTGTTATGTCTTTTATAACCAAAGTAACAGAGTTGACAAGATTGCAGGGTCAGAATATATTTTCATGCAAATGTTTATTTTACTTAGTAAAACAAACACAAAAATTGTGAAAATTAGACTTTATTATTTCATGATAATGGGGTATATGCGCACAGACTTTTAATTTCAGTCAGCCAACCAAAGGGCTTGCGGTGAATTGTCATCCCATACAAAATCGCAGCATCTTTAAAAAAAAAAAAAACTGCTATCTTCACTGCCTGGTTAAGATACGATATAGAGTGGGTATGATTATATTTGAATTACATTACAACATCGATGCTGTAAAAAGAACCTTATGACATTAAAAATACATAAAGCTTTCACCAGAAGTTTCCTGAAAAACACTAGCTGTGCATTCAGCCCATTGAAGCTGAATGTATGATTCAGGAGGTGGAGACTAAAACACAATACAGACAGTTTTAGAGATAACGTGATCAAATTTGTGTTATTATTCAAAACGGTTTCATGTTTTTATTTATATAGAATAATAGAAGGTTTATCTTGAAGATGTAAAATGTACCCATAATTCTAGAATCACCCATAAATGTGTGTGTTTAGAAAAGGAACAAAAGTTTCTGGGTGTTGAACAACATAAAACGAGCAAACGTTGACAGCATTTATTTTGGAGTAAAGTACTCCTTCAATCACTTTTCCACACTGTTTAAAGGGCAGAGGTCACCCAATGTTATTTTTAACCTCATTGACTTTCATTTTTCAAATGGACAAGAAGAATTAAACCATTGTTAAAAGTTTAAGTTTCATAGAAGAATCATTATTGTAATTATTCCTCGGACGAATATTATGTTTCAGTTCTGAGCTCATGCCCTTGTAAATCAGCATTACATCATTTATTTATTTGTGCAACTCTGCCCTGTTTTAAAGGTGCAGTAATTACTTTCACACAACTGAACGTCCTGATATGTTATAGAGTGGCAAAACAAATATTGTTTGTGTTGAGCACTAGCCTCACCCTTTGGCTCAATGCCTATGTTTAGGTATTGGCAAGAGGATGTTACAGTGTGTCAGTAAACACTACAGTTCAAATTTAAAGGCATGCAGGGCATTAGAGTCCAGCATTTGCGTTGTGGCCCACCAGAAGCCTAAAGCTGTGATCACATTAATGAAATTAGCAGGCAGTGGATGACCAGTTAAGCGGACAGGGGGTTAATGAGCTCGTCCAGATTTTTTAATAGGGTCACCCTCGGGTCAGGACTCAGTTCTG
The DNA here is from genome assembly GCF_903798145.1 of Danio aesculapii. Taxonomy (NCBI): domain Eukaryota; kingdom Metazoa; phylum Chordata; class Actinopteri; order Cypriniformes; family Danionidae; genus Danio; species Danio aesculapii. The sequence goes on along the minus strand of NC_079454.1, from coordinate 29,302,420 downwards.
GACGAGAGGGATTGGATTAGAGCAGAGGCTCCTGGAGTTTTTCACAAGCAGGTGTGTTGGATTGATAGTGTGTGGTACCTTTGAGCTCCTCGTGTTTTGCAGTCCAGTTGGAAGGCATCCTGAAAATACATAAAGCCGTCCTCTGAACTTTCATTCCAACATTATCCTCTCCACAATCCATTATCACTAAATCTAAATGACGAAGTCACTCACTTCTTGTTAGTTTCCCCTAAAAACTGTTTTTAGCTCAAGATAAGTTGTGTTTGTGAGCTGGTTTAAGATGAAGTGGCATGTCGAACATGTCGAGAATAAAAAAAACTGAGTAATTGCAGCGTGTTCAGACTTGTGAAATAGGACGTGTGGGGGGATTTGATAAGACGCGAATGGAAACACCAGAGGAGACTCAGTGGTGCCAATGCCGCTGAGTTGTGGGCACCAACGGGTCACATCATCCCTTCAGACCACCATCTTCATCCCGCAGCCTTTCAGAGGCTTCATAAAGGGGGATCTGGCAGTCCTTGGGCCTCGTCCTTCTGACGCCAGACCCATTAGATTAGAGCTTCATGGGGAAGAGCACCTTCTCTTCATCAAACCAGCCTTCTCTATGTCAGGAAACTGAAACCTCTGTTTTTATGTTAAAGAAACCATTGCTGTTTACACTGTGGGATACGCCTGTTAAACATGTACATGTGTATCAGCAGGCAATGCCTTGCTGCAAAATGTGATAATACAAGCTGTCTTTAGTGGTCTGAAAGTAGTGTGGTTTACAATCATAACGTGAAATCAGTTGTAGTAGATCTTTATTAGAGTGTGCAAGCTCAGCTGGAAAACACTAGAGCAGTTCTGTTTAAAGTATGTCAGATTGATGTTGGAAAGGTTTTGCTTATTTTTTTTTAAGAAATTAAAGGTGCTTTATGTAAGCTTTTGACTCTGCTAAAGCATAAAAATACCATGTTTGCAGATATTTAAGAAACATACTAAGTGAACATACTTATTTATCTGAAAAACAATGCTAAAGTCAGATATTCTGCTTTGAAAATATCCGTTACGTGCCGGAACGTCTGTCTTTGTTTTGGTCCCTTTCAATGCCACTTTAGCCAATTATATTTCAGTAGCCCTGGGTTGCCTTTGTGAGTTTTACATGAGTTGGTTATTAATTAGCAAACAAAATAAATGTTACAAACGTAAACATTAGGTGAGCAGGTTACATTGTAACCCTGTGTCCTAACAACACGCCACGTAACGTGATTTGCAGTGTTTAGCAATTTGGTTGTCTGCACCAGCCAAAACACGACAGAAATTTAAATTCAGCCATTTAGAAGCACAGAATATATGTGCACTCCAGCGAAATAGTAAGGTTTATAATCTAATTAATATGTATTAAACATCAATTTCAAACAGTTTATTGTACTTTCAAGATCTGAGGTGAACTATCTGCTGCTGCTTTCAGTAGTATGGCAATAAATTACATGTAAGATGACATTCAAACTCACATTGTTAGCATTTAACACTGATTAAAGCACATGAGGTGTACCTGAGGTTGATCATTGTCATAGTTTTTTTTTTTTTGGTGTTCAGCTGCAAGAAATTAGAAAAAAAGACGTTTCTAAAATATAAACTTTAGCTTTTTATTAGAACAAAAACTAATTTTATTATGGAAAATATTCCCTCTATCCACCTATTGCCATTGGTTTAAATTAGCGTTAAATTAACCTTTAGGCTCCACAGTCAGGCACACTGCTGTTGGTGTCATCAATCTGGCAACCTGCGCTTGTGTGTGTTTTAAACCGGCTGTACAATGCATAGTTTAACCACTGGGTGTCAAACTTACATACTGCTCCTGTAATACTTCTGTTTAGCAGGGATGCAGTTTTAATAAACTTTCCTTAGTTTGCACTTTTTTCTTCAAAGCATACAGCATTCAGTTTTAATTTAGGTTAAATTATTGTTATCATGATTTTCGCGAAAACTTTTCGTCATTTTAAAATTTGCAGTATTATAGGTTTAATGCATTTTTCAGAGCTTAACAGATTTCTTTCAAAAACAGTATATCGTTATTAGACTCCAAACTACTGTCATTTTATTTTATTTACTGTAATATAATTAATTATATCATTTTTTACAGTCCTTTTAAATATTTAAGTTTCTTTTTTTGTTTGTTTTCTGAAAAGCTTTAAGAAAAGCTACATTTAATTATTTTAACCTTTTAACCTTTCCATAACAATTTTAGATGTCAAAAATGCCTTTCAGAATGTTTGATGCATGTGGATTTTTTTCAGGTTTAGTAAATGAAGGCAAATATTTCAAAATGCCTTTCTTAATTTTTTTCGGGTTTCGTTGCCAGATCATGTTAAATATCTCTTTTAAAGGTTGGCCATAACAAATAGTTTACAGTGTAGTGTGAGTTGGTGCCATTCACTTGTCACATGCTTTGTCTCAAGCATTCAAACATTCCATCCACAGCAAACGTATCTGTTTGAACTACTTTTTAATCTAGTTCAGAGTAAGTGTATATAATAACACAACTATGTTAAGCATTCAGACTTGTTTGTTTTTCAAAAAAGTTGTTTTCGAATGTCAATCAGGCCCAAAAGGGCCCCCAGGTCTGATGTATACTCCCTTTTTTCCTTCATCTTCCCAGCAAACGTTCATCTAGAGTAAATTAGACCCATGTGCTCATTATCATGTCAACCATCAACACGGTGTGAATGAGATTCTTGAGTGTATGGGCTAATTTAAGCCATTCTTGTCCACTTTCAAAAGGTTACACACACAGCCTGTGCAGGGTCATGGGGCTTCTGAGTCAGGGTTCAGCCATGGTTCACATTAGCATGGACATGGTGTGGTAACAGCAGCGATGGTCATGCAGGCCGTGCGTTTGACATGCTTTTTGTGCTGTCTAAGGCTCAAACTCTCTCTGGGGATCTCTAGATTGCTCTGGCAGCAGGCTCACTTTGTGTGTATAATCACTTTCTGAGTGCCCATGACTAGCAGGGTCATTTAACTTCCCCCCCCACCATGCGCCGACCTCAGGGTCAAGGGTTGATCCAGTCAACAATGGGAAGCCCATGCTTCCTCTTTTGTGAGCACTGCTGGGGCGATCGCACTGACAGCCCATTGCCACTACGTTCTCTGTGAAACTCAAATCGAATGTGTTGATGTCTTAAATAAATGAGGTAGATTTGATGTTGGCTAGAATTCATGTAAAAAAACTGAAATGTTTTATTCACTGGGTTGCTTTAACTACAGTTCTTGATTATAGTTAGATTAGCATCTACAACTCGATTAGCTTCTATAAAATCAAGCCATCTTATCATAGTAGTTACCCAAGACCAATGTTGGGGAAAGTTACTTTGGACAGGAACACTTTACAATATTGAGTTACTCTCCTAAAAAGTAGCTAGTTGTGTTACTTAGTTACTTTTATAGTAAGTGATGCATTACATTACTTTAAGTTAATTTAGCTTTACTAAATTTTTTTAATAAAGGAGCAATTAACAATACACTGTATAACCTACATCTTTTTTACCGTAAAAAGCACATTGAAAACTAATAATGTAAGATAATGTTGTCTTCTGAGAACTTCCTGATCTCAGAGCTCTATGCCACATATACAGATTATTGAAAGTTTAAAGCAATGTGTTTGATGCTTTTGTGGTTTTTGTCTTATTAGTGAAATACAAACCATTGTCCAAGTACATTTTCTTTTCTTCCTTGTGTTCAAAATAATGAACACAGTCTAATTAATTCAGCAATTTACTTTTTAAAAGCTAATTAATTAAACAAAAAAGTAACTTTTGTTACATTTTTAAGAGTAATTCAAGTATTATTACTTGTTTTTTAGGTAATGCGTTAACTCAAAACCAATTTTGAAGGAAAATAAATATGCAATAATAAACAACACTGTTATCCCTAAAGTTGTATTAATTCAAAACACCTAGATTCAATAAACATAAATACCAATTTTTTTGCTCAATTACTCAATTTGTTTAGTTTGTTGTACGATTTGCATGATATTTTTATTCTACTGGAATGTTTAAATTGAATGTACTTAACAAAGCTTATTCTAGTCTGTTGTCAAAGTAGTGATGTGCAAGGGAAAATGTGATTGGCTCTTTGTCTTTGGACTGACGTCACTGGTGGATACAGCTTGAGCGCGCATTTTCGAATGGCTGCTGATCACTGTGAGTACGATTTCATATTTTTGTCTCAAACAGCCCATACATGTTTTCTTTAATAAACAAAGTATGTAACAGTTAACAAGAAAGCTACATTTAAGATTAAGCTGTGTCTAACGTTAGGATCATGTTATTGTTCCGGTCAATCGCAACCGCCATTACCACATTTAAACAGCTCTAAGACATGCAAAGTGCAAAGACGTGCGTAATGCGATCGTGACATCGAACATATAATTTGTAAAAAAGTGAATGTTAGTTTTGCCTGTGTTAGCGTGTTCATTTATGCTACGTTATAACCTATCGCGGCCCGCATTATAACTTAACGTTACAGTTACTGTACGTGAAAACATGCTTTATGAGGTCGTCACATGTTTAATATTGATATTGTATTCGATGAGTCATCCGCGTTATCTGTTGTGTAAATTGTTATTTTTTCAGTGGTGGTTATGTATCGTCAGAGATGTTTAGCATAACATTAACCTGAGCTTTTTTAATGTTTCTTTGTAAGTGAAGCATTAAACAGACTAGAATACATTGAGATTTGCCTCTTTCTTCACATGTAAGAAATACGAATCCATGTTAGTCAGCATTTTTAAAGATATGTAACCTCGTGCTCATCAACATGATCTTAGCAAGTGCATTTTCAGGTTATTAGAATGAAAAGCTACATAAATAAATAGCTGTGCACTCTAATTCTTTTGGTTAACAGTATCTGTTTGGGAGAAATTTGGAGTAAACAGATCAAAATATGTAAATGTTTTTGTCAGCTAGTAATCTAATGTATATTTTTGTAACTGCAGATTCCAGAAAGATCAAAGCAAGGCCAACCAGGATTAGATGAAAATGTAAGTATTGCACATTTGCTTGTGACAAAAGAGGGTTATTATTAAAACATTAGAGAATTAAACATGGGAGCTATGCAAGAACCAGCCATTTCCATGCATATATCAGGAATGTACTTGTAATGAAATGAGTACAGCATTGATAAACATGATAACATGTTAATTTGACAGTTGTTCAATTTTGACATTTCTCTGATGTTAATAATTTTTTTGTGTGTTTTACTACTACAGGTGTATCAAGAATTCAACCAGATAGTTAGGAAGAATCTTAAGCAAGAATTCTATGGGTCTCTTGATCATCACTGTCCACAGCTGATCCAGATCTTCAGGTCAAAGAGAGGTCTTACTGTGTTGCCATTGAGTGCTTCCAGTACTTCTTGGTGATGACCCAACTGAGTTCTTCAAAGCATGTAAGTATCATTAATAAATGTTTTTGTATGTTAATATACGTTTTTTGTATCATGTTTCTTAATGTGCATTTATGTTAGCAATAACAATAAATAAATCACCCAAACAATGTCTTATTGTAGTTCATTAATAAAAAGAATAATGATCAACACCTTTGAAACTCTAAAATGAAAAGTAGAATAACATAAAATCTTTAGTAATTTAATTATATCAAATCTTTTCATGCCGTATGTAATGACTTGTATACAAAAAAATGTATTTAGTTTTTTTGTAGTTTTCATATTTTATATATTATTGAATACTGGATTTATTTGGGTATACAATTAACAAATTATGTTTGCCTAGAACTAAAACATTCAATACAAATAATATATATTAAAATCAAATGTACACCTCTAAGATTTATTTATGTTATCTATTTATTGTTGTAAGCTTCAGATTATGGAGACTCATGCCAACATGTGCCCACTGGATTCCTTAACCGAGAAAATGAAGATGTGGCTCTGCAACCCCTGTCCTTCCGCCTCCACCCATCCTCAGTGGGAATCATCTAGGAGGGGAATGTTGAAATGAACAATATACCCCAGGCCATGTAACTTTTGGATTGATTGATATGAACTACACCTAGGCTACCCAAAGTGCATGGACAATACCCTTCTTTTCATTCAACAAGTTTGGGTAAGAAGACACTGAAGGGTAAGATTCTGGCTGTTAAAATCAACTTGCCATGTAAAAAGGTACAGAAAAGGCATATTCCTTCAGGCTTCTGTCCTAATTGTGAGATCAAAATTTTTTTAAACTATGCCTTAGTGTTTGGCAAGTGTTAATATTCCATAATGTTACAATTTAATAACATACTGTGGTTGTTTATGATTTGTATGTGTTTGTAAAAATTGTTTAAAAGATTTTAAGCAATTGTTTTAATACGATTTATAACAATAAATATTGACTAATTGTTGTACAAGGCATTTTCTTTTGTTACTTGTTTCGGATTGATATGCGTGATTTTAAATAAAGTGTAAAGTAAATTTTTATTCTTTGTCCTTGTTTGTAATGTAGGTGTATTTTCATTAAATCATTTATAGTGAATAGCAAAATTTTTAATTATTTCTGTCACAACATTCAGGTCAAGATTTTATGTATTAAGCCTATACAGGTTGATTGAACCTAAAAAATTTATGGAAACTCGTTGCCCTAAAAAAGCTAATTTTGTTTTGTTGAAAAAACAACACCTTTTAGGTTTATTGTACCTAAGATTTCAATAGTGTTGTACTAAAAACCTTCATTTCAGTCAACTAAATATTTAATTAAATGCATTTGAAATCATAAGTACAATAAACTAAAAAAGTGTTGTTTATTCAACAAGATGAAATTAGCTTTTTTAGGGCAACGAGTTTCCATAAATTTTTTAGGTTCAATCAACCTGTCCGGGCTTACAGTGAATAAATTAATTTTCCTGCAGTTTAAATTTAAACTAAAGTAGCAAAATCATGGAAAAACAAATGACTCGCTACCACAAGAAAACTCTAGACAATGACAGAAACATTGTACCTAGCACTTTTTGTGATTTATTTGTAATCCGCATTAGTAATACAGTTAAAATATAAACAGAAAATGTAAAAGAAAATAGTAATAACAATAATGATTCAAACTAGAAATGCTTTGATTTAGATTTTTGCAGCAGATACCGAATACCGATTCCTTGTCATGGTGATCGGCCGATATCGAGTACCGATGCTGATGCTTCACACTTTATAATGCTTAAAGCACATTTTCCTTCTAAGTATGATACTTAAGTGGAGATCTTAACTTACCTAAGAGAATAAATGAAGGATGCTGCATATAATCCCTTAAACACATTTCTTATGATCATTTAGGTGTGAACGTGTCATAGTCAGAAGCAGCTTTACAGAAAATAGTAGATAGCACAGATAAAAAACAAAAACATGGTAAGAAAATTACTAACAAAGCAATTTGGAAACACTGCAAATGATGGAAGAAGAATTCAACATATCTCAATCAAGAAAAAGTTTGGAGCACATATTTGATGCATAAGAAGTTGAACTGCAAACCTACAGTATAAATCCATTACTTCTTTACTAAAAGGAAATAGGCCTATAATCTACTGTTTATTGTTATAAGTAAATTACAAGAAGTTATATTATTAAATATTCATGTTAAAAATGGCATTTTCTTTAATATTTTCAGCCAGGTTTTAGTGAGCTTGCAATTTTGTCAAAAATACAGAACTTTCACTTCCATGTAAAAAAGGCCTTAATACACGCAAGGTCATTCAAATATTTTGCTCATCTCCAACTAACACAAACACTTGCGATTGGTTCATGAGATTCGCCAGATCAACGAGTACCAAATCGAGCCATTAAATGTGATCGGCCGATACCGATTGATCAGAGCATCCTTAATTCAAATTATAAATACAAAATGCAATAGTTGCTCAATATTAAAATAACACTGATACAAGCAATAATTTAATCCAACTTATTTATTTATTTATTTATTTTTTTTTTATCAAAGCAAGATCGCTCCGATACCACCTCATCTTAAACTTTATCAATATAAAAATGGCATACTGAAAAAAAGCTTCAGTACTACAAAATGTACTGCGGAGAGTGAGATTCCTGTCATCGTTAAGTGAGGAGCAGGAAATGGAAAGCCCAGAGTCGAGCTGGAGTGGAGTGATTACAGAACGCTTTGAGCGGAGAAAGGAAATTGCTGTCACTCCACAAGCTTATTCATTATAATTCTTTGAGTTTTCTAATCAGCTCCTTTCTGACAGTATGGGATGCGGTTTTGATGTTGAGAGCTGACGCAGTATTTACTGTTTGGAAATGTTTTTTCTCTCCTTTGTTCTTCAGACAAAGAGTCTCTGATCACAGACAGCGGGAAGCTTCACACTCTGGACCTGCTGCTGACTCGACTGAAGTCTCAGGGCCACCGAGTCCTCATCTACTCGCAGATGACCCGCATGATAGACCTTTTAGAGGTGAGCCTATCCAGAAGCTTCCACTGACATGACAGCCCTGCGAACATTACACAACTATGTCATTGTGACATGTTTTTTTCTTCAACCTTCAGCCTTTCCTTAATCTCCAAAGAAATCTGCCTGTACTGAGGTCAAAGAGTACGTGTTTTGTTTATACGTTGCTCTCAGTTTGAGTGTTAAATCCTACAAAAGGAGAGATGGCGAAATTTGATCGAGCGTTGTGAGAGGAAAAATAAAGCTCCATATTGTTAACTGGACAAAGATAACTCGAGGAAACAATCACTTTTTCCAGAGGCACGCAGTTGTTTGCCACATGTTCAGCAGTCGGCCAAACACAGAGCTAAATGTAGAAGTCTCCAATAACATTGTCAACACAGGTCAGTTATAGTGCTTCACAACAGCGCAGTCTAGAAAACCCTCCTTAGAGTCAATAGTTATTTCTTCCCATTGATTTTAGCAAAAGTGTTTTCTATTGCGGTCTCTCGCAGGTCTGGTTACGTACACTTGACTTCCTTTATTTGTGAAGTGGTTGGTCTATTGAAAAAGCTATGCGGGGAAAATAAACATTGCATCAATCTTTGGCTTCGAGTGGACATTAGTTTTGGCATTGGAATGTATATGTGAAACTCAATGGTTTATCTTTAAGTCAACATTAAAAACTGAATTGGCCCTATTTATTCTTCTGGTTCACATTGCTGATCTTATTGTGAACAGTTCTATTTTGCACATAATTTAAAAGAAAGCAATGTTTGACTTTGTGTGTAGCCATGCATTTATACTTCTGCATTTGTGTTGCTTTGCAATAACACTTCCGAAACGCTAGTTGGCAGTAGGTATACGTAAATATTCCTCTGTGTGGAGTTCTTCGTGGGTGTTTTGTTTTTTTTCTCAATGCTACGTTAATGTACAAGTAGCTAAAACTCGCTCATTAAGAGGCGGGAATCAGCAGATGTGCAACAATTTTAATCATAAGGTAAACACAAAATAAAAGTTTCCATCTGGAGCTCCTCCACAGGACTTGACACTTATACCCTTGCACCATCTGACTCACGCCTCTCAGCACCGCCCACACTTGTCACAGTTACCCAAGCTGACCAATCACAGAGATGATTGCGCTACGGGTCGTTGTGACGTGTAGTTACATTAGAGGTGCACATCAGCGTCGGCGTTAGCCACGACGAGGGCTATGTGACCGTGCGCAGGCTGCAGAGCATTCGCATGCGCTTGACGCAGAAGTATAAATCAGCCTTTAGGGTTCAAGTTTGCCATGACTCCACAAAACACCTTCTGAAATGTGGTTCCTGGTCATTGTAAACACAACTCAACATTACCGATCCTGTGGTTTGACTATTGCAGATTAGCACATTGCGATATCAACGCTAAAGCGATATATTGTGCAGCCTTCATCTTCCTAATAAATCTTAAAAGCATTTTCAAACAAGATAAAACTGTTTTAACTCTAATTTTTTTTAAAATATGGTCAATTAAAATTTAAAACATTTTTATTTTTAGCCATTATCCTTTGAACCGCAAGGTTTTATCCATTTGTCTGAAAGGTGTTTTTAATAATTTACAATCAAATAAATTTTGTATAATTACATATTAATGTTTAATACATCTTAGAACTGCATTTTTTTCCACAAATGGTATTTAAAACATTATTCACTTTATGTAAATTTGATACAGTTTTTTTTGCTAAATATAAATAAAGGAAAGTGTAGGAAAATTTAGAATGCTACGTAAACTTTAACAGCCCTAAACGTGCTTTTGCATTGTAAACCCCAGCAATGCATTCATTTTGCAGAAGCCGAAGGCGTACCACATACTTCCATACTATATAGTATGCTAAAATCAGTATGCCAGCCAAGTAGTATGTCCGAATTCATAAAATTCGAAAATCAGTATGCGAGAAGTACCCGGTTGACTTTTTCCGGCGAGATTCTGAAGTGTGCATCCCATGCACGCTGCGCTATCCCATGATGCCCCGCGAGAGAATTCATAAATGGGAGGGAAGCGACACAACTGACGCAGTTAGATCACGTGACCATGACAAAATGGCGGATGTAGTACGTCCGAATTCCGTTCATACTTCTGTATACAGTAGAACGTACTTTTCTAACGGCCGAGTAGTACGTTTAAATTTAACGCAGTACCTACTGAGTAGTAGCGGTTTCAGACACAGCCGAAGACTTGTCAAGTCATGTCTCCTTTGATACTGTGTCTCCCCAAGCAAACCTCTTGTGTGTTTTGGCCAAACTTTTCTTATTTATTACATGTTCACTAGCTGAACTCCAATTCTGGGTTCGTTCTAGCATATTCCGGGCATCCTTCCTAAGTCTCAAACTAAATCATCTGATTCTCAACACTCCGCTAACCCAGAGTCATATTCTCAATAGTGTATGCCATTTTAGATGCTCCCATTTGTTACTCACAGCTGCAGAGGAGCTTGGATTTGTGATCTAATGTTACTTCAGTCTGGAACAAAGTCCTAATCAAAGGCGTTTAATGTCAAGGCGAGTGCTAACGCTAGCCTCATACACACCAGATGTGCTTTTGGGAGGCCGTCCAGTGAAGTGGAGGCTTCAGTCTGGGTGTGCAGGAGAATGGGAGGTCATCTGGGAAAGTCTCTGCATACTGCTACACTAATGAGGGTGTGTTAAGAGAGGACATGCTTCAAAACTAGTAATGCAGATTTAATGAGAGGATTTAAGTGAAATAGACTCACTGGTTACATTTCTTGCACGATTTTCCATTTTCTTACTGGAACTGTTTTTCAACTGTTATTGATGTAAGATGCACCACTAAAATGTCATTTGTGACAATAAGAGCTTAAATATATTCGAATGATCTTGCCGAGGAAATAAGGACAATTGTTTGATGACAAATAAAAAAAAACTCTACATAAGTCCTCAAAATACTCACTAAATGTAAATTCACATTTTTATACTTCTAGCATACTTATAACATTATACTACTAAGCTACTATTATCAATTAATTGCTTTTTATACAAGTTTATATTGAAAATAAATAATTATTTAAGAAGGTTGTTGTTTCGAGTCCCAGCTGGATCAGTTGGCATTTCTGTGTGGAGTTTGCATGTTCTCCCCGTGTTCGCGTGGGTTTCATTCGGGTGCTCCGGTTTCCCCCACAGTCCAAAGACATGTGTATAGGTGAATTGAATAAACTAAATTGACAGTAGTGAATGAGTGTGTATGGGTGTTTCCCAGTCCTGGGTTGCAGCTGGAAGGGCATTCAATTCAATTCACCTTTATTTGTATAGCGCTTTTTACAATGTAGATGTGTCAAAGCAGCTTCAATAAAAGATCATAGTAAATTGAAACAGTGTAGTTCAGTTTTCAAGTTTAAGTTCAGTTCAGTTTTAGCTCAGTTCAGTGTGGTTTAATAATCACTACTGAGAGTCCAAACACTGAAGAGCAAATCCATCGATGCGCAGCTCTACAGATACCGACCTGCAAGCTAGTGACAACAGCGGGCGAGGAAAAAACTTCACTAAATGGCGAAAGTGAAAAAAAAAAAACCTCCAGAGAACCAGGCTCAGATGGGCACGACCATTTCTCCGCTGGCCAAACGTCTTGTGCAGAGCTGCAGTCTAAGCAACCGGAGGCTGGAAGCTGGGCCTCAGCGACGACTCTTCGTCTAATGCTCTCCACTCCTCCATGACCACCACCCAAAGCTGCTCAGGATACGGCCTGGTCCAGGATTATGGAAACCGTGGGATCATCTTGTCGCTGGTCTTGGATCGAATTAGGAGCGCTGCATAGTCTGAGGGCCTCGGGATGAGTATCCCCAGGTGGAAATAGAGAATAAAGAGAATAATTAGCGTAGCTGCTGTTCATAGTGTATATAAATGAAGATGGCATCCACTGTGAAAAACATATGTTGGATAAGTTGGCGGTTCATTCCTCTGTGGTGACCCCTGAGGAATAAAGGGACTAAGCCCAAGGAAAAATGAATGAATTTTAGTTTTATTTACTTTATATTAAACACTTTTAAAGGATTACATTAATTAATGTAATAGTTTTTTTGTTTTGATTTGTTTAATTTGTTTTAGTAAAATTAACAAAATTAAAACCACAATATGTATGATTTTTTTCATTACAATATCAAAATCCACTAGAAACATTTTATTTATTTTAACCGACTTATGTTCTACATTATCCCTAATGTTCATTCATTCATTCATTTTCTTTTCGGCTTAGTCCCTTTATAATCTGGGGGTCGCCACAGCGGAATGACCGCCAACTTATCCAGCATTTGTTATTGCAGCGGATGCCCTTCCAGCTGCAAACCCATCACTGTAAACACATACACACTTATTCACACACACATACGCTATGGACAATTTAGCCTACCTAATTCACCTGTACCACATGTCTTTGGACTGTGGGGGAAACCGGAGCACCCGGAGGAAACCCACACGAACGCAGGGAGAACATGCAAACTCCACACAGAAATGCCAACTAACCCAGCCAAGGCTCAAACTAGCGACCTTCTTGCTATGAGGCGACAGCACTACCTACTGCGCCACTTCTGCGTTGCCCTATCCCTAATGTTTCAAAGAATTTCCAAATTAAGAAAAATAAGCAGGTAGTAACGCTAGAGACCTCAATTTCCAGTTTGGTTTTCTTGAAATTCTAGAAACATCTAGAAAAATGCTTTACTATGTTGGGTGTTTTATTAGACTGCACAGAGCAGGGTTATAACCGAACCTTAAAAAGTATGATAAAACAGTCTTGCTGCTTTTTCACACGATCATGACCAGAAGATCATAAAGCGGTGGACTGTGGCATGATTAAATCTCTTCTACTTTGGTACTGTCACATTCATCTCTCATCAGCAAATAGCTTAGTGATCTTATTTCGCCTTACTCCACTTTATACTATCATAATAATAAGGGCGTACTCTCACTAGGCACGGTTGCCCCCCCTCCGCTCTCCTCTCTCCTCCAATGGCTCGCACTCACACTGCATCTTTAGCTTCCAAGCCTGAACACACTTATGTCATTGATGATGCGACAGTTCAATTTGACAGGAAGAAAAGCACTCACGCTCAGCACTGTGGACATTACTTTAGTTATATTGTTTTTGTCGTTTGGGATGCAGTGACATAATTTTTGACACTCATAAATTATCATAAAGGTCTTCGTGCTGCACTTATTAAGGTGCAGCTGTTGTGCAGCGAGGGGTTTGCATCTTTGATAAACTATGACAGTTCACAACAGTAAGAATGTATAAATCCATATGAAACAGCCCCTTAAAAGTGACGTAGTGTCTTCAATTTGGCGCTCAGGTGTGCTTTGCATTCAACCGAGCCAACCAAATCTTGCTCTGGCACACCTCTTCCAACTGGGCCAGGGCTGACCAACTGAACGTGTCTGGGCATGATTCAGGAACTCTGAAATGTACCTGGGCACAGTTCACATGGCATACTGTGAGTAAGCCCTAAGTCTAGAACACTGTAGCTCATTCATGAACATGATTTCTGCACAGGATGTAAAGAAGAGGACAACTTCCATGATTCCACACTCAGTCACAGCATCATAAATCAATGTGTTTATTTGTGAATGTTAATTATTGTGCCTTTACAATTAAATATTGCGCCTTTAATTACAAAGATGCTTTTATTTTCCCCTCTTCCTTCTTTCCTCTCTAAATGAACAGTGACCAGACACCATTACACTGAACAGTTTTCACTTGTTTTTGTTAAATGTTAACTGCTTTATTCCTCTGTTGCTGTTTGCTTGATGGTCTAAGATGCCAGATTTTTAAAAGATTATTATTTCAGTGTAATTAGGGTAACATATTTACTTTAGTAAATTTGTAAGTTTTTTATAGTTTGTATTTTTATGATATTTTCTGAAATCAAATTATAGCTCTGCGTTAATTAACTGTCCTGCAGGAGTACATGGTGTACCGCAAGCACACATACATGAGACTGGATGGCTCGTCCAAGATTTCAGAGCGTCGGGACATGGTGGCTGACTTCCAGAGCCGGTGAGTTTTCAGCTAGTTTTCATCCCCCGGACTGAAAAGGGAGACATGTGCGCCTGTAAACGCCCAGCTCTTCTTAAACCTAATTGGAGCTTGTTTTTCCAAAATGTCACCAAGTGTAAATTCCTCCTCCCTGGTGGTGCTGTCAGGGGCTTTTGCTCTCCCCTTCCTCACAGGGGTCTGGTTTGCATTAGCTCAGCTCTGGTTTTTATTTCAGAGGGGAGTGTGCTGTGTATTTAAACGTCTCTTGTTGTAAATTCTGGGTGGTTGGACGGGCCTCTTGAAGAGCACGATCTGCCGTCGCTTTATTTGCTTTCTCTCACTGTTCTGGTCTCCCCTCCCTCGCAGGACGGATATCTTCGTCTTCCTCCTCAGTACACGAGCCGGAGGCCTGGGGATCAACCTGACAGCTGCAGACACGGTGAGGTCTGAAGCCCATCACCAGATCGCCTCTCTCCACCCAAACCTGAGGCCATGAGAACATTTAGCACTCATGTCATCATAGCTGCTGAGCTCGTTGACCTTAGTGTGAACACTTTAAAGCCAAATGATCAGCATGTAAATTAACACAGATTTTGTTTTACACTGGATCAGAATTATCTGCAGTAACAAAAAGGCATGGCAAAAACAACAACGTATTATGGTGCTGCAGTGTCTGTGAGCTACTAAATTAAAAATGTAGAATCTTTTGTGTTGATTCAGAATAAGATCAGAATTAGGGTTGACATATGAAAAAATAACAATATATCTGAACTTTGGAAAAATTTGGAAAAGACATTTCAAGCCTTAAAACAAAAACCGTGTAGTGCAGCTTTAAAAGTTGTCCTCCTGTATGTTCGAATGTTTCCTGTTGATTTTTTTTTCTGAGCAGAAATAATGACTCGTGCACATTTTTACTATGATTTACTGAGGATACCCATTAAGATGTCATTCATTATAACAAGTAGTGTATATACCATATATACAGAGTGCAGTTTTTCAAATTGAATATGAAATATATTTTCCAAAACGTGTTTTTAAACTGAATACAAAAACCAAATAAAAAGCCATAAATCAAAAAAAAAAAAAAAACCATCTGTTTCCAAGTTTGAAGTTGCTTTCTCAGTAAATGAGTTTTCAGTAACATTTAGTTTGGGCGCCGGACCAAACATATTAGCTGGATTAAATTTCTCTTCCATTCATTTTAAAACTGCAAACAAATGTTTCAAACAAATGTTTCGCCAAAACTTTAGAGTTTAATGCCATTCCGACGAAGTAGAGATAATATTACACAGGCAAAATATCTATATTTATAATCATTCATTCATTTTCCTTTGTCTTAGTCCCTTATGTATCAGGGGTCGCCACAGTGGAATGAACCACCAACTATTCCAACATATGTTTTACGCAGGGGATGCCCTTCCAGCCCCAACCCAGTACTAGGAAACACCCATACACATTCACAAATCACAAAACCCACATGAACACAAGGAGAACATGCAAATTCCACACAGAAATGGCATCTGGCCTAGCCGGAACTCAAACCAGCAACCTTCTTGCTGTAGGGTGACTGTGCTAACCACTGAGCCACCGTGCCGCCCTATATATTAAATGTATGTATATAAAAAAAGATCATATTTTATATCTCCGTATAAATACTTTATAAAAAATAACATAACACAAAAATGTCACTAACCTGGCAAACGTTTATCAAATTCACTGATTATGTTATTCTTAACAGTATTCACAGTGTCAGTCCAGTACCTTGATCTTCTAGCTTACGAAATAAAAAAGCGTCAGTTCAGCCAATCAGATAAGAGCTTGCCAGATATAGAAAGTGCTTTTCAATTTTGTAATCAATATGCATCAGATGGTCTGTGGACTGTGAAGAACAATTTTTTGTTATTAATATATGTGCAAGAACAACAAATGAATAACCATTTATAACAATGCATTCTTTGGAGGAAATCCTGCCATAGTTCTAATATAGACATTTCATCTTCATCAAGGTGATCTTCTACGACAGCGACTGGAACCCTACTGTTGACCAGCAGGCCATGGATCGAGCTCACAGACTCGGACAAACCAAGCAGGTCACAGTCTATCGGCTCATTTGCAAAGGAACAATTGAGGAACGCATCCTACAGAGAGCCAAAGAAAAGAGTGAGGTTAGTGCACACTGCCTAATCTAGTACCTTCACTGGGCCAAAATGTTACACAGAATGTAACAGAACACCTTTTCAATTGAAGTCTGCTAATTATTCCTTGTCTCCTGATAGCTTACAACGCCCCGTTTAAATTACAAGAACTATGTTTATCTAAAAGTCAAACCTAAGAAGTCTGTTTGCAGTGACAAGGGGTTAAAGGAATATTTAGTTTGTGCAATTACAACTTATTATACTGTAATTGCATATATGCTGTAAACATTCAGGCCGTCTATATCAACACATGGTTATAGTCCGTATATGTTTCCAAGAGTTGAGTCTTCTCCTCTTTCGGCTAGAAGTGATTTGATTTATTTTTTCTCTGTCTCAATAATCACTCTCTGCTGCCGGATCCGCACTTTAGATTCAGAGGATGGTGATATCAGGAGGAAATTTCAAACCTGATACCTTGAAGCCCAAAGAGGTGGTCAGCTTGCTGCTGGATGACGAGGAGCTTGAGAAGAAATGTGAGTTACCGCTGGGTTTATGGTTGTAAAAGAATGTATTTTATCTGGATTTGGGTAACGAGTGAATTGTTTGAGTCTGATTGAATGGTGCACTTGTGTTTATGGGCAGTGCGTTTGCGGCAAGAAGAGAAACGGCAGCTGGAGGAGAGCAGTAAGGTGAAAGAGAGGAAGAGGAAAAGGGAGAAATATGCAGAAAGGGTAAGGACTCCTATAGAGATGTAAATCTACTTTGTGTTCAGTGTTATACTATTTATTAACTTGTGTTAAAGAAAATAGTAGTGTTCTATAAATCATTTTTTTAAGGTTGTTAAACTTTTTAAAACAGTTATATTACATTAATATTAGTAAATGCGTTACATAAAATGAACTAACAATATTTTTAGGACATTTATTAATAATGGTAAAATTACAATTTTATTCATGTAATTGTGTTCATGTTCACAGTGACTTCCGTGGTAAAAATTTTGTTTTTACAGTTTTTATTATAGTAAATGTTGAAATTAGATTAATGTTAATGAAAGTTATAGAAGTATTATTTATTATTAGCTAATGTTAGCTAATCTAAAATGTTTACAAATGAATGTACACGCACTTTTTACTTGAACTTTTAAATCCACAATCATGCATTCTGCTTGTACACTACCTAACAAAAGACTAGTTGCCTATCCAAGTTTTACGAACAACAAATGATAACTTGACTTCTAGTGGATCATTTGGTATCAGAAGTGGCTTATATGAAAGGCAAAGGTCTCTAGATTACGCTTTTTTTTACCAAAATAAAATATGATCATGCATTGATTTTTAATTATTTAATTAGGACAGTAAGGTCTGACTTTGCTTAGACAATAGTCTTGTCACTTAACAGAAATAATGCACAGCATAGAATATAAAGCCATGGTGTGATGGAGAAAGAATTAATATTGTGTATGACTTCCATGAGCTTGAAGGACTGCATCCATACATATCTGCAATGACTTAAATAACTTATTAATAAAGTCATCTGGAATGGCAAAGAAAGCGTTCTTGCAGGACTCCCTGAGATTTACCTTCAATGTCTCCTGCTTCATTTTACCCCAAACCTGCTCAATAATGTTCATGTCTGGTGACTGGGCTTTCCAATCCTGGAGCACCTTGAACTCCTTTGCTTTCAGGAACTTTTATGTGGAGGCTGAAGTCTGAGGAGGAGCGCTATCCTGCTGAAGAATTGTACCTGTGGTTTGTAATGTAATGGGCAGCACAAATGGGTTGATACCTCAGGCTGTTAATGTTGCCATCCACTCTGCAGATCTCTCGCATGCCCCCATACTGAATGTAACCCTAAACCATGATTTTTCCTTCAGCAAATTTGACTGATTTCTGTGAGAATCTTGAGTCCATGTGGATTCCAATAAGTCTTCTGCAGTATTTGTGATGATTGGATGGTTCACAGATGGTTCACCTGAAAAATCTACCTTTTCCAAATGATCAACTAGAAGTCAAGCTATTATTTATTACTCTTACAACTGGAATCGACAACAAGACTTTTGTCAGGTAGTGTAACTGGAGCTGCGGTTGTCTAACTGAGTGCATTTGTATGGCTTATAAAAGTGTTACCAGTAACACCAGCATATATAAATGAAGTCCCGAAACAATCTTTGAGAGTTTAGGGCCATTCCATGATTTAATGGCTTGAAACTATAAAAACGGTTCGTCAGTGATCCCCCTGAAACCCCCCGGTGGAAACTGTAATTATGTGGTTTGCACAGTGGTTAAACATGCTATTGGTAACACCAGTAAATATGACTGTAGCATATATCGCTGAAATCCTGAAATTATCTTTGACAGTTTTACGGCCATTCCATGATTTAATGGCTTGAAACTATAAAAAAATGGTTGATTTACTCTTTGTTTATAAGTCTGTCGCCTACTTTCTGTTTTTTTTTTTTTTTTTTTTTGGCTGATCACATGCCTGAAAAGAGTATATAAATAAAACACTGCTGTATATTCATTGCCACAAACTATTTTTGTTATAAATGTCAAGATTTTTCCTTGGAGTACAGTATAAAACTCGACAAATTATGTTGCGATCACCATTCTCCTTGAATTGTCCTTAATGTCTCCTTGCATCTTGCTCTTTTTGAAGAGGAGGAAGGAGGATGACCCAGACTCGAAGAGGAAGAAGGAGGGTGTGAATATGGTCATCCCTTACGTCCCGTCTGCAGACAACTCCAACCTGTCAGCGGATGGAGAAGACTCCTTCATCAGTGTGGACATGGACTCTGCCATACCCAGTCCTTTTAGTGAGGTAAACACCAGAACTAGACCCAAAAACACTTCCTGGACTAACTATGTGACCCTCATAATGCTAACCAAGTTACAGACGACATGCTGTCAGGGTAAATTATTGGACAGTGCTGGACTTTGTAATGTTAATGAGTTCTCATAACAAGCATGGGAGAACTGTCCTATGGAACAAAACAAATGCCAAAAGTATTTGAGATAAAACGGTTGTTGAATAGCACTGATATTTCAACTAAAAATATTTTACACACATTTACATGCTTAAATCTATTACTTTATGTTCACCTTTCAGAATTTACTTCAACATTATATCCGGGAACTGCAGGGAAAACAATAGAGTACAGATTAACAATTTCCAGCTGCTGTTTCACCAAACAAGTCAAGATGGACCAATTTAAGATTTTAAACCAATAAATGTGTGGAAAATAAGCTAATAAAAGGTACAAAGTAGCATATAATTTTCTCAAGAGGTGATCCAATGGCAGACGTTATTCTGTGGTCTTTAGCCTCCTTGTTAAATGTGTTCAGTTTGTGCTATTCAAGCTTTTTATTTCAAATACTGTTGGCATTCATTTTGTTCCATACTGTCTCATGTGGATTATTGGAGTAATGTTTATTTAAACTGTAAACAGTGTAAATTCAGTAGTGTTTTTAAAAAGTGGGTACAATGAGGTGGCGTTATTCGTCTCACAGTTCATCCATCTTATGTCAAAAGGTGACTGATTAAAATTAACAGCTTAATTTCAGCAAACCATCAATAACCCCAAAAACAAGTCTTTCTTCATTAATTTATGGATGTGTTGAATTTTACGAAGGTGAAAATATTGTGGAGGAACAAAAAACAAGTTTAACTACAAATGTTTGTGATATTAATGTCACTTTATTTTCAGGACTGATTCAAATAAAGCATAAAGCTTAACGTTTAATGAAAAACTATATCAAAAGTCAATCAAATTATATACTCACAAACCTGTTTTAAATCCAAAAAACTGTGTTCAGCAGCTCATATACTGTGTAAATTATGTACAGTTAAGGTCAGAATTATTAGCGCCCCCTGTTTATTTTTTCTGTTTAACGGAGAGAAGATTTTTTCAACACATTTCTAAAGATAATAGTTTTAATAACTCATTTCTAATAACTGATTTATTTTATCTTTGCCATGATGACAGTAAATAATATTTGACTAGATATTTTTCAAGACACTTCTATACAGCTTAAAGTGACATTTAAAGGCTTAACTAGGTTAATTAGGCAGGTTGGGTAATTAAGCAAGGTATTGTATAACGATGGTTTGCTCTGTAGACTATCGAAAAAATATATAGCTGGGCTAATATTGACATTAAAATGTTTTTTACAATATTAAAAACTGCTTTTATTCTAGCTGACATAAAACAAAGAAGACTTTCTCCAGAAGAAAAAATATTATCAGACATACTGTGAATTTTATTTATTTTTTTGCTCTGTTAAACATCATTTGGGAAATATTTAAAAAAATAAATAAAATTCAAAGGGGGACTAATAATTCATAACTCTGACTTCAACTGTATGTAAAATTATTGGGTTTAATATTAACAAGTCATATTTGAGAAGTACATTTTATTATACAGAAGTAATTTTTGTCATGATTTCTTTGTTACACAATAATTTCACTGGCGATAGTAAAGACCTTTGCATTTCTTTGTGAATCTGACTAGCTTTTGTGAAAGAAATGCTTAAATGCTTGTGACATTAATGTTTCTGCTAATTATTTTGATGCATCACTAAACAATACACTTATGTCATGATGATTCACCACACATTATACTGATTTCACAATGCTGTGCTCTCACAATAACTTAAAGCAAAGCCAAAATAAAGTTAAAATGGTACATAGCCAAGATAAATTGTTAACAAAGGTGCTGTTCATTAAAATACCAATTGGGCTAATCCTTTTGAGGTGTAAGTTAATATCCTTGTCAAAGTTCTCTTCTGAAAAACATGACAAAATCTATCATTATTTGTGCCTTCCAACGTTCTTCCCTTGTGTACAATACAGTGTCAAATTTGCCTCTCACTCTTATTTTTCAATGTGGTTATGAATTATTTATAGTGCTGCCTTTTTATATAAAACATTTCATGTTAGTTCAGGAACCGAAGTCCCCCAAACTGAAAGTGTAACCTGTAATTTGAAACACAGTAAATAAATGCTGCCCGAGCTGTTATGCCATTGTCAACGCACTTCCTCTGATTCACCAGTGATCTGACGGAGCTCTTCCTCCTCTTCGTCCATCTTGTGGTCCTGCTGTCTCTCCTCTGTGGTGCTGTCCCTTTGTCCCCGTCTCACCCCCAGAACTATGTGTCTCTGCAGATCTCATTGAGCAGCGAGCTCCAACCCAGCTCCATTCCCGCAGACGAGAGCAGCAGCGACATGCTGGTAATTGTGGATGAACCTGTATCTTCTGCTCAACAGTCCCGTGCCACCAACTCTCCCGCCTCCATCGCCGGCTCTGTCTCCGATACCATGAATGGTGGGTATCCTCATCGTTTTTGTAATAACATTTGAACTCGTTTTGTATAGCTCTGAAAAAAGAGATCACCTTTCACAGAAAATTATTGTTGATTCTATTTGTTTGTCTATTGTACTTGTTTTGAGTCAACTAGTCATTTGTTTTTATATATTTTCATAAACAACTAATAATGTGTCTTCAAAATCTTAAGTTAAATTATTGTCATTGAGTATGTTTACATGGACACCATTAATCCGATTTTAATATGATTAAGACAGTACTCGACGATAAGTCTACCATGTAAAACAGCACTTTTTTAATTAATTTAATCTGATTAAGGTCATAATCAAACTAAACAGAAATGAAATTAAAACATATGGAGTATGCCGGTTTTAGTCCCATTATTGAAGTGCAGTACAGACATGTAAACGCCACAATCGAACTATTACCTTCATGTAGGATTTTCGCTGCATTTTGCATATAGTCTATACACACGTGGCTGTTTGACACTATTCTCTGCACCTACCAAGTCAGAAAAGGACCACAGGCACACACATCGCAAAATGCAGAGGGTTTTTTCCCATACGGCATGCGGTATTAAATTCTATTAAAACAACACTCTTCCAGTAGTTCACACTTGCATCCAATATCTTGTTTGTCACGGGGGGCATGCATGAAATGTTTCTGAATGAAAGTGAAAGTGCCAAACTGGAGTTAAAGTCGACAAATTAAAAATTAAACACCCGAAATTACATTAAACTTTGAAGGAAATGTGGATTGCGTGGTGATGTTAATGACGTTAATCAAATTATATGCTATAACATGTAAAACAGGATCATGAAAGGAACATTCAAAAATCATTTTCTGTACACACCTTAATCATATTATTGTCTCATTCAGATTAAGGAAAAAAATTTGATTACTGATGTCCATGTAAATGGAGTCAATGAGAGCATTATTTTATAGAAAATGATAATAGGTTTATGTTTGTTAATTAATTAATTTATTTATTTTTGAGCATATGTCTTCAAGACTAAATGCACAAGAGTTTCTGTCATATGATTGACTGATTAGATATTTACATTTGAAGAAATTTACATTAAACAGTTGAACAGGTGTACCTATAGTCGGTTCCCCTCCCACTAAATTCCGTTCCATTTCCCCAAAAACAAGCTCTGCTCCAGCCCACAAATCCCCCAGGTAGAAGTTTGTTTGGATTTGTCAATCTCTTTCCAAAATTAAGATTCTTGCTTCAGTTTTATTTTTCCTCCATGTGAAGTTTGGGGGATTAAATAAAAAAAAAGCTTGATAAAATGTTAAATAAATAAACTAGTTTGTACTTTTTTTTTTTGCTTGTTCCCTAGCATATATATATATATATATATATATATATATATATATATATATATATATATATATATATATATATATATATATATATATATATATATATATATATATATATATATATATATATATATATATATATATATATATATATATATATATATATATATATATATATATATATATATGGATGGATGGATGGATGGACACACACACACACACACAGACACACACACATTTTTTTTTTCCACATTAAGTTTTTTGGCATTCACAACTTGTATGAAAAGAGTTAGTCAGCTGTCCTGCTCTCGATCTGAAAACTGTCAACTCCAAGGAGCTGTTGATAGCATTCCTGCCATGTTGTCTGTTTGAGATTAGATATACAGTAGCTAATGTAAGAATGAGATTTAAACTACAGCTGTTGGAACTGTAGATCTGCCGAATGACTGAAAAGTCATCAGTATGATGGTGAAAACTGTACATTTCCAGTCAAGCAATCCTTCTGCAATCTTATACCAAAAACGGAAATAAGGGCAGTTATAATAGCTAAACATGTGGGAGAGAATTGCTATTATGTGATTGTATTGTATTGCAATAAGTGTTGATGTTAAATCAAAAGTAGTTTAAAAATACTTGAAAATTAAATGATGTAATGACAATAATTCTTTATGGTTACAACTGAATTAGTTACAAAATAACAAAAAAAATGATAAAACATGAAATGATAAAAACATATGATATTAATTATACCCATCTTAAATGTAAAACAAAGTTACTTGAGAGAGAGAGGGTGAGAGAGACAAAGAGCAGTGAGTAGGCCCCAAAGAGAGCTTGATAGCAGTAGAGCCAGAGAAGATAAACTCCAGAGCAGGAAAAGCGCAGAGCAGGAAAAGGGGAGACAGAGCAAATTTACCAAATATTTTGTATCTTTCTTAACCATGTGACCAAAACCCAAATACTAAGACATTTAAACTGACCAATCAACATGTGGCCACATCATAAACCCCCCAAAGTCCACGTATTAACTAGGCCCTGATCTTATTAGTATCTGCCTTTGGAATCTGTATGAACCTTCTTGGTAAAAAAGACGTTTTGCCCTATAAACAAATGCATATGATCATTTACATTCCTACACTACTAACAACAAAACTTTATTCCACTTTAATAAGGCATTTTTTATTTTTCAGTTGAATCCTTTACATTTGTTCATCTTTTCACTTCTCTAGTCTCACTTATTCTCATTTCAGCTTGATGCTTTACCACTCAAATCTCTGAATATAGTTGAACAGGGTCACATTCAGTACAGACCTGGCTGCCTTCCTGTCGAGTGATGAGCACAGTGCTAATAAGCAGTGTTGCAGTCTAGGCTGTAAAGCTGAGAGCACAGAGGTTTGTGGGATCGAGCTTGCCGGTGAAACAAGAGGAGAACTGTGGCTATGGAGGAGACAGGGTTTGCGTGAGTCTAGGCCGCAGTGGCTCAGACATACAACCTCATAATAAACGGAGGATTAGTGGAAGATGACAAACTCTGACAATTCAGAAGAAACATGTTAATGCTGTTTGGCTGCCACTTAATCCGATAAATAGTTGGTTAGACCTGTGGAATTATATTCTAAGTGTAGACTAGCATTTAAAAGTTTTAGGTGGAGCTAGAGGTTTTGTTTTTGGAAAAAAGCTGCACCAAGGCTGAATTTATAGTAAAACTGTGAAATTATTATTATTAGAGTTTAAATAAACAGATTTGTTTTGTTTTCTTGACCAATTTAATAAACCTGTGCTGAGTAAAGCATATATATATATATATATATATATATATATATATATATATATATATATATATATATATATATATATATATATATATATATATATATATATATACATATATATATATACATATATATATATATATATATATACATATATATATATATATATATACATATATATATATATATACATATATATATATATATATATACATATATATATATATATATATATATATATATATATATATATATATATATATATATATATATATATATATATATATATATAAGCAAAACACAAAATGATAATTGGTCAAAATAACAAAACAATGTTTTTAGATGCATTTAAATTATGGCTGGGCGATTAAAATTGGTATCTGTATTTATTGACCGAAGACCATTGTCAATATCCATAAAAAAGTTCTGTATGAAGTTTCGCTATGGAGGCTATAGTTTTATTAAAGTGTGGCTGCTAAGCACGCGCCTTGGAAGGAATGCCAATAAGCTTAGGGTGCAAGTTTGTGCAAGTGGCGCACACGTGATGTGCGCGCATTTTTCAGGTACTTTTCTGAATGCTGCGAACGCATTGCGATTCATGTACGTAGAACAAGCCAGTCTGCTTCACACTTTGTATGGAGTAATAACGGTAGACTAATTACCTTGGACAAAAACAGCACATCAAAACACTGCAGTGCTTTTTACTTTTCTCCATAAACTTGTATCAGAGCTGCAGCAATGGTTTGTCCATTTGTTCTCCTTTGAGAAGATGCATGATGGTCACCTAGTTACGAGAGACGCCATAGAAATTGGTGAAGGAATTCACACGCTCAAGCTTTTCACATGAGTTTTAGTTGCGTCATTGTCACTTCAGGTCAGAATAACAACAAATGCGAAAATGTGTGCTGTAGAGCAGCAATGAGTAGATTGTAAATGAGAAAGGATGTAAGGATGTCGCCAGAGTGGCTGTTGTGGTTTCTTTTCTTGTGCATTCCAGCCACTAGCTCCCCATCTAAAAGATTTTTTTAGCACAGGGGTAATATAGTCATTTGTGAGTCACTTCACAATTTGTAATGTTGCAGTATGCATTTGAATAATGATGGTCGGTTCCTTTACTTGAAAGCTCAGATTTGATTGTCATAATTTGTTTTGTTGACAGAGTTTGAGGTTTACTGTATCATTATTATTGACACCTTACAGATGTTGATTTACCTTAACCATTGCACACACTTTGTAACATTTTATTTATCAGATTTAATTTTCTCTTTAACACTTCTGTTTATTTTATTAGAGACCAGATATTTTGTTTGAATATTTTTGTTTTTGACTATTAAAACGATTTGCCTTAGTAATGTCGGTAAATTAAAATAAAGTGGTTAAATAAATAAAAAATCCTAATATTCCTAACTGATTTGTTAAAAAATAGTCAATAATTATCGATATCAACAATTATGAAACAACAAATTGAAGTAATTATTTTTCTGGCTAGTCATTTTCTTCAAAAACATGCTGTAAATGTCAATTTAATTTTTTTCAGGAAATTTTATCAGACCTTTTACAAAATAATCCAAATATACCCAACCCCATACCTAGTAAACCCAGAGAAACACAGAAGTGTCAAGTGATTTTTTTTATAGCTGTATTTCTGCACTATGCTAAGAAGCTAAAGCTAACATTTCATCACACTTGATGTTCTCTCAGGTGTCTCTTCTCAAGATATATCCAGTCCAGGCAGGGGAAGGTCTGGCCGGAGTCGAGGACGACCCAAAGGTTCTGGAAATGCTGGAAAGTCATCTGTGAGGAAGGGAAGAGGAAGGAAGTCGACCGCAGGCAGTGCTGCAGCTATGGCGGGAGCGATGGCAGGAGCAGCAGCCGCTTCTGCAGCTGCGTATGCCGCATACGGCTACAGTGTGTCTAAAGGTAAGAGTTTCAACTCCAATGAACTCCAACACAATGTTAGGCTCGAAATCTGAGGCTTGTTTATGTGTGACGATACTACATTATATGGATACCTAAAGAAATATTTAGCAGGCTGTGAAATGGGTTTTTAACATAAGCAGCAACCAACAAGCCAATGAGAGAGAAGTATTGCATTGGCAGACCTTTGATTGGCAGCTGAAAACTGGACTCCATCATAGCTTTCATTGGCCAAGAATCGCGCAAGAGCCCTTATGACTAACATGTAAAGGGATGAATCGGTTCTTTCTGGTCTACATAAAAATGGAAAGCCAATGTCCCTACATGCTCCTGCACCAGTAAGTTTATTCGTTCAAGAACATTTAGTCATCAGGAGACTATGCTGTGAAATTCATAAACTATTCAAAAGCCAACCACAAAAATCCTTAATTCATGAGTTGGCTTCGTTACCAGACAATCCATTAAAGAACTCAACACATGCAACTCTCAGAAGTCCTGTCAGATTCAATCAACGAGACCATGACTCTCAAAGTGTTTTTAGTTTTGTGGATTTTGTCCATTAGATTTTCTATCCAAGGCTGAGATCAGAGAGAAATTTAAGGTGGAGTTGTGTCAGCCATCTGCATATTTTTGTGTTTGTTCATTATTTTTGCTGCAAATCAGCACTCAGACAACATACATCAAGCGTCTTGCACCATCATTATTTTAGAGGAATTCCACTCAGTTTCTTATATGACTACTGGTGCATGCATGTTGTAAATGAGACTTTTGTTTTTTGTGGATTTTTCCTAGTGGAATATTGTGTAAATCAGTGTTTTTCCAACCCTGTTTTCGAAGGCACACCAAGTCTGCATCCAAAATCACATGCTTCCATACTATAGGTTGTTTTCAATCACGTGGTTCTGGTGACGTGCGAAATTCAGATGGAGGGCAGGAAGTAAAAAAAATTAATGGGAGACGCAATGGAAAGTCTGTATTTTTGCAATTGATAATTGATGTGGGTAGGTCACATGATCATGACAAAATGGCGGACACAGTATGTTTCATTCATAGTACTCACATTCATACTGTGAATTTACTACTCGACCATTAGAAATATAAAATCAAATGCAGTGCCTTCTCAGTATTAGGCGATTTCAGACACAGCCCAACAGTAGACACCTCTTCCTAATCAAAAACACCTGAATCAACTCATCAGAACGTAAGAAGAGACTCCAAAATCTGAAATGAATGGGTCAGATAAGGGAGACAACATAAATATGTGCTGTTGGTGTGCCTCCAGGAACAGGGTTGGGAAACACTGGTGTAAAGTAACCTCAAGGCACCAATACAACATGTAATCAAACAAATTCACAATGCCCAAAACAGTGTTGTGTGAAAAGAACCGCAATCCAACCACTTTGAACATCAGATATTACATAGACAGCATAACAAACAACAGTTCATTGATTGTTAATCAAACCTTTTCCAGGTATTCCAGCAAGCGGCTTACAAACGGCTCTCATACGGTCTTCAACCACACCTGCCTTTGTTCCAGCTGGCACCTCGTCACCGCAGGCTAAAAGCAGCACCGTGGCAGCCAACTCACAGACTTTAGCACATGGAAGTTCACAAAGCCAACACAACCCTACTAAAAGAGGCAAAATCCCCATCAACCACAGTGGACGGTAGCAGCCTGGGAATGTTTGTTTGCTTTCTGATTGTAGCATGGCCAGTATATTTTCAGTCCCATGTCGACGATTTTCTTGCTTATGATGTTGAGCCGCTATCAAACCACATGCCCTACCGTCACTGTGAAACCCGACCTGCTGCCCACCCCGATTTTGCATTCTTTTTTCCCCATTGATAATTCTGAATCTAAGGTTTAGCTAAGTTTATGCAGAAATGGTGATAGAAGAGTTCATTATTCCAGTGACTGCTCCTTTTTTTCTCTCCATGTTTTCAAGACCAAGCAAGGAGCAACAGGGCCGAATGAAGATTATTCATTCAGATCATTGTTATGAGCAGAGATGAGATGAATTGGTGACAAGGGAGGGATGTTGGTTTTGAACGCCCTCTTGAACAAAGTCTTTACATTTTACACAAATACGAAAAGATCTGTTATTTTTGTAGGACAGACTTGTTGACGTTTGTTCACTTCAAAACCGAATGGCCTTCTCTTTCTATGTTTATTTGCTGCAAATTCAAAGAGTTTGGCCTAAATACTAATATATATATTTTTTTCTCTTGGGAAAAATAAAGAAATCAATGTGTTTTGTAGTAAATGCAATGAAAAAAAAAAAAAAAAAAAAAGCCTGAAGTGAGCGCTGCTCAAAAAACACGTCACTTCTCAGATTTGTGACAAAAATACTTGGATGTGAAATGTATTATAGCTTAAGTTAAGACTGGGTAATTTATGATCTGTGCTAGGTGTAAATTGTATCGAAGCGGTTTTATTTTTAAATAACAATGAAAAGTTCTTGTTTTGTTGCAAATAGTTGAAGGCCATTTCTGGGTTCATTTTGTCTTTAAACGTGATGATAAATGTTATATGTATGTAAATAATTAAAGGGTTTCGTCCCTTTCAAAAGTTCTCCCATTTTTCCCCCAATTGCTTGTCTATTTTTATAGGTCAGTGTACATACCTAAAGAAAAGCCCAAATGATTCTTTTACTAACTTTGGGGGAAAAAAACCCTAAATAAACATTGATTCAATGATTTGAAATTTTGTTTGTGTTAATTATTTTGTTGTACCTAACATTACTTTTTAAAAGTAAAAAAATTAACTTTTAAAAAACACAGTTTTCTTACACATTTACCAAAGAAACCAGCTATATTTCACATCAAACACACTTGACAATCCAGATACATGTTTGTTGATAATTTTAATGTGCAAATAACTGTAATGGCTTAACAGTATTCTGCTTAGTGCAAATTGTAAAATAAAATTAAAGGGGGAGTGTCTTGAGGTTCCACGCTCACATATTTTACAACATAAAAAGCTTAAGAACTGGACAAATTTGGCAATACATGGTCACACAAGCATGCATTTGTACCACAGCACAACATACTTGAGAGCACAAAACAATGACAACTGACAGTACTCATGTTTTAACATTACAGACTCCAAACGTTGACAGACTAAATATGTTCCCGTAACATCAGCACCCATTGATGTATTACAGTAATAAATTGGTATAGGGAGAATAATATATCTGAACAGCCACTTAAAATGACCAATCACACCTTAAGGACGGCAACATTAACTTTATATTTGAACCTTAATGCTGTTTTGACCTATTTGATTGCTTTACAGAAGATCTACAGGTTTCTATGCAGCCAATAATATGGGTCTAATGGTGGCGAGAAGAGCTGCCTCGATGGAGAACAGGTGAGGGTCGTCCACATCAGGACAGCTGACTCTCATGAACTCCGCCAGGCGAAGCAGGTACTCGATGTTGTGGCCCGAATTCCCCTTGCACACAGCAATCTGAGAGGCGATTTCCTCCGTACTGGCAGGCCCCAGGTAAATGGGGTTGTCAGCCGTGGCGATGTAGACCAGAGCCTGGACTGGTGGCTGATTGGTGCCACGTGGAAAAAAGTCGACAGCCCGGGTCAGATAACCACCTCTCACTGCCTCCCGCACATTCAGGTACTTGAGAGACTCCTCCATCTGAGAGCCAGTCACCTCGAAGGCAACGCCCCAGGTGCACTCCTGTGTACCAAAACGTACGGTTAGTAAACATATGGTGGAGGGAAAGTGTGTATTTAAAGTGATATGCGCCCAAATTTCACCATGTTGTTCCAAACCCAAATTACATTTTTTTTCCCCGTCCAATAAAAATAGACGTAGCAGATATTATGGCTGTAGCTATGGTCATGCCATGTCAAATAATATTGGAGGGCAACATAAGACGTCCAGCCGTCATAGTTCTCAGAACATTCACCGTAAACAAGTTCAAGGATGAGAATGTTTGGAATCACTTAATTATAGGCTTGAGTTCATCTAGTCGAACAGGTTTGGGAGTAACGCAAGTATGCTGCCAATTCCTAATATTTTCTCCAGATATGTATACATGGACAGATACTATAATGGTCAAATCTGACGTCTGGGAATGGTTAACGTGTGGTCTGTAAATTTCCCAACACATTACAATTTAACGCAGCCTCTGATTGTAAAAATATTTCCTGTACAGTTCCTACAATTAAATAAACATTTAATCTAGGTGGTTTGTTACATTTAGCATATATTTAGGTCTTATTTAATTCCATTCATTTATGTTTTATAATTAAGACTGTTTTGATCTAATATTAATTCAATAATTAGCACAACCCTACAGTTCCCTGGACCCCAGTTTGAAAACCTTTAATCCTTATAACGTCTCTGTTTTGTTGTATCTTTATGCTTAGTACATGTGGTTGAGTTTGATGCAAATATGGACACATTTGTGTCAGCTTGTGTGTTCCAATATGGCGGATGCTTATTGCGGCATCTATAGACGTCCTAAAGTTAGATAGAAATAGCTTGTAAAAAATAGCCGCCAACGGGGCACCCATATATGTACATGTATGGTTGGTGGTTCTCAATTAATAAAAAAGGAAGTTCCACTTACGTCATCCTCCTCGATGAGCGTCACCACTCTTCCGGGCTGTCATGGAGACACGTAATGTTAAAGGTCAACGAAAAGCAATGGGAGAACAGTTCAGGTATTTTATGAATTTAAGAAAAATATAGAATCCAAAAAAAACTTACCATTTCATCATCTCCACGATGAAAGTTATCCCCGTGCCAGAAGCGTCTCTTGTACCCCTTAATATAACCGACTTTGCTCCTCTTGTACTTGAAGTCTGGCTTCCAGACCAGTGAGCCGTAGCCGAAGATCCACAGGCTGGATTTTCCAGCGACGATGTCTTGAGGTTTCATCTTTTACAGGATGGTATGAGTGTAGGAAAGGTAATATTGTGCGCTTTGATGTAAAAACAGCTAAATGAATAGGCCACAGGCTAGGTAGCTAGCGTTAGCTTCCTCCTATCAAGGAGAAGAGGTATGGGTTGGCTCACGGCTATACCGCGGACGGTATCAGAGCCCAACTGCTTAGCAGTTGTGATGGTGCAGTCTCGCAAAACGCTTTTCTTTGCCTGGTGCATGCCTATGCCGTGCAGTTACCGCATCATTGCCTTAAAACTCCATCTCGGCCTCTTCGGCTCTTTCAATCGGAATAAAACACAAAAGCTGTTGCTAGCTCACCGGCCAGCCTTCTGTTTACAAACAAACCTCTACCCGGCCAATCACACGACGCTCTAAAGGCAGATCGAATAACCTTTAAACCGTTGTTTTCGCGCACCCCGGGTTGCCGTGCCGCTTTTCGTCCTCGGCGGATGATGAAATGTGGGCTGCTTTGAGGCAGGCTATATGCAACATTGCCTATGGGCGTATCTGACCTTGTTCGAAGATCTGACCAATCATAGCATAGAGAGGGCGGGGTGGCTGGTCTTCTGTCCAATCGTTCCATCTCTGCGTGACTCTATAAGCGCATACCCGTGTGATTGGCTCACGAACCAGGAAAAAACGCGCCCTGTTGTTTAATTTGATAGGCCGGTCAGCTGTCAGTCCCAGAACACGCGCGCTCCCATTCGTCAGCAGATCTGTCGCTTAAAGTCTGTTCGGCTGATGCAACGTGAAAGAAGCGTTTCAAGGGGCGAGGCAGGCACAGGACGTACTGAGAGGATTGCGTCAGGCCTTCCAAGAATGCGATCCGAGACCCAAACATTGCTGAATGCTCACGTACAAGAAATAAGAAGCGACTGAATAAGATAACATTATGTAGTGTTAAATGCATTATCTATGTAGGTTCATATGGATGCTTAAGTGTAATATGTAGTACAATATAATAATATTTAATATAGCCTCTAACTGAAGTAAGAGGTCCGGGGGAAAATGTTTCTATAATTATGTATGTATAATACGTAACAGAAAACAATACAGTATTCATCTCATTATGTAATGTAATAGAATATATCTTATAATGTAATAGCAATGTTGGGTAGTAATTATTACATGTAATCAGGATTACACAATCAGATTCTAAAATCACTACTTGGTCATTAATAATTGCTGTAATTAATTTGATTCACCTTATTTTTTTGATCAAATGTTCCTTTTTTTAATATTCTGCAATTCATTTGCAATCAATGCTTCATAATTTGGGAACAAATAATAATAATAAAGTTAGAAAGCAATCTAAACTTGCAGCCAGTGTACATTAAATTGAATAGGTAGATTTAATTACGGACTACAGTTTTTGTCAACAGATTTTTAATCAGAATTTGTAAGTAATTTAAAAATCAAGATGCTGGAAAGGACAACTACAAATTGTGTTTGGACTTTAACATATTTCTCAGGAGTTTTATTTTTGTCAGTGTGGTCAGTGGTCAAATATTGTCAAATTTTACCTGCATATTTTCTTGTCACCAGAAATGACAACATCCTTTGTATTACATACTGCATTACAAACTGAGTGGGCGCAAATTGTTCATACTATTATACTTATTTTCTTTTCTCTTTCTAACATTTGCCTTGAATATTCAAAATATAAAATAGGCATGTAAATGTTGTGTAACTTCATTTGCGATCCATGCTCTAATCTTTGAACAAATTAAAACCAAACAAATCAAGTTAGTTCTAAAGTGATCTAAAAGTAATCAAAACGTTGTCACAATTCAAAACCAAAAATTAGTAATCTAGTTCACATTACTTAATTTGTAATAAACACACAACAGTTTACAACTTTTAAGTAATAAAAATTACAAATGATGTTATAAAGGATGTTTATGAAATCCATTTTTTACACTGTAAACCCCAACAGTCAACTTTATCAAATGAAATGAACTCAAAGTTTACTGAAAGTTAACTCTACTCATTTGAAAAGAGTTTTGAACTCAGTGTTGAAGGTAATGAGTTAATTAAATACTTCATTACTTCAACTTAAATGGAGTAAGTTCACGGTACTCATATATATTCGTTTTTTTAACTCAAATGGTTTGTAGCAATCTTTTCCTCAAACAATTTGAGTTGCCTTAACTTATTGGGTTTTACAGTACTCAGTTGGTTTGAGTTCTCTTCATTTATTGGGTTTTATTGTGCTCAAATTGCTTCGTTTACTCAAATGGATTAAGTTCACAGTATTCATAAGGATTAGTTTTTGAACTTAAATGGTTTGAGTTACCTTGACTTTATGGTTTTTACAGTGTATGTTTATTTTTTGGCTTCACCAGAAATAGCAACATTCTTCAAACATCTGCATTCAGTTTTATCCTATCATGATTGTTGAGGCAGATTAGTTTCTTCCTAAAGATCTTTTAAGCTATGCCATCGGCTTGTATATTAGATCTGCTTTGTCTGTAATCTCCATCTCTGATAGTGTGATGTATTTCAGATCTTTCCATTTACACTTAAGGCACGGAAAATATGTCATAATATTTTTTAGACATATCTAACAAACATGTGATGTCCAAAACCAAACTACCAAAATACACGTGTTCCTATATATCATTTTGACTGCTTTATTTACAAATTATGATAAATTCAAGGTCACCAGTACCTTAAATTTGCAGTGCATATGTCTGCTTTTCCCTTGAGTTACCTTGTGTTCTGAGCAAAACAAATATTTATGTGCCAACCTGTTTTCTGAGTAATACAGAACCATTCTTGGGTAACTGAACAGCCCGTGAACAACATTACAACATCACATTAAGAAAAACAGGCAGGGCAGATTTATGACAGTTTGTTTGTCAGCCCGTGTCTTACGTTGAGGTTTTATCAGCTCAGTTCCAAAGCCATGAGACTATTATGATAAACAAACCAAAAGGTTAGTTCACCTTAAATTCAAATCCTGTCATCAATTACTCACTCTCATGTTGTTACAAACCCAGAATATATTTCTTTAGAACACTCTTTTAATCAAATCTGAGAGTTCGATTTCTCGTTTAAAAGTCTAATTATTCAAAATGTAAAGAAGTAAAACAACAACAACAATGAATTAATTGAGTGGTTTAATCCAGTTCCTTCCAGTCTCTTTATTAACAGATTATATTTAGAATTCCATTCACATACACTTGAGATAAACAGGGTTGAAAAAAATGTACATTTATCACCATAATTTCCCAGTTTATTGATCACATTAAGGATTTTCCTAAAATAATATTTTTAAATATGTAAATAAGGTAGTGTTTAATTAAATGTGCACTATAATTTGCATTACATTTCACTACAAATTTCAGATCGTTGCAACAAGTCAGTTTTTTTTACATACAGGTATTTTTACAGAGGGGATCACTGTAGAAAATGAGAAAAAAGTAGAATAAAATGTGTATATATTATGTACAAAAAAGTATAATAAAAATATCTCTATACATATCGATTCCAGTTGTAAGAGCAACAAATGACTTCTAGTTGATCATTTGGAAAAGTGGCATCATGAATCATCTGTTGAACTGCATTCCAATCATCACAAATACGGCAGAAGACCTATTGGAACCCGCGTTGACCCAAGATTCTTACAGAAAGCAGTCAAGTTTGGTGAAGGAAAAATCATGATTTGGGGTTAGATTCAGTATGGGGCTAGGGAGACATTACAAACCACAGGAGAGGCAAATTGTTCAGCAGAATAGCGCCCCTTCTCATACTTCAACCTCCACATCAAAGTTCCTGAAAGCAAAGAAGGTCAAGGTGCTCCAGGATTGGCCAGCCCAGCCACCAGTCTTGAACATTATTGAGCATGTCTGGGGTAAGATGAAGGAGGAAGCATTGAAGATGAATCCAAAGAATCTTGATAAACTCTGGGAGTCCTGCAAGAACGCTTTCTTTGCCATTCCAAATGACATTATTAATCAGTTATTTGAGTCATTGCAGAGATGTATGGATGCAGTCGCCCAAGCTCATGGAAGTCATACACAATATTAATTCTGTCTCCACTGCACCATGACTTTACATTCTTTGCTTTACATTATTATTTCTTTTAAGTGACGAGACTTTTGTCTAAGCAAAGTCAGACCTTACTGTCCTAATTAAATAATTAAAAATCAAGGCATGATCATATTCTATTTTGGTAAAATAAGTGCAAACTAGAGGCCTTTGCCTTTATATAAGCAACTTCTGATACCAAATGATCAATTAGAAGTCAAGTTATTATTTGTTGTTCCTAAAACTTGAATAGACGACAAGACTTTTGTCAGGTAGTGTACATACATGTCTCATTTGATGCTAAAGTATAGATTAATGGCTCAATGCAATAGAAACACAATCATTTTTAGAAAACAGCCTTTCAAAATGTGTGTTGTAATACAAACACAAATGAATAAAGTGCTTAAAAAAAGTGTATTATGGAATTTTCTTACAATATAATAGGAATACAACTGCGTTGGCCTGCAGTGCCATAAGCATACAATTCTTACAGCATTCAGACAGCATATCAAATTTAATTTAAGTGATCATGTGTCTTTAAAACGCTTAATTAACTTTCTTGATTCCCCTCAAATCTCTTAATTTTGATTAAAACTGCATCACTTGTGCTCAGAAAAGAAATAACTCTCCTATTGGTTTTAGAACGATATGAATTGAGTATGATTTTTCCTATTGGGGTGAACTCACCCTTTAACGTTCACCCCATGTCCAGTTTAGTGGAAATCGAGGTGGTAAACAAACACCCCTCTGCCCGCTGCCACCCCTGGATATTTCCTTGTAGTATAGCTTAGGCTCTTCTTTGGTTAAAATAGGATTATCTATAAATAGAGGTATTAGCTGGCATCATAAGATACAAGCACATGTAAGCTCCTTAAAAGTCTGCATGATGCACAAGCCTTTCTCTGCCTATAGCTCAGGCAGACGGGAGGTCCAGTGACCAGACCTTTCACGGGACGGCCTGTTTACTTTCTCTAGGCGGGACACGCTACGCCCCTGCTGACCTTATATGAATGACAAATGCAGAATGGCGAGAGGCTCATGTGAATTGCACATGTGTTGAGCTTGCTGGATGTTTACTTGTTTCATTTTTTGTTGTTGTTGCCATTACAAACTCATTTCTACATTTTTTTGGGTTTAGATCAAATGACTGATTACGTGTAATGGCATAATTGATTCAGTGCTGAGATTCATCACTAATTGATATGTGATTTATAGCTCATTAACTTATTAGAAACACATTACATAATACAGACAAACATATGGATCTTCATGTTGCTTATGTTGGCTGTCATGCAAGTTTGGCGTTATGTTAATGACTACTTCAGCTAGTTAGTACTGTATTCATTCACTTTTCTTCGACCTAGTCTCTTTATTCATCTGGGGTCGCCACAGCGGAATGAACCGCCAACTTATCCAGAATGTATTTTACACAGCGGATGCCCTTCCAGCTGTAACCCAATACTGGGAAAAATCCATACACTCTTATTCACACTACGGCCAATGTAGTTTATTTAATTCACCTATGCCACATGTCTTTGGACTGTGGGTGAAACCGGAGCACCTGGAGGAAATCCACACCAACATGGGGAGAACATGCAAAATCCACAAAGAAATGCCAACTGACCCAGCCAGGACTCGAACCAGCAACCTTCTTGCTGTGAGGCGACAGTGCTAACCACTTAGCCACTGTGTCGCCAATAGTACTGTTATCAAATGTCAAAAAAACAAAACAAGCGTATGTCATACAGAACGGATTTGCCATAGTGTGGATCTCAAGCAATCTGCATCCAAAACAAACAGAAAAATCCAAGAGAAAATATATTCCCATGCTCCATGAACATATATAGTGCACCTAAACTCTGCCAAACATGATAAAATCCAGGGGAACGTTTCAGTCACATTGATGTATTTTTATTATGATTAATTTTTGGCTCACTGATACATAGGCATTTTTTATAAATATATATTTAATGCATTATTATTATTATTATTATTATTATTATTATTATTATTATTATTATTATTATTATTTATATTATTATTGAACTTTTATCTTAAATATTTTAGCCAACAATTCCATCATCAGGGGTGGATTTAACCAATAAGCAACATAAGCACCTGCTTAGGGCCCCAGGAAATCTGAGGGCCCCAAAATAAATACCTAGAAGCAGAGGCGTAGCGGACATTTTAAAGGGGGGTGGGGGTGGGGGGGCTGTATGAGATCATACGTTCATATAATTATTAATCACCTGTTTCTAAATGGTCTGTCTCTAAAAGTGAGGGGGATGTATCCCACCTGTCCCTCCCGGTTGCTACGCCCCTGCCTAGAAGTATAAATGATACATATAAATTATATATAACATTGTTTTCTGTTATATTTTGTACGGTGAGGGTCTCCCACCTTTAATCATGGACCAGTCCAGCAGTCAAATCAGTAAAGATTTAATTTAAAAAAACGAAACTATTCATTTATTATTTTTAGTTGTGAATTCATCTTAAGAAAACAAATCGTTTCGAAAGTTTTACAAGGTTCTTTACATGTTACTATTATTTTCCGTTAGGATAAAATGTAGAAAAGGAGATCGAATGAAATAAGAAAAAACTGCTAAATAATAATAAAAATAAATGAAGTATAAAAGGTGCATTTTAGAACTTTTGGACCCCATGGCTGGAATTGCTTAAGGCCCCAAAATCACTAAAACCACCCCTGCCTGTCATCATGTATTTACCCTTAAGCCATTTATAAGTGTATGACTGTATATGTATGACTTTTTTCTAACAGGATAAGCTGCAACTCATTACCCAATTTTTAAGTCACTCCTTAAAGTCAAGTGCTATTTTGGGGTTTTCGCCTGCATTTTGCATACTCAAATTCAAATGCTTCCTAAATCCACTTACAGAGGTGTAAATGCAAAGGTTTGGTATCATTTTAAAGAAAACCCTTTGAATTTTCATAAAACACTGTTGAAAATGATTAAAATAATTGTATATGTTGTCTGTGTTATAATAAAACCCTCCAAAAAAGAGGAGCTTGTGTGTGAATGAGTGTGTATTGATGTTTCCCAGTGATGGGTTGCAGCTAGAGGGGCATTCGATGTGTTAAACATATGCTGGATAAGTTGGCGGTTCTTTCCGCTGTGGTGACCCCTGATTTATAAAGGGGCTAAGCCGAAAAGAAAATGAATGAATAAATAAACTCAAATTTAAAAGTGTACCTTTCAGGTTCTGTGTGGTCTAGGTTGCTGTAATTAATTGTGGTGGTACCTGCACATGTCAGTAATCAAATGAAAAAAGAAAAATGTCTCTATCATAATCTATGCAAAAGTTATTCTATTCCAACTGATGAGAGAACGGAAACACTTATGGAGGTATTAGGCAAGTAAAAAGACCTTTAAAAGTGAAAGAATGCGGAAATAAATGACGTCACAGACCTGGTACAGGGTATGCAGAGTTAAATGGCAGAGTTCAGCCAAAAGTTTTGAAGGTTCTTAATGGAATTAGAAAATATAAATATTCTGAAAAGCCATAAATCTTGAGCTACGAGCAGTTTTTGTGAAAAAGTACAGTCACACAACTGTTAAGTAGCAGATTTTTCTTTCTTTATTTATTGTTTTACAAGTCTATTTTTAAAAAAGTTCTATTATTATCTTAATAATGAATGTGAATTTGGTCCAAAACAATGCTAAATCACATTGAATTATCATATGGGCAAAAATATATTCAGATTACTTTCTTTAATGTTCAGCAGAAGAAAGATGAATGAAATTCATATACAGTTGAAGTCAGAATTATTAGCCCCCCTTTGAATTTTTTTTTCTTTTTAAATATTTCCCAAATGATGTTTAACAAAACAATGGAATTTTCAATGTCTGATAATATTTTTTCTACTGGAGAAAGTCTTATTTGTTTTATTTCAGCTAGAAATAAAAGCATTTTTTTAAAGATTTGAACTTTTTATTTTTTTATAATTATTTTTTCAGGGTTTTTGACCTTTATTTGATAGGACAGTAGAGAGTATTGACAGGAAAGTATGGGGAACAGAGAGAGGGGAAGGACCGGCATAGGACCGCGAGGTGGAATTGAACTTGGGTCGCTGTGAGCACCGGACTGCATGTGTCGACGCATTAACCACTACACCACTGGTGTCAAACTTTTTATTGCTTTATTTCAAATAATGTCTCGTTACATGTTTGCTAACATTGTGGGTTGCAGAAATGTAGAACTTTTCCCCATTTGTCAAAATTAATTTCAATCCTTCCATGTAAACTGTAGGAGAGTTTTTTAAAAGCTGCAGCACGTCCTAACTCCGAGATCCACTCAAAGATCGGCAGTCTACTGGAAGATTTCCAGTTTTTAACAATCACCCTTCGGTCTAGCGCTAGCATGATACAGCTCTGTATCCACTGTGATTCAGCTTTATTTATGCGGCTGCAATATCTTTACAAGGTATTCATGCACCTCTCTCCAAAAATGTTGGACTTCTGGGCATTGCCATAATACATGAAATAGGTCACCTGCTTCTTCTTGGCATCACCAGCATTCTGGATTGTTTTTGAAACCTGCTCTGAACAGCCTCTTAGGAGTCCAGTAAAATCTATGTAAAATATTAAACTGTATAAGACGTGTTCTAAAATCTCTAGACATTCATTTTAAATTTCCAGTAATTTTTCCCCAGTTCTCATCTTCAAATGTGCATCCCAAATCTTTTTCCCATATTATCTTGACTGCAGAAATAACATTTTGACTCATTGACTGAGTAGAGCATAGTATTTAGAACATAAAAGCAGTTTAAATTTTTTTAAGTCAAAATTAATAGCCCCTTTAAGCTATATTTTTTCGATTGTCTACAGAACAAACCATCATTATATATTAAACTGCCTCATTAACCTAATTAACCTAGTTAAGCCTTTAAATGTCACTTTAAGCTGTATAGAAGTGTCTTGAAAAATATCTAGTCAAATATTATTTACTGTCATCACGGAAAAGATAAAATAAATCTGTTATTAGAAATGAGTTATTAAAACTATCATGTTTAGAAATGTGTTGAAAACAATCTTCTCTCTGTTAAACAGAAATTGGCGTTAAACTAATAAGTCAGGGGGGCTAATAAATCTGACTTCAACTGTAGATTTAGATGAATATATTTACATTTAAAGATTTTCTTAAAATATGTTTTATTTGTTATATTGTGTTGAAAGAGTTTAAAAACATATTTAAATATTTTATTTACTTAAACTAATACTGAATTTGGGAACAATTATTATCGATTTATTTATGAAAACTGATGCATTGCTGTTGCGGCTGCATGGGCATTTTAGCGACATCTAGTGCTAGTGAGTGAAAACTGCAGATGGAGGGCCTTTGCTTTTGCTGGACTTTTGGCTCAACATGGCCGATTTTGGGGGTTTTAAAGGGTAAATTTAACCAATGTCAGAAAGTCTGATTACAAGTTCACGTAAAGTTCATTTGTGTTTACCCATTTTACACTTTTGACTGCACACATCTCTGTCAAAATCGAATGAATGTTTAGCATCCTCCTATCAAGGATGTTTTCACATTCCACAGGCGAGATTTCAAAATACTCTCATAATGAAATCAATAGTCTTGATTTGATGTCTGCCCCCTCCATTTTTGTTTGTTATGAGCTGGTTTCCTGAAACGTTGGGGATCCGTACAAATACAGAGAACGCAGAAAGAAGGAGATGCGTGAGAAAAGCGTTTGGCCAGTGCCGGCATGTTCTGCATTTTTTAATCAGACAGGAAGCAGGAAATGATGTCACTGGGTCACAAACAGGATGCAGTGATTATAACACAATGAGAATGCCTGGCCATGCGATTTAGACCCAGAGGCCAGAGAGCAACACACACACATACACACTTACAGTTGTGGTGGGAGAGGTTTAGGTAACAGGTTGCGTTGCAAAAGTTTTCACTCAAGACTAATTGCTGCGATAACAAGTGTTTAACACTCTGGCCACGCTACGGAAATTCTCTCGGAACTTTCCCCAAATGTGTTTATTCTTCCCAAGCGTCCGTTTGACCCAAGCACAGACGCAAAGACAAGGATGCTTAGATGACACGGATGCACAGGATGTGTGTGTGGAGTGTGTTTGCGTGGCACAGATTTGTTGCCGGTTGTTGATTATGTTGCTGTTAGGAATGGAAAGAAACCCGAGCTTGACCTCCTGAAAACGCTTTCTGTTTAAGTACTCAGAAACCCATCTCCTGCATGGCCCTCGGGTGCCTTGCATGGGGTCCTGAAATGTTGACTTTGGCCAGGGTGGTGAATAATTTAGGAAGAACTGATGGGAAGGATGGATCTCATAGCTAAACACTTAATGTTGCTCCAAATGTTTTATTTGGGAATTTTTTGACATTTTCAGGAAAAGCTCACTGATGACCTTTGCGCCCTTTAGATGTTCCTGCACAGCCGTTTCTGCTCTGGCAGGGCAATAAAGACTGATTAATTGAATTGTTTTTGATTAGGAACCTTGCCGTTTTCCTAGTCCTTCCACGTGTGGAGATTGTTATTAACACTGAAGCCCATCTGTGGGCTCCAAGGCTGATTCTTTTGTTGGGGATGGCGATGGCGATGTGTCCTTTAGCCCTGAAGGCGAGACTGAGGCCCTCAGAGCTGGAACTCGTTTACGTCTGTAGATGTGTGTGTGTGTTTCTTTATGGGTGCTCTGCTGAGCAGCGCCATGATGAGCCTGGTGAGAGGGGCGGCATATGCCGCTGTTTTTATGACAGGGCAAGGTTGCACCCTGGGGCATCTGTTTGGGTTTTCTGAGGAGGGGCTGCTTCTCTGTCGTTTGCGCTCTTCGCCTGTCTTTGTTTCAGAATTTCCAGCTCAAGGGGCCTGTATCCGAGGCAACGGATTTAAATTTCAAGCCAATTTACAACTGGGGAAGGGGAAGGAGGGGTTATGAGCTTTTCTTAAGGATTGAGGAATTAAAAAAATGGTTTATGGAGATGTAAAAAGTGTAACATATGACGTCATTTTTGTTAGGGGGAATTTAGGTTAACCATTACATGAACAAATATTTTCACTCACCATTGTAAAATGTATACATGTGAATCATACATGCGCATAAATTAGAAAACTTGGAAAGAGACTAATAGACCCTTTTCACAAGACGCATTTAACGGTCATCATAATCTTAAACCCTTGAAAGTTTTTAATATTTAGATTTTTTTTAAGTATGAATATTTATATGCATTTATCAATGTTTTACATCATCTTTGCATCAAATTACAAAAAAAATAATAATAAAATTATCGCTTCTGCAAGGTTTTTTTAATGCAGCGTTGGCTGACGTTATCAGTCTCACACAATTTTTTTTCCTGAAAGTCTAGATAACACCATTGTGGAGTTTTTCTTTTATTATTTCAGCAAATAAGATTGTAAAAACATATTTGTAGTACTCTCAGATTCACTGTTTACTCAAACATGATGCCTTCTGCTACTGAGAAACCCGGATATGTGAAAAAGGTCCATTATTTAAAAATTCTGTTTCTCTGGATATACATATTAAAGTAGTTTTTTTTTAGTAAACTACTGGTGATGCCTTTTTCAGTTTTTCGTGTATACAACAACAAAGAACATGTTTTCAGACATGTTTATATTACAAGATACTAATGTTTGAACTTGAGAAGAGATAAGAAATAAATAGTGGAATAATCAGTGAGAACAAAGGAAAACCTATGTTATTCTGATCAATTTATTCTTCTTCTAAATAACCATATTTTTATTATATTATTTAAATATTAACATTTTACTTCAACCCATACCTCTTAAAGAGGTTAAAAAAAACAGAGAATTTACAACAGTCATTCAGTCTTTCCACACACACACACATACAGTTGAAGTCAAAATTATTAGCCCCCCCCCCCCTGAATTGTTTTTTTATATTTCCCAAATGATGTTTAACAGAGCAAGGAAATCTTCACAGTATATCTGATAATATTTTTTTGTCTTCTGGAAAAAGTCTTATTTGTTTTATTTCGGCTAGAAATTTTTAAAAACCATTTTAAGGTCAACATTTTTAGCCCCTTAAAGCTATACATTTTTTCGATAGAACAAACCATCGTTATACAATAACTTGCATAATTATCCTAACCTGCCTAGTGAACCTAATTAACCTAGTTAAACCTT
This sequence comes from Danio aesculapii, assembly GCF_903798145.1. Lineage (NCBI taxonomy): Eukaryota > Metazoa > Chordata > Actinopteri > Cypriniformes > Danionidae > Danio > Danio aesculapii. Next base: position 29,258,431 of record NC_079454.1, on the reverse strand, counting down.
TAAATGCCACTTAAAGCTGTGTAGAAGTGTCTTGAAAATTATTATTTTCAATCCTCAAGGCAAAGATAAATAAATCAGTTATTAGAGATGAGTTATTAAAACTATTACTATTATGATTAGAAATGTGTTGAAAAAAAATCTTCTCTCCGTTAAACAGAAATTGGGGAAAAAAATAAACCAGGGGGGGTCTAATATTTCAGGGGGGCTAATACTTCTGACTTCAACTGTGTGTGTGTGTGTGTGTGTGTGTGTATGTGTGTACACAGCAGAATGAACCGCCAACTTATCCAGCACATGTTTTACGCAGCGGATGCCCTTCTAGCCGCAACCCATCTCTGGGAAACATTCATACACATTCACTCACACTCATACACTACGGACAATTTAGCCTTCCCAATTCACCTGTACGGCATTTCTTTGGACTGTGGGGGAAACCGGAGCACCAGGAGGAAACCCACGCGAATGCAGGGAGAACATGCAAACTCCACACAGAAACGCCAACTGACCCAGCTAAGACTCAAACCAATGATATATATATATATACACTGTAAAATATCTCTCAGAAAGAACAAAAATAGCTTGAAGGAATTAACTTTTTTTATTCTTCAGATGTTTGGTTTCTTATAAATATGCATTATATACAAAATAATAGTATAAAACATATAAAGAGCAGTGTGTCATTATTAAATTAACTCTGGAAATAATCACTTTTTTAAAAAAAATTACATTATTGGTTCTGTATTCTCAAAACTAATTATAGGCAGTCAGTGGTGAGCAGTTGTTTCTTCAGTTTTTGTCCATTTCTTGTCTTGTACTCATGGGCCGTGTTGCATAAAAGAAGTCAATTAAACTTCCTCTTGGATCTTGCTGGCACAGTTCTGCATTTACGGTTCTGTAGGTTTATTTATTTCTTTTCTTTTGTTTCTTCTTCCCATGTTGAGTTTTAATTGTTAAAAACAATCCAAGAAGACCCTGGGCACAAACATAGCACTCTATTTAACTCTTTTAAGGCTTTTTTGTGAATTTTCAGCTGCTTACAATCTTATTGTAGAGAGGAGAGCAAACAGTCTTTATCATATAATTGATGTTAGCAGTTTTTTCTTCTGCTCAGACATTCATAACGCTCATGGTTGATTTGTAAGGGTAAGCTCTGATTGGTGCTCCCCTCCTCGATCTTGCATAGCTGGCAATGCTGGTTGAAGGTTTTGAAGTCCCTGGCACCTTCGATTGATTACTTGGCGGACGACATGTCCATGATTACCGCAAAAGGATCTTTTTTTTTTTTTTAAACTGTGTTGCTTTTTTGAAGAAGAAGTCCCTTTCAGCCCACGGGGGAAAAAAACATACCGTAGCAGAAGAGTTCAGATATCATCCAGGACTGTACACGTTTGTACACAAACACTTCTTCAACATAAAACTAAACTATTGCATTCGACGAGCAGGACTCTGCTCTCTCCAGTTTCTCAAGTTTCTCAGTGCAGCAGTGGACGTCGATATAAATCTCCAGTCTCTCAGTATTTTTGTAAACAATCCAGAAAAAAAGATTTTGCTTTGATTGTGTTTCTGTCTCCTCTCCTCAGACATCAGCCTGTAATTTATACCTGCGGAAAAAGCCCAAAACAAAGCATTGGTTAAGATTAAATACGCAAATATGTACACACTTCAGTTTCCTGATGACTTTAACTACATTGAGGAGGCCTTTTTTTTCTGAGAGCCTCTGTACATACAGTAGGCTTCATTAGTAGACACTGACAGAATGATAAAGCGGTGAACATGAGCAGCAGATCCCTGCCTGAAACATGCAGACTTATTAAGAAATGAAACGATCCTCCTTACCTCAGTTGCTATGACACATTCACTCCTCTCCTCTGCTATTACAAACACAGACTGGTACACGGAGTCCCTTGGGGAACATATCGTTGATATCCTACACTCTGGCTTTTCCCTGCACACACAAATCATGCTTCATTTTAACACAAAGTAAAAGCACATGGGCCAGCTATTTATTGTGAAGAGATGGGAGTGAAAGCGTTGGGCTCATTTTTTCGCTTTATAGCGCTTTGTTCTTTTGATCCGCGTACAGGGCCTGATGTAAGAAAGTCCGTGTAAGAGGAAAAAGTGCTTTTGTTGTGCAATCCAAATCAATAAAATCTTTTAACAGGCTAAAAAGGCTTCTTGCTGTCAATGCCTTTGGGTCTGTGTGTAAAATCCGTGTAAATGTGTGCTGCGGTTGTGGCTATCGAGGTTCTTAACTTCTCTTAGCCGGTATCGATGTTCATATTACAGTCATCAAGCAAGCGCTAAGTGCAAAGGTTAATACACCGCGCGGCACGCTAATGGAGCATGACCTCAGCATAATAAAGCAAATTCAATCCATCTAAACGGGTCTATTTATCAAAGTGACTTGAAATCCATTTCTTACCTGTACATTCTACTCAATGGTATTTTCTCTTCTAAACACTTTTCGTATTTATGACTTGATTTGTCCTCTTGGGACACGATGTCCTTGAACTCTTTCGATGAATTGTAGTCCAAGTGGCAGTTCTTGTGTATGTAATTGGATTTGTCAGGTGTGCAGTCCACCTCCAGGCTGACCTGTTTATTAGTGTTCTTCAGCTGGGAGGTGGGGATCAAGTTGTCTCTTTGTGATTCTGACAAGTTGTTCATTGCCTCTCCTCGAGTCCTTTCTCCTGATGCCTGCCTGTGAATGTGGCGGAGGGCAATGACAACCATGCAGAGCAAAACCACAAGAGCCACCAAGCCAACGGCCAGAGAAACGGCGGCCCACTGGAAGCGGTCTTGAGTTTCTCCTCTGGTCACAGGCGCCGTGACGGCGTAGTATTCACAGTGTGGTCCGGTGAAGCCACTAGGGCAGAAGCATGCTGGTGGGTTTCCCGGGATGCCAACGCAAGAGCCACCGTTGAGGCAGGGTCTGGACAAGCAGGCGTTGGAGGGTCGGTCACAGTTGCGGCCTTCATATCCCGGTGCACAGGAGCAGACGTAGTCGTTGATGCGATCGTAGCACGTGCCTCCGTTGGCACAGGGGTTGTTTGCGCAGTCGTTGATGTTGATCTCGCAGCGCTGGCCAGTGAAGCCCGCTCGACAGCTGCATATCCGTTTTCCCCCCAGGATCAAACACAAGCCATCTGAGGATTAGTGGCAAAAGTGTCAGTGATGAGTTACACATGCAGACGCATACATAAACACACCTGGATCTCTGAATTCACAGAATAATGGATGACTCTGTTTCAATTGTATTAGGAAAACAAGGCCCATTGTATATCATTAATGGACAACTCATTGCTCATATAGAAGGCCAATTTTTAAACCTTTTTTTTTTTGATCAGTGTGACCAATGTAAATGAGCCAATTTCTATTGATCTTATTCTGCGATGTGGAAGTACGCTCGTTTTTAGCAATGGCTTTAGAACTTCCAAATCAGTTACTTATGGGAGAAATGACTAGCAATAATAAACCACAGAAAACGGTCAAACTACTTGCTCTACAAACAAGTGTTTGCATGATTATACAGACAAAGCAGAAACATATAATAAGAAAATGTCAGTTTGAAACATCAAGCAGCATAACGAGCTGTTTTTAACGTCTAAAATTCAAAGTCTCGATCAAAAGAGTTTTAAATGGCTGCACCCGCTCATACACGAAGAGTAAGGTCAATTTGGACTCCAATCGGAATGACTGTATTTGTGAAACAACAATAAATGTGACAACAACTATAGTAGAAAAAAGACCACTGCGTACCATTAGCGCACAGCAGACTTGTGCATTTGTCCATCCTTCTCTCGCAGTTCAGACCCGTGTAGCCTAAAGGACATTCACATGCGTAGCTGCGTCCATTGTCCTTCTCGTGGCATCTGCCCTTGTGAAAGCATGGGGAATCTGCGCAGGTGAGCAGACTGTGTTCACAGTGAGTTCCCTCAAAGTCAGGCGGACAGGTGCATGTGTAACCTTTATCATGATCCTATAGGATGTAAAAGGAAGCAGGTGTTTTAAAGAGCTGTTTGTGGACTTTTGTATCATGTTTGTACAGTAATTCTAGAACAGGGGTGTCCAGTCTTGCGCTATAGAGGGCCAGTGGCCTGCTGAGTGTGATAGATGTTGAGTAGCTGGTGTGTTTAATATGGGCTTAAGCTGAACTCTAGGACAGCGGCCCTCCAGAAACAAGCTTCAACACTTGTGATTTAGATGTTAAGACGGAGAATATGGGGATTCATTAATAATATGGATGTTTAACTGTAATATTTCAATATCTTCAGTCTATTGTGTAGATTATCATTCCATACTGGTGCACATTACAGTGCAAAAACATTAAACCTATTAGATCAATGTGGTTTTTAATGCTATTCTTGTTATTAGAGTTGAGTCAGCATCCCACTGGGGCCTTAAAATCATAGAGGTTTGGAAGGTTTTAAGTGAAATAATGACTCACCGTGCAAAGACCTCCATTCTTGCATGGGCTGCTGTCACACTCTCGCACCTGCAGCTCACAGTTGACCCCGGTGTAGCCAGGCCGACAGGTGCAGGTGTAACTGCCCTGACCTGTATTCATACATGTGGCTCCATTCACACATGGTTTGTGGTGTGTGCAAAAATTCAAATCTGTTTTGAAAGAAACCATAACATATATCAGTACTAGAAAGGGACATATTATCCAACAAATATTGTCATTGTTTCTAGTTTTCATTGAACAGGTTTACTTGTTTAATCTGAAACTACCAATGAACTAAAGTGCTTTAAGCTCTAATATTACTTTAAGCGTGACACAGAGGTCAATAAAGAGTATCATTCAGTCAGCTTCTTTAACTCTCTAGGGTTTAGTCTTACCTTGGTCACAGAATAGTCCACCCCAGCCCTCTTTACAGTTACACTGCCATGGCAGGTGACAGGTGCCGTGTTTACAGGCTGGATATTTTTTGCACTCTGTGCAGAATTTACCCTGCCATCCTTCTCTGCACCTGCAATACAAAAAAAAGCCAATCCTATATGAGAGACACATTAAATATGGTCCAGGACATATATACAAGATATTTCAGCGCAATCTCACTAGGAAACGTATTTTTAGTATTGTCATAAAAGTGGCTAATTCATATGTATTCATACTATTTCATTAATATATGTATGATTTTGAAAAAAGGAGACATACCCCCTAAACCCCAACCGTCATTGAGCAAATCATACATATTTATACGAATGAGATACACAAATTCACCACTAAATCAAAAGGTTATGAATTGCTGTGAGACTGTGTTGGATATTCACATTTTCCATCAGACTGTAGTTGCTAAAACTCGTTTAATGCTTATTCAAGATGTAGGTCAGACTTTTACAAAAGGGCAAATACTATACTAACAAGTACATAGAGAAGCAGATCAAAAGAAATATTAGCTGATATGAGCTCATTTAGATTTGAATGTGACATTCAAAGATATTTTATCATACACAAATCCTAAATACTCACACACACTCTCCAGGTTTGGAGCAATTGCCATTCGCCTCACTGCATCCCTCCAGACAGATCGCTGCGAAAGAAAAAAAAGCTGTTTAGTAAAAGGGAATGAGTTTAAAGTAATTTAATTAAAATTATACTTGTTTATTAAAGGTGAGGTGTCTTGTTGTTTTTTTCATGTTAAATTATTTATCTTAATACACATTGATAATAAGCCTTTCAGAAGCTGATTCTTTGAAAAGCGTGCCAAAAGTTTTACAGTCTAAAGAAACAATGTGATCTTGGAGTGGGCAGAGCTACTTGTTTGTCTAACAAATGATTCACAAAAATGCTCAGGAAACTTATTTTTGCACAAAAATACATAATTCAATATGAAACGTGAACAATAATCCTTTTTTGAAAAGGTTTGTGTTTTAATAAGTGAGACATATTTTGAGTATATTGTCGTTGAGTCACTGTAAACAGCATATAAATAGGTATACACACTTTTTTTACACTTAAAAACATGTATTATTTCAGTTTATCTTATTAGCTGCTCATGTAAACTAGAGTGTAATACTTCATTATCAGCACAGTGCGCGGCACGTATCCAAATAAATCTCTTTGACTGCAAACAATTGTACAGAACCTGTCTGACGAGGTCACTGCTATGGATGCGGGTAATTTACTGTTGCCTGTGTTGAGCTGTCTATGACATTGATTTTGAGCGGGTACCCGACCAGCACTGAACTGCTGGTTAGACCGCAGCAGATGCTCTATCCCAATAACGGACAGCTGCCCCTATTGTTGTTTGTAGTCTGTTCGAACCATATTTGCAGCTGCTACGCTGGACGGCAACAATAGGGAGTACAATTTCGTGGCGCGTGGCGGATAATAATGGCGCGATTAACCCGGCGCGTGCTTGCCATGACGCTCGTGCAGGATTAAATTACCAAGCACGCGCGCGCTTAGTGTATACACAAACTGTGTCAGCGCCCTGATCAACAGCGTGAATTCTCAGAGAAACTGCAGCAGTAAGACGAAAGAGCAGCGCGAAGTATACACAACACTGAAATGAATACAGTCAGAGGGGTCGACAAACATTCGGTTTTCATTAGAGCCGTTTATGCGCGCTCTTTGTAGTCAATTGTTTACTGCGACTGACGATGAAAAGAAACTAAAACCATCACAATGAGGACAGTAAGGTACACTTATCTTTTGCTTGTATTTAAAGAGTAGGTATACGTTTTTAAATCATGTTTCATTGACCAAAATATTAAATTAGGCTGCAAGTTAGTCGAGGGACGTATTTTACTATTGGTTAGTCCCTTAAGTGTAAATATTCACCAAGGTTTTCTACAAATAGTCTAAAAAGCAACATGTTTTTTATAGTTAAACCAGGGTTATCACAAATTAACCATGGTTTTACCACACAGAACATAGTTTAACCATTATATTTGTTGTAAAATTGGGGTTACACATCTGTCAAAACATACACTGCACTTTACCATAAAAAGCCATGGTTAATTTTCATGAGGGGTATCAACATAGACACATATTAATTTTTATATCACAAAAAGCACTTATTCGTTTAACAGAACAATTCTGTTTGTGCGGGTCCATTGAACCTCTCTACACAAATTAATTTTAAAAAGTAGATCCCACACAGTGAAGGCAGGATGAACAAGACACGCTCACACCTAAGCAAAGCCTCACTCCTCAAGAATTCAGTGAATTGTGATCTCTGATTGCTTACGTTCATCGCAGTATTTCCCCTTCCAGCCAGGGAGACAGGATAACTGGCCATCTGGGTTGCAGGTGTAGTGGCCGAAAAGATCATCCCTGGGCGTGCATTTTTTGGAACAACTGTCGCCGTAGTAATTTTCATTGCAGATGACCCGGTAAGAATACCTTAGCTCTGTCTGCTTCCCACTTTGAACATCCTGAGACCATTCAGCACCTACTTCCAACTTTCTTTGGATGGCAAAAAAGCTTATCTGCAAGTTGGGATTGTATGTGTCTGAAAAAAAGAGGATTTTCTGATCAGATCATTTTTGGATTATTATTAATTTCTTGTTTAAAGTTTTACTCTTTAGTTATTAAAAGGTAGGATTGAGCATGGCGTGATACAGTATTTTATATTTTACTTGTTTTTGTCCCCCCAAAAGTGTTCTCAAAAGAACAAAATGTAGACCAACTTTAATGTCTGGGAAGCTGACACATTTGGAGTAAAACTTATGTTTAAATTTCCTCTTCCTTTGAGTTAAGCAAAATATTCCCATGGTATTATCCCATTCTAAAGGGCGGGACAGACAAAGGTGTAAAATACAGGAAAATGCAGTCGGATGGTTTTGGCAAGCACTGTGTATTCTCACCAAAGCCCACTGCGCTTTCCCACGCCAAAAATAAACCAAAGGAAGTTCAATTGTGTTCGAGCATGAGAATGCAAAGGTGTTCGAAACAAGAGGACAGTGCATTACAAATTTACAAGTTTTAAACATACATGTTTTAGTAGGAGTAGTGTCCCATGGTTAAATTAAACTCTTGCTTATATAAAAATATATATTATAATGAAAAGAGAAGCTTGAAATTCTGTATAGGTACACTATCAAACTGTCGCCCTCTAGTGGATAAAGTCGAATCTTACCTACAGGTAGATCCGAATAAGGTGAGTGCCAGGCCTCAATAATCAATGAAAATGACCCCTGAGAGAAAAGACACATTTAGATTTACCTTAGGAACACAACGAATGATTAAAACACTAGAGACTGTGTATGCATAAAAATAATTGCATTATAAAATTCTTTAAGGAGCATGCAGACAGCAATAATTCAAGTTATTATTCTGCTGGGATTTGCATCAAAATCTTTAGTCTCAGATATCAAAATTACAAACTAAGGCTATCTCTGCATACTGCAACATAAACACAAACACAATGCGTTCTTTTTAGATTCCCAAACGAGTTGCGTTTGAGCTTACCGGCCACCCAAAGTTGAACGGCAGTCGAATTGGTGTGCTGAAAGAGCCACCTCCCATGATTTTAAACGAGTTTGTCCCCAGCACTGGCGTTATGGCACTTCCAAAGATACAGTCACCTGGAGACACGACCACCTGGTAGTTTTTTAGGCAAACTCGGAAGAAAGTCCTGCAGTCAGACGTGCACGAATTGCCATTTGCGAGCAAGCCTTTGAAATTTTTGAATTCGTGAAGGTCGAGTTCGAAAACACCAGATCCAAATATCTGAAGGGAAAAATTACATGCATTACAACATTGCACTGCAAACACTGGCTTACCCACAGAAGTGCTCTCGAGACATTCTAGAGGAGCAACGGGGTCCTGCTGACTTTCCACAGGACAGATTCTATGGATGTTTACCTGCGTCAAAACGGTCGTGAAAAATGCGATGAGAAAGGTGAGCCAAGCTGCCATGCTTTTCGATTCTCCTGGGCAGCCGTGTCACCCACGATTATATTCCCTGAAAGAGCCTATTCCAGTGCAAAAGGGGTGCAATGAAAACAAATGCAGAAGAGTGAAAAGGTATATCCCGCCGCGCGTTCGCGCCGCACGTCACTTCAAGTGTGCTGGATGGAGCACGTCAAATTTCCAGGTTATCCAAAAGGTGAATGGGGAAACTGGCAAATAAATCAGCATCCAGTCTTATTCCTCTTCGTCTCAAGATATCCACTGAGCATGTTTAGTATTCCACAGTGCGCGCACCGATGTGTTTAGTGTCAATGGTAATGTCTTGTTTTGCTTCTAAACTTTGTGCGTCAGCATTGCGCTGTTGGGTATCCTCGCGCTTCTCGTGTAATTCGTGAATGAAGACTTGTTTCTTACGTCCCGCAGTATTTATACTGGCTTTGTGTCCGCGCTTCTCATTATATAAACTCTTGTCTATCGCTAAACGCCGCCCACTTATGCTCAGTCAGCCCCCCTCTCTTGGCAACAATGATATCCACATTTAATACCCACCACTACGCGGATGATGATGACCAATTGAGCGCGAGTGATTATTAACAAGCCCAGCATCTGTTGGCATATTTAAAGTAGGCACGATTAAATACTGACCATTTCACACCATGCAGTGCAGAATACACTTATCTGAAGAAAAAATAAATCGGAGGAAACTTCGCACAACGCACAGCCTGTTGTCGTTTGTCCTCGTTCCAGTCAATTGCGCGGGTAATTATATTACATCATTGAAAGCGTGCACGGTCAGTGGAGGGTCATCATGCCTTACCTGATGCTCCGGAGCAGAGCCTCTTCATGTTTCGAGCTGCACATTTCAGTATCACAGAAAACACTATAATCGTATTTAAATTTACAACAACTCCCTTTTAATATTCTCAGTTTTGTGCTCAATATTGTATTTTATAGTTCTATTAAAAGAATCAAAAGTCGTTCAAGGTGAATCCTAAATAAGCTCTAATTAACAATATGATAATGAATAATATTTCCTCATTTAATGTGATGTGCTGCACGCGCTGTGCTTTTAGGCTAAATACAGCGTGTCATTATTGTCGAGTCGCGTGCCCCTCGTTAGAAGCGCGTTTCGAGGGCTTTCATGTTGCTTTCATACGGGCCTCTGGCTGAGATGGGGTGAGATAACAATTCAGCTGTATGATAATGAGGGTTTTAGCCATAACCGCCATAAAACTGCGTTTTCTTCTGCTGCGCGCTAAACAAAAAAGACAATGTAAGTGACTGCAGTATATTATCCAGATTTTACACGTTACCATATTAAAATTAGCATATTAGCACGTGCCATAATACGATACGATACATAATGCATCACTCATTTTGAATTGTTATAGCTACTGCGCCTTGAATGTGTGTGCTTTATATTTCTTATTATTTTTTAAAGTTATTTGTTTCATATAAATTATAGTGTGTATATATATATATATATATATATATATATATATATATATATATATATATATATATATATATATATATATATATATATATATATACAAACATAAAGGAATCCATGTTTCAGTGAATAATCATTAACTTCTATCTGCAAAGATTATTTACAGTAAAATGTTAAATGTAATATATATATATTTTTATTTATTATAATATTTAAAAAAAAATATTCTTCACACTTTAAAAATGTTTTGTTTAAGAATTGTTCAATGGAGCTTTGGAGAACCAAATGATTATACCCCTTTTGAAAATATTTAGTCTTAAGTGCAAGCCAATTACTTTAATCGTTTAAAAATAATTTTAAGTATATTCATATCAAATATAATTGTATAATTGAGAGTGGTTTGCAGGTTCATTCATAAAACAATAAAAGTGATTGTGTAGCGAATTTGAGATGAACGAGCATGCTTATTGCAAATTACATCCAAACTGAAAGTGTTTCCTGTTTGCTTTCGATACTTTGCCAATGTCCACAGGCGTTTTGATTTTTGATCGGTTGTGTTATTTTACTGTCGTGTCGCTTGAGGATTTTCTGTTTACCATCTGCTGTTAGACTGAGCTCGTCTCGTACACTAGATTGCGCTCTGAAGGCTGACTGAACCTGTTCACTTTGGATTGAAGCTGGCTTGTGACTCTGGATGGAGAGGGATTCGGCGCATAGAAACAGCGCATTAATTGCTTTTCAATAATTGTAATTATTACAACTAGCCGTGTTTTCACTCGCCAGTACGCTCTGAACGAGCCAACATGGCTATTTGAGGCAAACGCCTGATACATGCACAGGTGGCGAAAGTGCATGAAAGAGGGGTTAATTGCTTTGTGGTTAGCGCTGACATTTGAGCTCTTTCGACAAGGCATTATAGTTTCTCTGCCTATCGTGCCAAATTTGGCAGCACGCCTTAACGTCAGCTCAGCTCAACTCTTTATAAATTGCTTATTATACCAAGATTATGCTTATGCTCAGTGCTTATTTTCTATGATATGATTATACTCACATCAGTTAAAAAATGTCAAAAAGTTTAAATATTGCAGTTAATGTTGTAATCATAGGCCAGATTCACTGATCAGGTCTAAATCTGAGGGATTATGACAATATTTATTCAAATAAATGTGCATAGCTCCTATAGATAGTTTCTATTTTCATTTTCAGACACCTCATGTGTCAAACTTTAATCTTTGACCAATTTGGTCAAGAGGTTGATTGATAGTGAGTAGGGCAGCAGCAATAATAATGCATATATTAAAGCACAGAGCATTATTTCCCTCAGCAGAATAAAGTTGAGAGTATTGTCAGGGATTTGGCTTTAGGGATGGGGTTTGGAAAATCATTCCAATAATAAATGAGAAGGTTTTTGATTTTGTGCTTCTCTATGACTATCATGATGTGACAGTCATGTACACATTGCAGAGTAGCCACACAATAGCCAGAATAATACCTCATCCTGGGTATCCTTTTTAACAAAAGTAATTAATTTAACCCATAATATTCATATTTAATCCTTACAATTTTTTTAAATATATAAAACAATTATCAATGGCCGTTTAAAATAGACAGATGTTTACAGACTTTGTGAAACTGTGTTATTGATTTACCATTATCAGTTTCAATTTTTTTTTTATCCATTCTGGTCTCGTTTTGAGTGTACGCTGTGACAAAATATTTCTCTTTTTTTTCCCTCCATGAAGACGATGCTTTGAATGGGTTTTGTGAGTGATATTTACACACCTGCCGGGCTGATGGTGGCCAGAGCAAATTAAACAACAAACTGAAAGAAAATGTGGTCTGTATCAAGAGTGTAAGTTGGAAGGACACAGACATACCCTGTGCATTAGAGCTTGTTTTTTTGTGCACTGAATTAATTGTTAAAAGCACCATTTATTTCAAATTAACCATAACAGAGACATGTTTGTTTTGGCTTATCATGAGCAATCACTGAGTTTCAGTGGACAAAGCAGTGCATTAGTCCACAGCAGCACATGGCATATCAGCTCCCATTTGTTTTGCAACTGGTTACCACTCTCAGCACATCTCGATTCAGCTTGTTTTCTTCAAATCATTAAACAAGGTTTACTGTCTGATGCTATCATATTATTTGCAACCAGGAGGTTGTGTAGAAAGCTGCTTTCTGGTTTGATAGCTGCCTCTGTTGAAAAATATTGCCCCTCTTATCTCCCTTAGTGCCATATGTCTCAAGTTAAACAGACATATAAATGTCATAGTGCAAGCAGCAACTGGGCATTTATAGATGTGATTCATGTATTCACACTGCTGATGATGGAAAATTACCTTTCCTTGTCTCTTTTCATGGTAGAAGCGAGATACAAGACAAGCTTTGAATAGTTGCTTTAATGGTCACTACAAAATAGGCTAATAAAAATGTGTTGTTTGCAAGATTGTGTCTTTGAATGAAAAGACATTTCAATATAAAAAGTGCTTATGACCCACATAGAACAGATATAAAGTTAGATAAAAAGACAGGCACAAAGACTAATTCAGTGTAACAACTGATTAAATATGCAAAGATCCTGTTATGCAATGAGTTATTTGATGACATATGTCACATTGGACCACAAAACTAGTCTTAAGGGTATTTTTTTTTTTTGCCAATTGAGATTTATGCGTCATATGAGAGCTGAATAAATAAGCTTTCCATTAGGATGGTATGGTGGCCGAGAGAGTTTAACGTGCTGCAATTTAAGAAAACACGAGCAATTACAAAAAACTAAGAAAAGATCTTCATCAGTTTGACCGCATACATGCTGCTAATCCTCACAACACAAACACATTTAAAAAAAACACGCTGCATTTTTACACAACGCAAACAATTAATAAAAGGCGCTGCATTTTCTTACAACACAACAGGAATGTCCCGGCTATTTAGGTTATGATTATTTAGGCTAATAAATTAAGACAGAAATAAACAAACAAAAGCTCACCCTTTAAAGACTAAACTTCACAAAAACAACTTCACTGAGCAATAGTAATGGCACATCGATGTCCGTCACGTTTTTGGGTCTCCTTAAAGCATTTCCGTTGTGTTTTGTTCTTTTTGTGTTGTGAGAAAATGTGTGGCGTTTCGTAAATTGTTTGCTTTGTGAGAACATGCAGTTCGTTTTATTAATTTGTTTTATTAATTTGTTTGCATTGTGGGAAAATGCAATGATTTTTATTATGTGTATGCACTGTGACGATTTGCAGCATGTGTGCTTTCAAACGGATGAAGATCTTTTCTTAATTTGCTGGTGTTTTTTAATAATTGCATGTGTTTTCTTAAATTGCAGCACGTTAAGCTCTCTCGGCCATGCTTTTATCTTGGCTGTTGCAAGATTAGACGGTCCAGGGACATATACTAAAAATATTTAAGGATCACAGTGTAGCCCCAAAATTACTACTACTAATAATAATTTTAAATGTTTTACTTTGCCACTATTTTTCCAATTTGTAGGTTTTACCCTTTTATAAGCTTTTTAAAACTGTAAAATATAACAAAATGGTGTATGATCACATATTTTATGTATTTTAAAAAGTACAGGTCAGAATAGCTTACATAAATATATCTGATATGCCAGCCTGATCTCACGAGAAAATGTAAGTATTTTACGTTTTGTCAGTTTAGTGGCTAATTCGTACGAGTTCAGTCGTACGAAATTGTATGATTTTAAAAAGGAGGCGTGGCACCTAACCCCACCCCTAAACCCAACCGTCATTGGGGGATGAGCAAATCGTACTAAATTGTACGAATTAGATTGTACGAATTCGTACGAATTAGCCACTAAATCAAAAGTTACGAATTGCCGTGAGATTGTGTTGGATATGCTGAACAACAATAGAGCACCATTGTATCTATTTTAACAAAAATCATTTAAAACATTAAAGTTAACACTTTTCATTTAATTTGGTGCAGATGCTAAAATGAGACATGCTGTTTTTGACCCATTTTTAAATGTTTATTAATAAATGCTGCTGTTAGCAAAAAAAAATAAAAAATCCTACCATAATTACATTATAGATGGCCACTTGATAACACCAGTAAATAAACTGAACTCTTCAACTCTTTCATTCAATTATGATTCAGAAACTCTAACTCTAGATTTGAACAAACTAAAATCCCTAGAGGGCTTTCTGCAGTCTTCAAATCGCCCCTGCGGTGAGCAGAAGAGTGGATCAGAGAGCATTTTTCCTCCAGTGTCTACACCACTTCCCTCCACTCCACAGTTGTCTGGTCTATATACAATATACGTCTTCTTGTTTTGACTGTGTATAGAGATCTGATGATCTATGAGATCAGACCTGCCTCTACTTATTCATTAGCAAACAAGTGATCCAGCTTTTAAAGGAACTCTTCTTTTTTTGAGAAATATACTCATTTTACAAGAGTTAAAAAAGTTACGTTTGACCATTTTGAATCCGTTCTGGCTGGAGCACTTTTGGCTTAGCATAGATCAATGAATTGGTTAAGACCACTAGCATCTCACTCAAAAAAGTTTCAATATTTTTTCTTTTTGAAGCTTAACTTTTCTGTAGTTACATGCTGTACTAATGCCAATGAAAAAAAAAAGAATATTTTGGTGTAATAATCAAGGAACTTTGCTGCCGTACCATGGATGGAGCAGGAGCAATGATATTACATAGCACCTGAAAATAGTTCCCAACTAGGTAACAGCCATGCTACGCCAGGTTTCTTGGTTATTGAATAAAGTTTCTTGATTATTGATTAAAGTGTTCCAGCCAGACCTGGGAATCAGCTGAAAGGATAAAAAAATGGTAAAACTGGACTGTTCCAGCTATGTAACTGGTGAAATTAATCCATTTCCAAAAAAAAAGTATGTTTTTTTTTTAGAAGGACAGTTTTTTTTTGTTCCCTTGCAGATATTATGTAATAAGTCCGATTTTAGGAACATCCAGTCAAAAAGCAAAGAATAATAATAGAAAAGACATTAGTTATAAGAATACAGTGCACTATATTTAAATGAACCGTTTGTAATGTTACTGTTATGGTAAGTTCAAAACTCATCAATTCAAATAAACCTGGTCCTTGTAGCATCGTGACTTCTCAACACTTTTTTAATTGCCAGTGCTGGAAGTGGAGGCAGATGGCCCTGGTCCACTTGGATTACACCCCTATTAAAAACATGGCAGTTTCGCACTCTGCGATGCTACATTTGATCTCTGAGCTACAATCTGTCTTGGCCAATCAATATTTTGTCCATCGGTAGAGCTGTGCTGTAAGGCTCTATATCAGCAATATAAGCCACCTGTTTCACTGAGTATAGTTCAGAGCTCTATTTGTTTTAGCTAAGCACCAGCAAATGACTAAAGCAGGATGGTGCTCATTGTAAAATATTACAATGCTTTATTAAGGGAGGTCAATTCATCCAAGATGCTCGTGTTATGTGGTTTCACACCATATTACCGATCATTATCTAAATATGTTTTAAGACTGTGGCAAATGGACTTTTGTGCTATTATTCTAATGAATATTGATAAAAAAATGGACAATAAACATGAGCGCAATGGTTTTGTTACCATTATAAACAAGCTCATTCAAGCACAGTGATCTGATATCTATTTGACAGGCATTTTGATGCTGGCGAACCATTAAAGTTACTTTGTCATTAAAATCTCCCATCATCTCTCTGAGAGGAGCTTGTCTATCACTCTGAACCTGTTTTGGAACTTATCTGCCATTCTCTTCCACATCATGTTGACACAACAGTGCTGTTCCAGCTCTCCTCTCAAGAATGCTATTACTGGCAGTTGTTCTGTTGAAACCACAATTCGGGTGTACTTCAATATGTCACAAACCATCATGACCTTCTTGAATAAACGCTGCTGAAATGTACATACAAGTTCAGTCCTTTGTAATAAAATTGTACATGAAAATTCAAAAACAAAAAAGCTGAATGCCACTATCAGTAATAAACTATTTATTTTGCTAAATGTTGAGTTTAAAATCAGTGAATAGTGCATTTTAAAAACTTGAACACTAAACTTCCACTAATATTTAACATCTGTATGATGTTTTTTATAAATTGGTTGTACACTAAAGTTTGCGGTTGTAATATTTTTGAAAAGTTCACTAAAGGCATTTATTCTTAATTTTCTAAATTCACCGTTATGTCCACACAGCTTTAAAAATACACGATCTTCACACAATAAAGATTATCAATACATGATTTTAAAATTAAATGGCACACAGGTTGAAGAAGTTGCATCTTATAAATATTTAGGTGTCTGGCTTGATGGTAAGTTAATTTAAAGTTTTCATGTTGATAGCCTTTTAAAAGAACTCAGATCAACATTAGGTTTACCCCACCAAGAAATCAAATTATGGATTGCATTTCTTAACTCCTAATGTCGCTAGTTAACACAATCAATGCATTTTTTTTCAACACATCCGATAATTTCTAAAATATCAGCCTCTACCAAATGGTTGATATGTCCATTTATGGTAAAAGTACTGGATTTAATACATATAATTAATGCACATATAATACATATAATAAGTGTAAGATCAATTTATTTAAAATATACTCAAAATAAAGCAGTTTTGAATACCAAATCATTTTTATTTTTTAAATATATAAAAATATATTTTTAAAAACACATTTTCTTGTTTAATTGTTTTTTTTTTTTTTTTTTTACAATAAAACCAAAATCAAGTGTAGTAATGCAACAGGATTATGTTTGTTAGATTGTTTTGTAAACCAGCAATGCTGTGTGTATAAACCATTATTTTTATATTTACCATCATTCTTCAAATGACTTTAACAGTCATTATTTAAAACAGTAAAAACATGGTCAACCAATTGGTAGAGTGGGCAGTCAAAGGGTTAAAAAATGTTTCTCCTTTGCCGCTTAAAAACGTTTAGTTGAGAGTACACTTTTATCAGTATTGGATTACGGAGATATACTTCATATGCACTCACCTCTGAATGTTTGAAAAAAAAATGGGATATTGTTTATCATAGTGCCTTAAGATTTGTCACTGCACGTACACATCACTGTAATTAATATAAAATGACAGAATGGACCTTATTACAGTCAAGAAGAAAACAACAAATCTTAGTTTTTATTTTTAAAGCTTTAGTTGGTAAATTAGCACAGTATATATCTAATTTGTTGGAGTACTGTTCTAATACTTGCAATACCAGATCAGCAGATATTCTCTTACTTAAGATGCTATTTTTTTCTGCATTCTCTAAGTGTGCTCCATATGTATGGAATGAGCTTCAAGATATACTGAAATCTGTTCTATCGCTATATTTAAAATGTTTTAAAGACTGTCAAGTTTAGAACAGTGCATGTTTTAACAATTGATTATGGCTGCCTGTCTTGACCAGGACTCCCTGATTGAAAAGATATTGTATCTCAATGAGACATTCTTTGTTCAATAATTAAATAAAGATAAATAAAAAGTTCTATTAATTTTTTTTTGCCATGAACACATGCTTGCTTCAAAATCAATGACAGAATTCACATTTAGAAGCTATATGTATTCAAACCTTCAGTCACTCACTTCTGTCAAAATGGATCAGTTTTGATGACGTGCACTTTACTTTTTCATCACATTTTCTCTCTGATTAAATGAGCATCTTGAGAATATAAAGAGTGCCACCCTTAATAAACAGACATTTAAGCCACAGCAGAAATCTGTCATTTGTTTCCACAATCAGTATAAATATAAAGTGTAAATATGCTTTTCTATTGCGGTGATTTGATCCACAATACTGTACATATCAGATCCATTTCAGTTCTGCGCTGAATTCTGTATTTTAAAGTGCTTTGGAAGAAATTAAGAGGAAGAAAGACTAAGCAATATAGACTGTGGCTGTCATTAGCTTTAATTCAGTGACTCTGGCTGAGCTATGATATAAGTGAAATTCTATTGGCTGCTAAAGAAAGGGGAGGGGCTGCTTGATATGTCCCATTTAGTCTTTTTGCTTCAGTGGAAATGACCTCAACACATAATAATGAATAATGCTATGTGTTTCATGGGACTCTTAAAAATATCCTCAATCTTGTGTGAGTGTTGATGAACAAGTTTAACACATGTGCTCTTCTACCTTAATATTCCACTTGCAAATATTCTGTTGTGTGCCTGGATGAACTTCACTTTCTGCATAGCCATCCGTCTTGTATCTGTCGCATTCGCACATCTTTTAAATATATACTGTTACTGTAGATGAGCTCAGATGGAAGAGTTGAACAGATGCTCAGCTTTTTAATTGCAGGACAGTTCTGCTGATGGACAGAAAAAGAAAGGTAGAGGATCTGCTGATAAATGAAAAGTTTAGAACAACATGTTCATTGAGTTTGTAGGTTTTTTTTTTTTTTGTCTACGGCTAAAGTGTGCCACTCCTATCACTTTTCTGAACTCTCGTTTGAATTACTGCAGTGTTTAACAATTGTACATATTTGTAGACTTTTCTATCATAGCATTGGAATTGTGTATTTACTCCTGTGTACCTACAGGCATGCTGTCACACATATGTAGAAGGAAGCTAAGCTAAATTTTTTGTCATTAAACATGCAGAATCTGAATGAATCGGCAAGCACAAATAAACGGCAGTCAGATTGCAGCATTTCAGATTATATTTGCATACATGAAGAAACTATGTTGAGACAAACATCAGACATCATTTTTATTCATCATAATTGTACATAGATGCACATATGTAAACATCAACAATTGCCGGCTCAATACCGGTCAAATTGTTCATGTCTGTATTTACTAAAGAAAATTGCCAGTTTAACATAGCCATGTATGTGTTGACATGATCCAATTTCATATTTTGCTTAAAGACGTTTGCCCCAGTTTCCTTCTAAATCAGACACAAAACACAAACTAACTGTGTTTGCAGACACACTATTGATGACGGAAGCTGTCATACAGACGACTGATACTTGAAGGATACCTGCTTTGTGCTGCATGCAGATATTATTTACAGAGTCTATTATGAATGTTACACTACATGAGCAGTCTGTGGACCCACTTTTATTTGCATAAAAGGGTAAGTTTGTGAAATTTTACAATTTAAAATAGCATTTTCCCCCTGTAATATCATAACTTTGCCTTTCTTTATTGTCCACAAATGGAAATTTGTCTTTGGCTTTACCACAATTACATTCAACACCATCACACGTCGTGTAAAAACAAACAACACAATGCGTTCAACATCACATACAGTTGAAGCCAGAATTATTAGCCCCCTGTTTATTTTTTCCCCAGTTTCTGTTTAACAGAGAGATTTTTTCAACACATTTCTAAACATAATAGTTTTAATAACTAATTTCTAATAACTGATTTATTTTATCTTTGCCATGATGACAGTAAATAATATTTGACTAGATATTTTTCAAGACACTTCTCTACAGCTTAAAGTGACATTTAAAGGCTTAACTAGGTTAATTAGGTTAACTAGGCAGGTTAGGGTAATTAGGCAAGTTACTGTATAACGATGATTTGTTCTGTAGACTATCGAAAAAAAAAAAGCTTAAAGGGGCTAATCATATTGACCTTAAAATGTTTTTTTAATTAAAAATTATTCTAGCTGAAATAAAACAAATAAGACTTTCTCCAGAAGAAAAAATATTATCAGTCACACTGTGAAAATGTCCTTGTTCTGTTAAACATCATTTGTGAAATATTTTAAAAAGAAAAAAAAAAAGGGGGGGGGGTATAATAATTCTGACTTCATTTGTATATCAAAGTTAAAAATAACACAATTAGCCCTACTCACACTCACATCCCAGTGTTGAAAATTCTAAAAGTAGTTGCTACAAATGACATTTGATGCACATGGTTCATTATTTGAAGTTGCCTAAATGGACTTTTGATGGCAAAGCTGAAATTTTATATTTAAAGGATGGGAAACATTTTCCATAATGACATGAGCTTTCTGTTTAAATCTTATTTGACAAATAGTTCATTCATTTGTCTTTGTGGTTCACCTACAATTGCACTGGCCATTTTTACCACTCGGCAAAGTTTTTGCTTTTCTTTAACTGGCAGCAGTTCATAAAACTATATTAAAACTCACAACTCCAAAAAAATGATGGAAATTTCAGCATACTTTATTCCAGTTTTCAGTATCACATGAAGTGATCAGATTCAGAATCATAAAGAGCTTTTTTGCCAGGTATGTTCACACTCACGAGGAATTTGTTTTTGTGACAGAGCTTTTAGTGCAATGGAATGACAGAGACAGGACAAATAAAAAGCAGATAATAAATTAATTTAAAAAGTTGAATGCATTTTAAAATGTAGACATTTTTAAATTATATTCATAATTATCAATTATAATTTTAAAAATATAAATTTGTAAATGATAAATTATGAAAATATTCTAATATGAAAACGTATAATTTTTAATATTGTTGTGAAAAAAAGACACACGAATGAATAGAAAGTTCAAGCTAACAATTCATTTAATATTAATATATTATGATGTATAACACAATATTTCTTTACTGTCACTTTCAATCAGTTTACCACATCGCTGCTGAATAAGTGTTGATTTCTTAAAAAATCTTACTAAACCTCAACTTTTAAACACTAGTTTACATTTTTAATGTCATACCACCAAAATATGGAAGTATATCTCGGACAAATTGTGTCATAATCCAAATGCAATTGCAAATCCCGCATTACCGTTTGCATTTCTGCTTTTGCGAATGTGTAGAGACATTCTAAATGGAAAAGCAAAGTCCATTTGCAACTGCATTTCCCATGTCTTGCAAGCTATGGGCCTGACATATCTAAATAGCAGTATTAATTGCTTCATTTGCTTTTTCTTTTCTCCACAGTGTGCATGCAAATCCTTTTGCATTTGAATTTCTGACGTCTAAACTGAAACCTGTCAATCAAACGACAGGGGAGGGGCTATTTTGTTGAGCATGTTTGTATTGGGAAGTGACGTCACTCACAGTCGATGTGTTTTTACAGTTTTGAAACTCAAGTTAAATGTGTTTATGGCCTTATCGAACAGCACAATCAATGATGTCTCATACTCCCAAGATACTCCAAGCAGCCAATCAAACAGGACATAAGAGTTACCACGTCACGTAGTATTGGATCATTTCTAGTGGTTTTCCACCAAAGGACATCCTGCTCCTTTAGCTCTGTCTTTATAAAAACCCTGCTGGTAACTTCAATTAGGTTGGCGAAGACCACATCACTGATTGTGCTATTCGATAAGAAAACGGTAATGCGGGATTTGCAATTGCATTTGGATTATGAGGATTTATGTATCCACATATGGAAAATGCTATGCTAAATCCTATTTGCAATTGCATTTGAAAATTGACCAGGATATACTTCCATACCAAAAGCGTTTAACCATGAAAAACTAAAAACATATGCAAACAATGGGGATGAATGAATCTCTTATTCACGTTCCCTCACCTCCAGAGCAGCAGCTGAACTCGATACATCCAGCTAGTATGGAGGTAATGACAGAAAAAGACTAGTTCCACTTCCTGACTCGATTACAAGAGAAAGACATGTGGTTGAGATACAGCACTTAGATTAGGGAGACCACCTGCAGCCATGTAAGGGGTTTAGAGCACGATGCAAGACTGAATTAAAGCATGTGCTAATCTTCCTAACAAAACATACTCTATTAATTAATGACAAGCTTCGTCTTATCATCCACATCTTTGCCTGTGCAACAAAAGTGAAAACCACATGTTTGGTCTGCTTGCCTAGAAAAGCTGCATGCAACCAGGAGAAACAACTGTGAAGGATTTCATTGTTGAAACTTTGCCGCTGGTTGTAGTCCTGGAGAAATAAAACAAATCCCAGTGGTTAGGTCCATTGCACCTTGGGAGCATGGCCAAAAGCAGCACATGGGGGCACAGTTTCTGCAAAGCCTTTGCCACAATGGGATTAACGTCTGTAGCCCAAGATAATCCCACTTGTCTCCACGCTAACCCACCCTGCAAAAGTGGAAGATGAGAGGGAGGGAATATGGATAGGGAAGGGTGAGGTGCTAGCAGAAGCTCACATTGGACTCTTGAGTCATATACGCTTTCATCTTTTTGTCTACTCTTCTTGTTAGCAGGTAGGGGTGGGCTATTCTGCTGACTGAAGGTCTGTAAACAAGTAACCTGTTGATTGGGGTGCAGGAGTGCTAGCCATCTGTGGACTTGACGTGGTCAGTAAAGTCAACAAGTGAGATTTACAATGCAGTTGAACTTGAAACTGTTCATTCATTCATTTTCCTACGGCTTAGTCTCTATTTCAGAGGTCACCACAGTGGAATGAATCACCAACTATTCCAGCATATGTTTTACACAGCGGAAACCCTTCCAGCTGCAAACCAGTATTGGGAAACACTCATACACACTCATCCACACCACAGACTCATACGCTACGGACAATTTAGTTTATTTAATTCATGTATATCTATGGGCCAGACAGAATCTGTGGACATTTTTTGCTGTTTCTGCAGAGAATTTTGTAAGAAATCTGTTGATTTATGCGGAATGATTTTAGGAGTATCATTACTAAAAACTTACTTTATGAAATCAACAAATAATACATTTTTAACTTTTATATTATGTTTACAATGCAAATCCAATTAGATCCACTTATTTAGTAAACAAAGCAAGTTCCTCATATAATATCTCTACTAAAAGACAGAACATTACAAAATGTACTGTAAATAAATCATATGAACATTTTAATTTTATTATTATTATATCACAATAATATTAGTGAACTGAATTAAAAAACTGAATAAATGTAAATTTACACACAGTTACACAACTAAATACATAGACTCAATGATGAGCTAAAAATCTGCGGAAATTTGCAGATTTCTGTACGCGCAGATTCCATGTGGGATTACCTATAGCACATGTCTAAATGCCAACTGGTCCAGTCGGGAATCGAACTAGCGACTTTCTTACTGTGAGGCAACAGTGCTAATCACTGAGCCACCGTGCCGCCAACTTGAAATTGTTTAAAATAAATGATATACTTGCAAATTTCAGCTTCTCTTTCTTTCTTATTTTACTTAAAAAGTAGAAGTAAGCTAGTCTTTCTCTTCTTTTCTTCAAATGCTCTCTCTCACCTGGTGATAGATGTTTAAAAAAAGAAGTTTATTCACAATTTACACTATTTTCAACTAAAAACAGAAGACTTGATCTTAATGGGGTTTTTTGGCTTTTCGCTTACAATGGCGTTTTGGGACCTGAAAACACAAATTTTGACTTAGATTTATGTAATTTTTCAAAATTGTGATTTTGGCAAAACTTCATGTGCATATGTATTGCACATTTAAAGTATGTATTTGACAACCCAAACAAAAAGGATGGAATCCAGGACTGTATGTGTGCAACAACAGGGTTTTTATACCTAGTGACATCAGCTGTCCTGGCCTGTATAATTTTATTATTTTTTTTTCTATACAAATTCCTGCGTATAAACAGCTTTTTTTATGGATCTTCATGAATGGGGATGTAAAGTTAGCCACATTGTTTGCATTTTATAGCATGCATGTTAATGCGAGGTTTTAGGATATTTTACATGTCATGTTGATACATACAGTGCTCAGCATAATTGAGTACACCCCATATTGAAAATTAATATTTTTATCCATTTCTCAGTGAATATAGGCAATGTATTTTGGTGCATTGAAACAGATTTATATTTATTAAAATAATATTTTAGTCACCAAACATATTTGAAAATGGAAAGATAATACAATTAAATTCAAGCAAATTATTGCTAAACAAAATTACCACCTACAAAATTTCAACAGAATTTTTCCACTTTTTTGCTTCTCTTGAGTTTTCCTCTTTTTTAAATTTGTATTTAATATTTTTCTATAATATAAATTTGGGTGAACTAGTTTTTGGACCATTATCATAAGATATTTTGTCAGATAAGCTCCAGATTTGGCTTCAGTACTGACTAATCTAATGTATATGCACAAATATAATATTGTATAGCTTCCTATTAAAAATATGAATTTAAAAGATAGATTTGTATATAGTGTACTCATAAATGCTGAGCACTATAGCATGTTAAAATTAGTTATTAAGTAAGAAAATACTTAAATATTCCACAAAAATTCAAATAAACTATATCTAACATTGAATTAGAAACATAATTTTTGAAGTGGAATGATATGATATGTATAGGGTATATGATAAAATGATATTCTGAAGAATGCTGGAAACAGATAATCACTGACATGGTGGCTCAGTGGTTAGCACTGTCGCCTCACAGCAAAAAGGTCACTGGTTCGAGCCCCGGCTGGGCCAGTAGGTGTTTCTGTGTGGAGTTTGCATGTTCTCCCCGCGTTTGTGTGGGTTTCCTCCAGGTGCTCTGCTTTCCCTCATAATCCAAAGACATGCGCTAAGGGAATTGAATAAACTAAATTGGCCTTAGTGTATGTGCGTGAATGAGTGTGTATGTGTGTTTCCCAGTACTGGGTTGCAGCTGGAAGGGCATCCACTGTGTAAAACATATGCTGGATAAGTTGGCGGTTCATTCCGCTGTGGTGACCCCTGATAAATAAAGGGACTAAGCCAAAGGAGAATGAATGAATGAATGAATGAATGGAAGTCAGTGGTTATCAGTGGTTTTTAGCTTTCTTTAAAATATCTTCTTTTTAGGTTCAGCAGAAAATAAAAACCTCATAAAGGTTTGGAACCACCTGAGGCTGAATATATAGTGAGTAACTATTCAGTTTGGGTGAACTGTCCCTTTAAGCTCCCAAAGGACTCTTTGGAGATCTTGTTAGCCACTCGCCTAATTAACCACCAGAGTCCACATCTGTAATGTTTCAGGTCATGGGGTCATCCATTAAACAGCACTCTGTTAATGGACAAAACAATCTTCTTCAGGTTTATTTGCATCTTGCAGAACTAGCTTTTAACTAGCTTAAACAGTAGTGCTGTTTAAGATACAGAGCAGATTATTTGAGTTACTTTGTCATATGAATAGATGAGAGAATACATGGTGTCCATAAAGCCAATCAGATGATATAGTCCTGCTCATCATTTATGATTGGGCACCACATGGTAACATTTAAAAACAAAAATCAAATTTGAACCCTGAGTAGATTTATCACAATTATAGGTTCCTTCGAATGACGTTGTCTCTCGGAAAATACTCAGATCCAGACTATTGAGGAGAAAATTGAATCACTTAGGAAGCCGAGGTCAGAGGAAGTGACCTCAAAGTGCTGACACACAATTACTCATAGCTGGGGTTATGTCACAGCCTGTCATGCTTGTAAAGTGTTGGGTAAATTGTATAGTTCATCTGACAAGCCATTGATGCAACTGCTCTGGCTTCACGGAAGACAGTAGATGTCCGACAATTACTACCTTATGACTTCATCAATACCAAGAAAGGGGTTCGTGAACTCCCAAAGGAATAATGCAATTCATTTGTGAAGTGTGTTGTCAGACAAGAATGTTAAAAGAATTGTTCATCTAAAAGGACATCGATGCATTGATAGTCAGTGGCAAAACTTGCAAAAATTATCACACACTTTAATATTTGCCTAAATTGTCTGAGGGATAGTCTGGTGCATTTTTTTAAAAATAGAAATGTTTGTTTAGAGGGGTCTTATTGCTTTTTTACTTGGGTGGTTCTATTGTAATTGGCCAATAAAGGCTTATGTTAACTGCATGAAACAATATTAGGTTGATATAAGACACAAGTGTTGCAGTGCAGTTTGCTTGTTTTGTTTGTAGTCGAGCATAAAATGACAATTGAAAAAAATATATATATTTAATATAATAATATATATATATATATATATATATATATATATATATATATATATATATATATACATATATATATATATGTGACCTCTAGCTTGGCTCCTTCATATCTGCTCTCACTTCTGCAGATATATGTGCCCTCCAGAAACTTGCGTTCTGTGAATGAACGTCGCCTCGTTGTTCCATCCCGAAGAGGGAAGAAATCACTTTCCCGAACTCTCACATTCAATCTGCCCAGTTGGTGGAATGAACTCCCTAACTACATCAGAACAGCAGAGTCACTTGCTGTCTTCAAGAAACGACTAAAAACGCAACTGTTTAGTCTCCACTTTCCTTCCTAATCTGCAACTGCCTCTCTGGCTATATCACTAACTGTGCCCTCTCTCTCTCTCTCTCTCTCTCTCTCTCTCTCTCTCTCTCTCTCTCTCTCTCTCTCTCTCTCTCTCTCTCTCTCTCTCTCTCTCTCTCTCTCTCTCTTGAGAGCTTGGGCGACTGCATCCATACATCTCTGCAATGACTCAAAAACCTTATTAATAAAGTCATCTGAAATGGCAAAGAAAGCGTTCTAGCAGGACTCCCAGAGTTCATCAAGATTCTTTGGATTCATCTTCAATGCTTCCTCCTTCATCTTACCCCAGACATGCTCAATAATGTTCATTTCTGGTGACTGGGCTGGCCAATCCTGAAGCACCTTGACCTTCTTTGCTTTTAGGAACTTTTTTGTGGAGGCTGAAGTATGAGAAGGAGCGCTATCCTGCTGAAGAATTTGCCCTCTCTTGTGGTTTGTGATGAAATGAGCAGCACAAATGTCTCAATACCTCAGGTTGTTGATGTTGCCATCCACTCTGCAATCTCTCGCATGCCCCCATACTGAATGTAATTCCAAACTTTGATTTTTCCTTCACCAAACTTGACTGATTTCTGTGAGAATCTTGGGTCCATGCGGGTTCAAATAGGTCTTCTGCAGTATTTGTGATGATTGGGATGCAAAAATCTACCTTCTGCCACTTTTCCAAATGATCAACTAGAAGTCAAGTTATTATTTGTTTCTCTTGCAACTGGGATCGATGACAAGACTTCTGTCAGGTATTGTATATTTCAGTTATCAACAACTACAGAGTTACTAGTTATTGGTATTGGACAACATTTTTATGTATGTGCATAGTTTGATTTGCTTTTCAATGTTTGGGCTTTCAGCACTGACATACATTTCACTGAACAGAACTAAACTGAACTGTGAATTGGACTGAAGCGGTTTTAATTTACTAGAACTTGATCCATGTTAAGCTGCTTTGACACAATCTACATTGTAAAAGCACTATAGAAATGAAGTTAAATTGAATAGAATTTTTTTTGGTGCGCCCCTACTTTTTACACTTCTTGCCCTATATCTTGTCATAATAAATAATGTGGATGAAAAATATCACAAAACAAAACAAAGGGAGTTATTCTCTATATCAGCCAGCGCTGTTTCTATACTCCCTCATTTTCCTCAACTGTTTTACTTCTGGGAATGTACACATCATGGTATCCCAAATGTAAATAATTCCTACAAAAGCGGACATGGCCTGTTTTAGTTTTCTTAGCACTGTGTTGTTGCCATATCCAAGATATGGTGTTTGACAGATCTAATATACTGATACACCTGTGATTTCTTCACCAACTTTTTGCATTCCTGGACCTCAGAAACACTGTGAACGGAAGTGCATTTTGTGTGGTGTTGATATAAGCTTGTGTAGCCTATATTTGAGAGATGAGTTTACCACATGCACATCTGTCAGCCGACTTTTTTTTCAGTGCACTTAGTTTCTTTGTGCTTAGGTGATATATACATGCAGATGTGTTGTTTGTTGTTTCTGGAGTATCAGAAGTTCCATATGAAGACTGGACAAGGGGAGAGGAGCAGCAGCTCATTTGCATTTAAAGAGACACACACATAAAAAAGAATTTCCAACTTCTTGAGGGTGTGTGCCATAGGCAGAGCGTGTGTAAGACTGGGGAAGGCTTAGCCCCCCCCTGGCCAGAGACTACGGAGATAGCAGCAAAAAAATTAATGCATTGAAAACATGAAACGGGTGTAAGGTGTAATATGAATGTAATTTAATGTTGATGATTAACACAACACTTTATCTATTGTAAGTTTGTCAATCAAATTTAAAGTCCCCCTCCGCACAAAAATGGAACTGTCCAACCCCGCACGTTGCACTGATGAGCGCTGTTTATTACTGGAGTTCGCAGCTGCTCTGAAAACCAAACCAAAAGTGCTGGCCAGCGGACTATTCTGATTTTCTGGTCAAGGACATAAGTAATAAAATGACAAATGAGTATTACGAGAGGGGTATTATAATATATTACACTGGTTTAATTTGTTTTCAGCATTAAATGAAATTGGTAGTTTCATTGTAACGTAGTCTAGCCTATAGTGTAGTAATCTTGTTTAGGCAATCGTTTGGAGTTTTACATTAAAGGTGAAATATTTATTGCTGAATTACAAGTTCGGTTTTCGATAGGCCTCGTGAAAAAGTGAATGATTTCGTATTCTCAGAGCCAGGCGTCCAGACGCGACATAGGCAGCGGCAGAATAGTCTTCAGAGTTACACGATCCTTCAGAAATCACTTTATCATTATTTATTATTATTATTATTATTATTATTATTATTATTATTGGTAATAGTAATAAAAGCAACAAGGAGTACTAATTTCAAACTAATTTTGAAACTGCACACAGTAAGTAATAAATATTTAATAAATAAGTATTTTACAATTTTTTATATTTAATAAATGCCACCTTGATGAACAGAATAATTTTAATTAGATTTTTAAATAAAAGTAATAATAATAATAAAAATAAATAAACTGACCCCAAACTTTTGACTGTGAGTGTAGATCAGTGGGAGAGTTTAATAAAATAATTTAATGTGCGTGTTGAATATAATAGACGTTTGTTGATAGGAGGTACTTTTTTTAAAATCTCTTTTTGGTCGGTTGCAAGTCTTTTTAAATGCCTTAAAGGGCAGTGCATATATTAGCCTTACCCTGGAGTTTGTTTACACTCCGCCTATAGCAGGCATGTCCAAGCTCGGTCCTGGAGGGCCGGTGTCCTGCAAAGTTTAGTTCCAACCCCAATCAGACACACCTGGGCTAGCTAATCAAGCACTTACTAGGCTTTCTAGAAACATCCGTGCAGGTGTGTTGAGGCAAGTTGGAGCTAAAATCTGCAGGACACCGGCCCTCCAGGACCGAGTTTGGACACCCCTGGCCTATAGTGTGTGCCAGTAAAAAGGCTCATTGTCATGTGTCATTAAGTAAGGGATAAAGTACACCCAGGTGGTGGTTATTACAGAAAAAAAGGCTTTTGTATAAAACTACTTTCCTCAAAACATGAAAATTAGATACAAAACATTGTTCTGTATCATAATATTTTATTAATACTTATAATTAAACACAAAGCTGACAGAAACAAAATGTCTGAATGGAGCATATACCAACCTACACATTTTTCAGTCACAAGATGGCGCCAAAAAGTCCAAAAAGAGGTTTAAAATTAGCCAGATGAAAAATGTATTAGTTTTAATAGTTACTATCTCTGAATGTCGTGACTGACCAATCAGAATTTTTTTTTTCCAGACAGCCATGTAAAAACTTCACCATCAGTGAATACGTTTAAATTAGGCTACGTTCCAGTCCACTTTTAGACACATACTCGCAACATTCCCCCTTGCCTTGTTTCCTCAGGGAATCTCCCCTGCCATTTTAAAGTGCGTTTTTTCTTCAACAACTGAATAAGGGAAGCTTACTAGGACATACCTTCGATCCCTCGATTTTGACAGAGGGAGCGAGTCGGCTTCATATGTCTATTCCAGCACCTATATGTCCCAGAATGCAACACTGTTTTGACGTCGCAACAGTGTAGTTCCATTTAAACCCATTCAGATGTTCCGCCAGTGGTGGATACTTGTGTGATGTAATCAATGATGTATATCTGGAGGAAAGTTAACGAGTAAAGGGTATAAAAACTTGCACTGGAATGCAACCATACATCCACGTTTATATTTATCTGCTGAGGACCAACTTGTGAATGCATTATACGTAGGTTAGCCAGTTTCGTGTCTGTCAGCATTGCGTTTTTCACTCTTTGGCACCCTCACGTGACTGAATAATGCACAAGTTCGTGTATACTCCATCAGCTGTTTTTTTTTTTTTTTTCTTCTGTCAGCATAAAGTTTTGGACTGTTTGGCGCCCTCTTGTGACTGAGTAATGTGCAAGTTGTTGTATAATCCATCAGCTACTTTAGTTTCTGTCAGCTTTGAGTTTTTGACTGTTTGATGCCCTCTTTTGACTGAATAATGCTCAAGTTAGTGTATAATCCATCAGCTATTTTTTTTTCTGTCAGCATTGCATTTTTGACTGTTTGGCGCCCTCTTGTGACTGAATAATGCACATGTTAGTGTATTATCCATCAGCGATATTCGTTTCTGTCAACATTGTGTTTTTGACTGTTTGGTGTCCTCTTGTGACTGAATAATGCGCAAGTTAGTGTATAATCCATCAGCTGCTTTTGTTTCTGTAAGCATTACGTTTTTGACTGTTTGGCGCCCTCTTGTGACTGAATAATGCTCAAGTTAGTGTATAATCCATCAGCTGTTTTTGTTTCTGTCAGCTTTGCATTTTTGACTGTTTGGCGCTCTCTTGTGACTGAATAATGAGCAAGTAAGTGTATAATCTATCAGGTGCTTTCGTTTCTGTCAACATTGTGTTTTTGACTGTTTAGTGCCCTCTTATGACTGAATAATGAGCAAATTAGTGTATAATCCATCAGCTGTTTTCGTTTCAGTCAGCTTTGCGTTTAATTAAAGAATTAATAAACTATTAACGCTTAGAACAACGTTTACTCTCTCATTTTTATATATTGTGGCAAAAACCCATGTATTAAGCTGGATAAAGTACATCCAGGATGCTTGTTTTTTGTAGAATAAAGCCTGACAGGTTTATTGCAAGCCCAATGCGAAGTGGATAACAACCTCCTGGATGTACTTTATCCATAACATAAAGCTATATTTTATTGATATATGAACATTGCTTGAATGATGACAGAATACGTCCCAACTGTAACTTCATGCTGCTTTGAAACAGTATGTATTTTGAAAAGCACAACACAAATTAAACTGTATTCTGTCATCCCACAGTTTCATGGCGTTTCCCCTTGCCTAACTCAAAAGGAACTGTTTTTGGACCCCAGCGTTGTTGTATTTGGACCCAAATGACTCCAATTGTGTGGACAAAAACATTCTTCAAATTGTCTTTCTTTGTGTTCTCACAGATTTAGAGCAACATGAGAGTTTGCAAATGATGACAGTATTTTTTCATTTTGTGTGTGAACTTTGCTTGTTTGTAGTAAAAGAAGTGATTAATAGGATGCTTTCTAGCAGGAAACTGTGCTCGTCTTTCAACTGTTGTGATGTTTGAGTCTGTGACCGTCATGAAACAGAGGCTGATGAGGCTCCTAATGAGCACTTACCACTGAGCTTCCTGGAAGGGGCAACACAAAATGATGATGGCCGGAGCAACAAAGGAATAATATTTCTGTTTATCTGCTTTGGGATGGGTCAGGGGTATTTTTGGAAGGCTGTTGTTTTTTCCTCTGCAAATTCCAGGTTCCGCTTTTTTCCGTCTCCCCCCTTCACCCCTTGTTCCCAGACTGTGAATGCACGGACGCTTCCTCTCCCTTCTTCCTATTCTCAGCCTCTGATTGCTAGGAAGCATATGTGTGTGTGCACGTGTGTGAAGCAGAGACACACACACATAGAGAAATTTAATGGTGTGTGGCCATTAAAAAAAAAGAGGGGAGAGTGTCAGCGCTTCCATGAGTGCTGCTTTCTCAGAAACAGCTGCTGATGGTTAGTGTGTTAAACAGTGAAAGCTGTGCATGCTGCTTTGAAAAGCATATGCAGATGGATTTAAACTCCTACAGTTTGAATCGGAATGTGTCATGCTAAAAATTGATCTGCGCTGTCAGACTAAATAAGCAGACTAAAAGTGGGTTGTCACTGGAGGAGATGGCTTCCAGGTGATATGGGTTGCTCCATATTATGTGTTTATCAATATTGAATATCCTGAGGATGTCTGCGCTAATTGGTGAGCTTCTGAGGTTCATGCATTGAGACAAGGTTGTAAATGGCATTTTTTTTTCTCATAAGGCTTTTAGAAACTGTGCAGTGGCTCTCAAAAAGAGGATACTTTTGTAAAAGAGGGTTGAACTCTGCTGAAATTCTGGGATTTTAAATTTAATCTGAAGTAAACAAAGTAGGGATGTAAAGTGAGAAGAAAGTTTGTACGATTCTGCATTAATAAAATAAGGAAAGGTTTTAACAATGATCAGATGAGATGTTCTTGGTTTCTTTTAAAACTAAAGATGTTGTTTGCATCATTCTTAAATCATAATGGAGGAAATTATTATGTTTTACAGTGTCTGTGTCAATAAAGCAAAATGGAAAACCAAATAAATCAAAATTTCACTAAATTTTTGCTAATAAAAAATGTTTGGACCTCATTTTGTAGCAAGTTATAATTATAAATGTTTCAACGCTTTTAATTAAATAGTTGTCAAAAATGGTTTAAGTCAGTTTAATGTAATGTAAGTTTAAATTATAAATTAAAGCTGAAAACATAAATGAATATATAAATATATATGAATCATTTTCAAGATTTATACTTGAATATAAACATAAGAATACAATATATATATATATATATATATATATATATATATATATATATATATATATATATATATATATATATATATATATATATAAAACAAAACCACAAGCTTTAGATCTTGATTGGTTCCAGAGTGCAGTGATTCCCAACAGTCTAGAGTGTGCAGACACCAGCAGGTCACTGAAAACCACTAGTGGCTCTGACCTGGTGACTTGTCATGACCTCTGCGTGTGTATCTGTCGCTCATTGACAAACAGAAGCGCAGACAGTTCACCATGCACTCTAAAAAAAAGCTGGGCTGTATAAACCCAACTTTGGGTCAAATTTGAAGTTTAGAAAAATTAAATTGACAAAATTAAATCAGTGGTTGGCTGCACTTTCCTTGATAGTCAACATTTCTTCTAAAGAACAATGCCATTACCGGCATGTTTAAAAGCCATTACCGGCTTTTAAAAACAGTTATGGACAGAGATCTTTCTTTTATGTATTCACAAAAACCTGGAATGAGATCCCACAACATCAAAAAACAATTCCAACACTGAGATAGTAGCCTGCTTTTCTCTATTTTATAAGTTTGGTGGAAAAATCTTTTCCTGTTTTAAAAAAAAACTATAAATAAATAAATATATAAATAAATAAAATGAACATTTGAACATACATTTTTTCTTAATGGATAAGGATCTAAGCTGACAACCCATTCCAGAAGAATGAAGAGAGTCTGTCATAATTTTCCCTAAGGCAGGACAAGTAGTCCAAGACTGGTTGAAGATGACAGACTCGTCATTAAAAGCAATAGTTTACCGTGAAAATTTGCTCACAGTGCTATTAGAATGTATCCTGAAGCAAATAGTGCATAAAGTGTGGTTGTTTTGAAACTTTGCTTCTGTTCTTCACTAAAAATGCTACTAAATCCATAGTTTTTTGGGTAAAATGTTAAATAATTGCTCTTTGCAGTGCAGAATTCAGTATTTTGAAGCACAGCAAAACATGGCACTTTTTATTGGTCCCTTTTAAAGCCCTTGCATACTCACAACAAATTTATTTTCTGATCTCCGTTAAATAGTTTAAAATACCTGAGCAGTAGTTTAAGGTTAGCGAACATCTCCATTAGATACTGAGAGTGGTGTTTGAATATGTAAATATGCACTGCGCAATTCTGTCACAATAACAAAATACATAAAAATTACAGCAGTTAAAAAGCCTCTGATCACAGTGATGTTCCCACAGTGAAGCTTTGCATGTCACCACTTAAAATCACTATGAAATCAAAAATGGTTTTATATATATATATATATATATATATATATATATATATATATATATATATATATATATATATATATATATATATAGTAGTTTTTGTTATAAATTACATATGTGTGTACTTCATTATTTGGTGAAAATAATTTGCCCTCATAAACTTTAAACAAATACAATACAGTGTAACCTTCCCTCCCTCTTGAAATAACTTCTTTTCCCTTCCTGGTCACATGGTATGTGTTTAGGGCAGGTATATCAGTGGGCGCCTCATTTCTGCACTGAATTTGTTCATTCCTCTATCCTCCTTCACAAAGCTATATACCATACCGTACTTTCAACAGTACGTCAAAGTATTGTATTTAATACTGTTTGAATAGTTACAGTATACAATGTGTTTACCTGAATAAAATACAGTTTGATTATATGTAGTCATGTACTTGATATGTATTATGTACATAATAAATCATCAAAGCCATGTGTTTTTCTCTTCTCGGTATGAAATAATCAGACATGATACAGCCCTGTGTTATCCCTGCCCTGCTGTAGCATCATCTTGGCCGAGCTTTCAGTGTTGTAATGGAAAGGGTGAAGCTGATTTGATTAGATTTTTCTATTATGACCTGTGATGCATTTGCATCATCCTGATTAATTTGTATGTTATTAATTGACCTGGAAAAAAAACAAGCAAGTACAGCAACTATACGTTGTATGCTCGAATGCCAAACACACAATATAAATGACCCTTTACAGTATAAACATGAAAGAAACACGGTGTTGCTTTCAATTAGAACTGCGACTTTTATTTAAACTGTAAAGAGCTCTCCAGTGTTTATATTTTGAGTTGTGGAAGCTTCACCTTGATGGATTAAACAGAGGAAATGAACTAGAAAATGTCCACATCAGACACATAACATATTGCCACAGATCAATTGCTGTTTGAATGTATTTTATCAAAGCACAGCTCTTTTGAGCAACCGAAACAAACTCCAAACAAACTTATTTTGAGGCCTTTACTATATTATATTGTGGTGTTTATATTGTGTTCTATGTTATATTATACTTTACTCAACAATAATGGGGATGATACATACAGCAATTTATAGTGCAAGGCTGCTGGGTGTTTGTATTTAGTCATTTAGCAGATGCTTTTGACCATAGTGACAATGAGGAGGCATTAAGTGATTCAGCATGAAGAAGCAATACACACAAGAAGTGCTACTTTTAAAACACAATGAATATTGCTAAGAGAAATAAGAACTAGAGGGAGAGGGAAATTAATATACAGTATATTTCTTCTATCAAATGCTCAAGTGCTTGTGGAACTTTGGCAATGATGGCATCCAGATGAGACACAGGGCATGATCCTCATACATTAGGAAAGTAGCCAAGCAACATCGCTTTAAAATATTGCTCACCATTACTCAAAAAGTTCCCCCATATATTGTCACATTTTGTTGCTTGCTTCTGCAGCTCTCATTAACTGAATTACCTTTATGCGCAAAACTGGAAAATTGCATAAAATACGTGCTAGTAAAGCAGCGTTTTCATCCAGTGGGTCAAAGAAAACAAAATCGTCACTTCCTGATTAACTGGAGCCAAATATCAACAGTAAAAAAGGAAATTGCTGCAGTAGGAGAAGCTGCGGGAATCTTTTTCTTCTTTAATAAATTGCTTGCATCTCAGAAGACGATGCCAACACGCAATGCTAATTAACAATGTAATAACACTAATACTGAAATAGTTAAGGCATTTTAGAATGACCAAAAGAACATTTTAGATGCTTTACAATGTGCTCAGCTTGCTGGTTTGTCCATTCACACACATTTTTATCATCACATGATCTCTTCTAACAAAATCACATGACCATTTTTAATGCGCATACTGGAATTTGTTCGGTAAAAGTGTTTCCATCGTTTATGGAAATCTTTTATGGAAAAGTTTATGCGCATCTTTTCTATTAATGAAAAGTTTATCCTACTCAGTGGATATGTTTTAATGCGCATTTCCAAAATTTATTCGCATCTTGCTGTTTCCATCAACCAATTTTTTACATGTATATCCAAAATGCGCTTAAAAATATGTGGATGGAAACTTAGCTAACGTAATTGAGTGTTGAAGCTGATATATACTTCTGCGTCAAGCGCACGTGTATGCATCGGCGCAGCCTTCTCACAGTCACTTAACACTCGCCGTGGCTGATGCCTCTTAAAAATGTAACTACATGTTACAACGATGCAAAGCACAAGCTCTGTGATTGGTCGGCTTGGTACTGGTGACGAGCATGGGCGGTGCCAAGAGCCGCAAGCCCGATGGAGTGAGTATTAACAAGTGTCGAGTGCCGTGAAGGAGCTCCAGATGGAAACTTTTGTTTTCTGTTAACCTTAATGATTTAAGTTGTTTTACGATTTAAGTCCGTTTCCGCCTCTGAATGAGCGAGTTTGAGCTACTTGTAGCATTCAGAAAAACAACATACTCATGAAGAAATGAAGAAAAAACCTACTGCCAGCTAGCGTTTCAGAAGTGTTATTGCAGAGCAACACAAACGGAATTCTAAATGCACGGCTACGCGCCATGGGTCACACCAATCACTTGCCGCAGAAGTATAAATCAGCCTTTAGGTAGCACAATATGTTGACATGTAGATGCAATGTCACTTCAGTTGAATGTAATACGCCAACTGTTTATTTATACTTTAATGACTGCCATATTGATGGCTGGAGCAACAAAGGAATAAAATAAAACCTAAAATGCTTTAGGATGGGTCAGGGGTATTTCAACTGACTGACATAGTTGAAATGTAAAAAAAGGAATGTCTAAAGGGGGACATCAAAATAACGTTTTACCAGCACTTTTGCAAATCGAGTTCACATGAGGTGTAACGCCAAAGTTAACACTAGTGGTTACATTCTTTTAGGAACCATTTCCAGCTCCTGAACGCTTTCAACAACCCCAAGTCCCTTGATGCGAATGTGTTTGACAGAGATCCAAAACTTCACACTCTTTGGAGTCCTTTTGGGATGCCACGACTCTTTTCCAAGGTCAGTGTTATTTCAGTTCAGGGTCATTGGGTAACACTAACAGCTGTAGAAGAGGAGAGATCAGGTATACGACTTGACTGAGATCATTACACCGCAAGCTAGCGGTGTCGTTGTTTAGAGACAGCAGCATCACCCAAAGCTTGCTGTTGATATAAAAACAAAGCAGTGCTGCTTCACCAACAGTCCAAACCGCAAGCCAACCCTCTGTGTTTACAGAGCAACAACAACCTCCGTCAGTCCTCTCCATCCCAAATTTGTTTCAGCTGGAAAAACTGCCCGAAAAATTTTTCAGCCAAACCACACTTGACAATTCACACGTTAAGTCAGGATATGGTAGCTGCGAGAGATCATTAATCTTACTTTATTTACATTATTTTTGGATTTCCTTAGAGGCTTTGACCCATATCTGAATAAAAAAAGACCATTTTTGAACAATCCATCTTTTTTCCAGCAATCCCAGAGGCTCCAAATTTCCTAGGGAAATGTTAACACTTAAAACAAGCAGATGAACACAAATCCAGACTATTGTTTACCATAAATCTCCCAAGTGCTGTGCACCTGCATTTGACAGCAAACAAGGCACACTCCAACTGTTATCTGAAAAGCTGCCGAGATACAGTCTGTCAAATTGTCGGAGCAGGGAAAATGTTTCATTTTCCAGACATGGTTCTGTTTCTGCAGTGATAACTAATCTTCACTTTAGTCAGCTCTTTGTCTGAAAGCACAACCAGAAATAGGGGCACCTTGATTAATGTTTAGGATATAAATATTTATATGGGTTTCATTTTATGGAGAGGTACAAACAACCAGCATATGGGTCTTTTAAGTTTGAGGCCAGGTTGGGTGTTGAAGAAGAAGAATGTTTTATTTACCGGTACATAAATTCACATCTTCTCCTGGACGTTAAATCAGCAGTGTAGCAGATGTTTGGTTAGTCTGATATTCTATGGCTTTCAAAATGATTTAAAAACTCATAAAAAAGTTAAACAAATTTCGCTTATCTCTGGCCTTTTGTCCACATTCCACTCTTGTTATGTGATGAGTAATGACTCTGAAGTTGTTCTGAATTTGTCAAGCTTGCTATCATCTGGATGGTCTGCTGAAATCCTCACATGTTTTTAGGTTTGGGTTGGCATGTGAAACCAGTAGCATGCTAATCACAATGCATTAAATACCATATTTAAACTCTGGATTTCTGTAAGCTAATAACGTTTCATTTAGTCCTAAGGGGCTATGTCCAGTGGTGTAGTCCCCCCAAAAAAGGTGGTGTACTATTACACCCGACCCAAATTTTAAATGAAAGTAGACAAAGACACGGTAAAAGTCAATGTTTCTTTGATTGATTTATTTATTTATTTATTTATTTATTTATTTATTTTTATTCATTTTTTTACATCAGTTACCTGTAACTATTAACTTCCACGAAAGGAAAGGAAAAGCAAATACTTTGTCAATGTAATTCAATGGTAACAGGATTCCAGCTTTCTTTAAAATGTCTTATTTTGTGTTCAACAAAAGGAAAAAAAGGTAAACCGGTTTGGAACAAGTAAAGGTTGAGTAAATTTTCATTTTTGGGGAAAACTATCCATTTAAAAATAAAAAAAATTGTTCATTTTAAAGGGAGATGCTAATAGTCTAATCCTATTTAATGATTTATGTTTAGCTAATAGTGCCCTCACAGTTGCTGTGGTCGTCGGGGCAGGGAATGGCGCAAGTTGAACAAAACAAAACTGCACCAGTTGCAACAAATTAGGATGCGAGTTAAAAAAAAACCCACACATTTGGTATACGGTTAAAGGGGACATGAATGAACGTAAATTAGGGAAGTTTAATCAGAAAAACAAGTGAGTATACCGAGGGTATACGCACTTATTGATCCTCAGAAGTGGTAATACCGAAACAGCTCGTGGAAAAAAGTAAGCATACTGAGTATACGTGCGTATAGCCCCGACTACACCACTGGCTATGTCATAAAAAAACAAACATTTTATTGACTGATTAATTGCGCAAGCTCATTCAAAACCCACACTTTTCTACTTCACAGGACATTGTTTCGAAAGACTGCTAGAATATTTTTAACCGCAATCTTTTATGAGTTCCCATCAATGCTCTCAATGAAGACAAAAGCAGTTAATGATGAATTCATTTAGTTAAAACACCCTAATGAGTCATGTTAGGACTATTGTGAGAAGATTTTTTTATTTCGGAACCTGCTCAGTGTCTAATATTATTATAATTCATATGCATCAGAGGGAGGAAATGTTAGAGGAAGTAGGGAGGGAAATTGTGGTGCTGTACTTTAGGTTTGAATTTGCACTCAGGAATTCACAGTGTACGTTCCTCGAGTCTCACACACTGCCACTATATGCATAGTGTAGATGTTCAGTGTATTATAAATGTCACACACTATCTCATCACTGTAGTTCATCGCTATCTCATGAGTTCTCCATGTCAAACATGCACCTGTCTCTACTGTTCTTGTGAACAGCTGTAGGGTCTGTCTGACTAAAATGCTTTCAGGATGCAATGTATATGCTTAAACTCCCCAGGGTTTGATGTATTGTTCTTGTGAACATAATTCCCACTTTTAGATATAGATGTTCTTGACTGTACTATTCACAGCTGTGGGGTTTTGAACATGCTATTTCAGAGGGCAAAAATCATGCGATACCATACATGTAACCAGGCATGCAACGGGAATATTTTTTGTGTTGTTTAACTCAATATCACTCACTATCCTTCAGCTTAGTTCACAGTGGAATGAATCACATATTTCTCTGGAATATATGCTGGGAAAAACACATACACTCCCACACACATTATGGGCAATTTTGTTTATCCAATTCACCCATAGCACAGGTCTTTGGACTGTTGGGGGAAACTGAAGCACG
Source organism: Danio aesculapii (assembly GCF_903798145.1). Lineage (NCBI taxonomy): Eukaryota > Metazoa > Chordata > Actinopteri > Cypriniformes > Danionidae > Danio > Danio aesculapii. Next base: position 29,218,395 of record NC_079454.1, on the reverse strand, counting down.
TGGAGGAAACCCACGTGTACACGGAGAGAACATGCAAACTCCACACAGAAATGCCAACAGGTCCAGTAGGGATTCAAACCAGCTGTGGTGTGAAGTAACAAATTACAAATACTCAGATTGCTGTAATTGAGTAGTTTTTCTGCAGGAATTGTACTTTATTAAGTTGTTTTAAAAATTTGTATTTTGAATTTCACTTGAGTAGTAGTTTTTAGTGCTGTATCGCTACTTTTACTCCACTATTTTCCTTCAACCTGTAGGCCCTACTTTATTATTTGTCTTGTCTATGATGATTGGCTAGTAGAGAAGAAGTAGACGTATAGCACTAGAAGAATAAACAGTTCTGTGATTGCCATCCAATCAAATTGCACAGAGAAAATCGCATTACACAGAACAACCTCATGACAAAATCGTTACATGCAATGACTGAAAGACTGTTTAGACTGCATGCCACTGATGAGAAGATGGCGAATGTCTACTGTATGATGACTGAAATCACCAAATGACCTTAAACAATCACTAAATATACTACAAAATGTTATGTTTTCACACACACACATGCACAAGTTGATGCATCAACCATTCACAGGGTAATACTCAGTACTCACTACTCGAGTATTAAAAGGCTTACTATTAACTCATACTTTGAGTAATATTTACAACACATACTTTTACTCTACTTGCACTACATTTTGGGGTAAGTAATGGTACTTTTACTTGAGTGTGATTTTTCAGTACTTATTCCACCAATGCGAATCAGTGACCTTCTTGCTTTTAGGTGACAGTGCTAATCACTGAGCCACAGTACCACTTGGTTATTCAAATTTGGTCCTGTTCACACAAATCTACTAGAATGACTTAAATTAATTAAATGTATTTTAATTTAATGCATTCCAGAGACTATAAAAATAACAACAGTATTTTATTTCTCAAGAAATCTCTCAAGAAACTTCTCAATTTCTCAATACTTTCATTGTGAATAAAACATTTTTTCAGGATGATTTGATGTATTGAAAAAAAAAGATTCTTATTTTTATTAATATTAATATTGATCAATGAATCAATGAAGAAGTGATCCAAAGTAGGTGCATTTCCGATATTAAATGGAAGTGTACTCCATAAATTGGGGGCTTTGAATGGGAAAGCTGTTTCTCTCTCTCTAATGGAGTAACAAAGAACAAGAAGAGTGGAGTGAACGAGGAGGGGTGAATACCCTTAAAAGCTTTCTATGTTAAAATAAGCTTCATATTTTAAATAATTTAAAAATCAATCTTTTTAAAAATAAATGTCACTTTTTACCTAGCAAGGATTCAAGTAATAAATGAAAAATTTATTAAAATATATACACCACAAACTTGTTTAACTTAAAGAGCACCTATTTTACCCCCTTTTTAAGATTTAAGTCTTTTGTTTCTCCAGACTTTGTCTGTAAAGTTTCAGCTCAAAACACCCATCAGATTAATTATTATACCTCTCAGAATATTAAAAATGTTTTGCTCTGAACACAGTGTAGCTGCTTTTGTTGCCTGTGCCTTTAATGCTAGTTCTCCCTGCCCACTGTTCCCACGTGTCTGTCAGAGTGTCTCTGTCTCCGTCTTTGTCAGATAAACAGCACAGTGACAGACATGAAGGAAGCAGATCTCATGTAACGTTTGTGAAAAATACCACAGAAAAAAACTTTCACAATTATTATTTGATGCATTTGTTGTGGAGTTAATTCAAGCCTTTCTGCAATGATGAATCACACACAATGACGTTACAAAGTTTACGCACACACACACAGTGGACACACACACAGCGTGCTTTTGCATGGCAAATGTGACAAGATAAACATTAATATCCACTGCTGTATGGATATACGTTGTGTTAATGTACAAAATAAAACTGATTAAAACTGAATAAAACTGTCCACGAACCAGGATTGAAGCGTTTTCTTTTAGAAATTGTACTGACACGCGGCTGTAGTGATAAAGACGGTAAAATTGCGGTAATTCATTACAAAAGTGCACTGTTTTCTAAAAGTTTTAAACTTGTAAAACTCATTTTTGATCACATTTGATGATGATTGTTGATCACAGAAAGGCTGAACAGATCTTTTAATCCCAGTTGCTTTGCGTATGTCCTGTCTTGTTGATATGATATGCGTTTCTAGGAAGACATGTTAATACGCAGCTGTCAATCAGTTCATGGGCGGGGAAACCAAACTCCTACGTCAAGTTGCTGTTGGCCTCAAAATGGGAGGGATTTGGATCCTTTTTAACGTCAGGAAATTAGAAAAAGAGACTTATTGTGTTTCTATCACTCCAATATAACTGTGGACACACTATACCTAAACACAGCTCTGTCCAAACAGCTTACAAAACATGATTTTCATCATAGGTGTCTTTTAACACAAGTAAATGTTGTGTACACATTGATCACAGTAGATTGTTGTAATCAACCTGCAAGACCAGGAACTGGACCATTATCTGATTTGCATAATCAGGAGGTAACACCATTCAAAAAAAACGTGCCACGTGATTCCTTCTCACTGTATTCTTTAAATCACCTGACTCGCTCTTTTTAACTCTACCTTTTTTGTCACTTGTCCCACATCCTGTGTGTACATATTAGGGTTGCAATGTCCCAGAGACCCGCGCAGGGAACACAATGCTGAGAAGGCCTTGCCTCTTTCCCTATTGTGGCCTCGTTAGGGAAATGAAAGGGGTGTTCCGTCTATACTGACCCTCCGATGTTTTTGCCAGTCCCTGCGTTCAAGGATTGCCTGGGAATTATTTCGTTTATCAGCACTATTGTTGCCGGCCATGGTATATCTCAATAATCTATCTATTACACAAATTACAGTGGGATTGCGAGGCCTGCGGCAGGATATACTGCTCACTGAAGTGGAAACAATGTGAAAGAGTCATTCTATCTTAGTCATTAGCGCTTTTTATAAAGAGGCTATTTAATGGTTTCATGTGAGAGTCGTCCCGTAACAAACCTTTGCGGCGAGGACCTGTGTGGCCTTTTGACAGCTGATCGTCCTCATGCTTCAGCCCTTCCCCCTTCACATTCCCATCTCCTCACAGCTTGCTTCTCTTATCTGCAGCCTCCAGACAGCTGTGAGTGTGTCATTGTGTTTGTCCTCACTTGCTGTGTGTGATCAACGCGGGTACATACAGTATGTATACTCAGGTTTTCAAGCATTGAGTGATTGTTCTGAGGCCGTTAAAAGGAAGTTCACCCCAAAACGAAAATTGGTCAGTAATTTTATCAGCCTCAGGCCATCTAAAGATGTAGGTCAATTTATTCTTTAGTAGAACATTTTTAGCTGACGCTGTGGTCCTTGGGGGATTCATAAATGTAAATTAAAAAGTAAATTAAGACAATTAAGTAAATTAAGACCAACGGCTAGGGCTGCACAATTAATCAAAAAAGATGGTGATCTCGATTTGACTCTACACTTGATCTTAATTCAGCTTTACTATGATTCAGCTTATTATATTTTCAGTTCAGGAGAGAAGCATGAAGGCAGTTTTACAAGTCTTCACATTGTTTTATATATGTTGCTTAGCAAATGGTGTTCAAAGTGTAATGTAAGGATGTATTTGCGGCCACAAAATCACGCATGTGCTGACGCATTGTTTGGTTTCTGTTGAGAGGACACACGCTTGCCCGCCAACGATGTCTACTTTAGTGAACAGAACCTGCATAGGCTGTGAATAACAGGTAATAAAGTTGTAAATAACGTTCAGTTTGTTGCACAGAGCGATCGTTTGGGAGCTGCGTGGGAAGTATAATTTGCATGTATGTTTTTTATCCTCAAAGTGACGTTAGCCATGACAAGAGCACACTTGGCAGTGAAAGTGAAACCGGCACTCACATCATTTAAATAATCATATCGCATATTAGAGTTATGATTGCAACAAGCATTTGATATGTTTTTTTCTTTTATAGTGAACACAAAGTGTTGTGCATGATAATAAATGTTTACTGGGTCAGTATAACTACTCTAGCCTATATAACTTTGAAAATAGTGCAAGAGGGAATCTGATAATGACAAGTGTTTCATTTTACCAGTGAAAAAATGGTCTAATAATGCTTTCAATGACAGATTGCAAGCATATGTCTCAAACCTAATAATTCAACTTCAGAATTATGAAAAGTTTCCTAATGCTACTTTTTTATTAGGCTTTATGAACCAAAATTATTCTATGTTCACCAAACTGAGCATTATTTATTCATTCATTCATTCATTTTCCTTCGGCTTATTCTTCAGGCGCTGCCACTGCAGAATGAACCACAAAATTATCCAGCATATGTTTTGCACATTGCGGATGCCTTTCCAGCCACAACCCAGTACTGGGAAACACCCATACACTCTAACATTCACACACATATACTACGGTCAATATAGTTTATTCAATTCACCTACAGCGCATGTCTTTAGACGGTGGAGAAAACCAACGCATCCAGAGAAAACCCACGTGAACATGGGGAGAACATGCAAACTCCACCCAGAAATGCCAACTGCCCCAGACTGGACTCGAAACAGTGACCTTCTTGCTGTGAGGTGACAGTGCTAACCACTTAGCCACCGTGCCGCCACTGAACATTATTGAACATTCATGAGCTAGATAAAATAATAAATAGCTCTAAACCAGCTACATGTATGTTGGACCCAATTCCAACAAAATTATTGAAAGAATTGCAACCTCTTATAGGAGAACCTCTTCTCAATGTTATCAACTCTACTTTATCTTTATGCCATGTTTCAAATCCTTACAAGATAGCTGGTATTAAGCCTATTATTATGAAACCACAACTGGACCCCAGCAACCTAGCTAATTATAGGCCTATTTCAAATCTTCCATTTATGTCTAAAATCCTAGCACAATTTGTTTCTGCCCAATTATGCTCCTTTCTGCAGACGAACAATGATTTTGAAGTGTTTCAGTCAGGTTTCAGAGCTCATCACAGTACAAAAACCGCATTAGTGAAAATAACCAATGATTTACTCTTAGCTGCTGACCAAAGGTGCATCTCGCTATTAGTGTTACTCGATCTTAGTGCGGCATTTGACACCATTGACCACGGTATCCTCATAAATTGCTTAAATTCTACAGGTGTCCAGGGACAGGCTCTACAATGGTTTAAGTCATACTTAGCTGACCGTTACCAGTTTGTAAATATTAATGTACAGCCTTCACAAGTCAGCCCAGTAAAATATGGGGTGCCTCAAGGATCAGTTTTAGGCCCTTTGCTGTTTACAATATACATGCTACCTCTGGGAGACATTATTAGAAGACATGGGATCAGCTTTCACTGCTATGCAGATGATACTCTATATATTTCAACTAAACCTGACGAGTTAAAGACTGGATGACCAACAATTATCTTCTCTTAAACTCAGACAAAACAGAATTATTACTTATTGGGCCTAAATCCTGTACACAGCATATCTCACAACTCGATCTGCAACTAGAGGGATACAAAGTTAGTGTTAGCTCTACTATAAAAGTAGATCTGGGTGTCATATTAGACAGCAATATATCCCATGTCACAAAAACTGCATTCTTTCATCTGAGAAATATCGCTGAGAACGTTACGAAGTATGCTATCCATGTCAGATGCAGAAAAGCTAGTGCATACTTTTATGACTTCTAGGCTGGACTACTGTAATGCACTGTTTGCTGGCTGTCCAGCATCCTCTAACAAACTTCAGCTAGTACAAAATGCAGCTGCCAGAGTTCTTACCAGGTCTAGAAAATTTGATCACATCACCCCAATTTTATCCTCCTTACACTGGCTGCCTGTTAAGTTTCGTATTGAATTTAAAATATTGCTTCTTACCTACAAAGCTTTAAATAACCTAGCTCCTGTTTATCTAACCAATCTTCTGTCTCGCTACAATCCAACTCGCTCTTTAAGATCTCAAAACTCAGGGCTTCTGGTAGTACCTAGAATAGCAAAATCGAGTAAAGGAGGTCGAGCCTTCTCATTTATAGCTCCTAAACTCTGGAATAGCCTTCCTGATAATGTCCGAGGCTCAGACACACTCTCCCAGTTCAAAACTAGATTAAAGACCTATTTTTTTAGTAAAGCATACACTCAGTGCATCACTTAGCGGTATGAAACATGAATGTGCTCGACACAGGTTTTTGCATCTCGTTTATATACACTATGAACAGCAGCTACGGACCCCAGCTTTTTGACAAAAAAAATAACATAATATATCATATAGCTTAGTACATAACACAAATGAATTAACAAAAAGTGTACAATATGAAATATACAGTAAAACAGGATGTAATATTGGGCAAAATGAGTAAATTAAGAAGAACTCTAAGGAGCTGTACTAGTTTTATATCTGTAATATGCTATAAATCCAGGAAAAATGAATGAGCAATAAATTCTGTTATATCATTCATTTTGGTAACACTTTAAAATAATGGTCCATTAATTAATGTATTTACCAACACGAACAAACTATTAATAATGCATTTATTACAGTATTTATTCATCTTTCTTAACGTTAGTTAATGCTATAAGATAAATAACGTTAGTTCGTGTCAACTCACAGTGCATTAACTAATGTTGACAAGCACAACTTTGGATTTTAATAATGCATTAGATAAGGTTGAACTATGATTATTAAATGTAAAAAGATTATTCAGACTTAGTTAATATTAGTAAATACATTAACCAACATTAACTAATGGACCATTACTATATTTTAATTATGTTCCCTTTTTAAATAAAACCTACAGTTCAGAAGGTTATGAACAAATACGGACATTCCAAAAATTTAAGGATTTTATACAGTCGACATTTGTAAAATCAGAGAATGGATATTAGGTAACCATTTGTATGTATGTGTATATATGTGTATGTGTATATACAGTTGAAGTCAGAATTATAAGACCCCTGAATTAATAGCCCCCCTGAATTATTAGCCCCCCTCTTTATTTTTTTCCCCAATTTTTCTTTATAGGATTTCTTCAACACATTTCTAAGCATAATTGTTGTAGTAATTAACTTCTAATAACTGATTTATTTTATCTTTTAGGTTAACTAGGCAGGTTAGGGTAATTAGGCAAGTTATTGTTATATCGATGGTTTGTTTTATAGACTATCGAGGAAAAAATATAGCTTAAAGTGGCTAATAATTAAGACCTAAAAATGATTTATATAAAATTAAAAACTTCTTTTATTCTAGCTGAAATAAAACAAATAATACTTTTTCCAGAAGAAAAAAATATTTTCAGACATCCTGTGAAAGTTTCCTTGCTCTGTTAAACAGCATTTGGGAAATATTTAAAAAAGAAAAAAAAAATCAAAGGGAGGCTAATAATCCTGACTTCAACTATATGTGTGTATGTATAATTTTGAATGAGTGTGCATATGCATGTATATGTATGTGCATGTTTATGTGCACTTATTTGTACATTATACTAGTTTATTTGCCTATATAAACATATTTTTTGTGGTTTCATTTTATTTATATCCATGTAGTATTATTTGAGAAATATAATGTATAACGCGCGTCATCTTTTTATTTAAATTTTTTCCATTAAGTGAATTTTATTCTCCCTCTCTCAATGCTGAATTAATGATGATTGTTAAGTTGACCTTGTGTTCAGTATATTATTTTAGTACTGTTTCGATATTCTAATGAGTCATAAGACCATAGCATTCAAAAGAAATGTTGAATATTTTAAAATATTTTTTCTACATTTTTCGAGTGCCTTGGACTGATTTTTGCTGTTTATTCTGATGAATCCCTTATCCAAAGACCACCGACACATTATTTAAGCTACCCCTGAGCACTTTTTGTTTTATTTTAGGTTAACATTTGATTCACGTAACCATTTGCATTTTTTAAATCACCATGGAGGACCATGGTTTCAGCTAAAAGCTTCAGTAAAGGTTGTGAGAAATCAAAATTCGCAATGTTTATTTCGCTAGTGTACATTGTAAATATTTATGTAAATAATTAATCGGTTAAGGTTAATCCACTGAAATTAAGTTTGTTTTGGTAATTTTCAGTAAAAATCTGCTTGTCTGCTTTTGCATTTGGAGTGGTATACTTTTTCTGATGATGTCAGTTTGACTGCTTCCGCCACAATATTCATAACCACGCCACTCTTACCTTTGGTTTGACACCAGGGAATGACATGTAAAAAGAAAGCCCTGACCCTACTAATTATTCAGTTTGAGTTGGACATACTGAAATAAAAGTAAAAATTTACTTTAGAGTTCATAAATTAATCAAGTGTGCCACCCTGATTTATTTTGCTCTATGTAAAACCAGAAAACTTCAGAAGAAACCACAAATATCCTACTTAGTGTGTTTGGACGCAGCTGATTCGACTGTTTACACTGAGTCTGAGAGGTTGAGCAATGACTGACTGAACAAACAATTATACTGTATGTGCTTGATCTAAACCGGACTCGATTTTTACCAAAACAATGGATCCGCTGATGACAATTACTTTCAGTGAGGTCTGTGTACAACGTTCTATTTAAATATTTAAATTCGTGAGCTTCACTTTTGGAATGTTTACGCGCTTGTGATTTCGTTCAAATATGGGATGCAGCTTGCTGGTGAGAAACATCCTGTTTACTGTGGCCTTCCTGGCTCAGGGATCATCTTTGACATCACTTTATTGTCTGTGCTGTATTCAAGGTAACCACTCACAGGAGTCGCTGTCTGTTGCCTTTCCTGATTTTAACACATATAGAAGTTTAAAAATCTTGTATAGTTGACAACTGGCAGGTATGTGACCGAGACTGTACATTGGCGATGCAGCCCATTGAGCACAGTACTTAAGTTTATTGTTAGCAAAATAGTATTTAATAAATGTTGACTGTCCCCTTTAGGGATTTACTCTCAAAATCTGAAGACCTGAATCTTAAGTATGCGCTGCTGGATCTTAACCATATGTAAATACTGCTTCAAAATGCCAAAAGAAAACTGAAGCAAGTGATGAAAGAGAAAGAGAGAGAGGGAGAAAGAATTGTATAGAAAACTGAATTTAAACTCAAACAGCTGTTCATCAGCTTCTCAAAATTTAAAGTGATAGTTTACAAAAGTTCACTTTTGTTGAGCACCAATTAAGATATTTTATAGAAAGCTAGAAAACTCTTAACAACAGCCCAAAAAATGTCGATAGTTTTTGTTTTTCCTATTCAAGAATTCACACTTAGCTGATGATTGATAATAAAGCTTGTTTGGCACGCTGTGCTGGCAGAGAGCCCTGAGCTCATGAGATCCTTGAGCCCAGGGCTCCCTCCCATTAGAAGGGCGAGAGGGGAGTTTGAGCTCAGGTAGGTCTCAAGAACTCCCCTGCTTGTTGAGGCTAATGACGAGTTAGAAATTGCTGTGAGAGATATATGGCTGACTAAGGCCCAATCCCAATTCTTCCCCTTTTACACTGGGAGGTACAGTATGGTATAGTACGGGTCGGCATGGGTCACCTTTATCAAGCTTGCGTTTCCACTGCCAAAAGGTCACCCTTTTGGTGTACGACAGAAAGTTTCAGACGACGCCATTTTTACTTGAGGAAATGTTACAGTAACGCTGAACGAGTCGTTCACATTTTATATGTGAAGCTCTTCTCACAAAACAGATGCTTTATACACATAAATACCTGTCTATAAATGTTCATTACTAATCTTTCTATGAACAGGATTTGATTATAACTGCAGATCAATGAAGTGCGAAATAGCCTACTGTAACGACTGCGAGTATATAAAATAAGTAAATAAATGCAACATATATGAACACATACAGACCCTTACAGTCTCTGATTGGTTATCAATTACAGAAAAACTACACGTACATTTAGTCCTTATTTGGGTTGAAAAACAACACGAAATATAGCCCACAGTCAGCTCTCATATACCTTTAATCTTTAGCAGAACATGTAACCTCTTGTTAGAGAGTAATTTCATCATTCCGAGTTCATAATAGTCCAAAAGGCGATGATAATTATTAAACATGGCAGTTTGTTCATGTTTTATATTGCAGAAAGCATCATTTGCTGCTGTTTTTTCCGGCTTCTCCTTTGTTTTTTCACGCTTCACTGTCATATTTGTCCGTATGTGAAAGGATCGGATATCAGAGTGCTTCAATTATCACACGCACGTTATTAATATAAGCTCAAGAAGTTCGTTATTTCAAATATAGCATGACATTTCTGAAAAGTGTGTTGGGGGGATTTCTACGGAGATGCACAAATTTGTATTTTTTGTCATTATTACGAATTTTTATAAAAAAACAACTGGAATAACTACAGCAGTCACTATCATTGATTTTATTTGAAGCAAGAGATCGCGATGACATATGATGACGAGTGTGTTGTAGTGGTGTCCCATTTCTTAGGGGTAAATTTTGAAGCCCTTCCACTTCACACTCTGTTTCAAGGGCCAAGGTGAAGGGGTAGGGATACAAAAATTGAATTGGGATTGGGCCAAAGAGATCATCTATGGTGCAACTTTGGATTAGTCAGTTCACTTATGTCACATGTCTTTGGACAGTGGGAGGAAACCGGCGAACCTGGGGAAAATCCACGCGAGCATGGGGACAATATGTAAACTCTGCACAGAAATGTCGAGTGGCCTGGTAAGGACTTGAACCAGTGACATTCTTGCTATGAAGCAACAGAGCTAACCAATAGGCCACCGTGCCACCCTATCTAGGAAAAGGGAGGAGGAGTAGGGGTGAAAGGGGGCATTTTTCAAGACGAAAATGTCTGAGATGAGAAACTGGTTATTTGTGGTGAGTTGGGAATCATCTGATTGGTGCATCATGTGTTAGCTGGTGCAGGACCAGCTGTGGTCAATCATAAGCATGTGATCCTCTCAAAATTTGTTTATAAATTCCATATGGAAGTGAAAGGCTACAGGTTTTCAGTTTTTTTTTTACATCTTCTTTGTTTCAGAGAACAGAAAAAAGAAATGCATAAAGGTTTGAAATCACACAGGGTTGAATAAATAGCGAGTACATTTTCATTTTTGAGTGATCTACAGAATCCCTTAAAAAACCCACAACAGACCTAAAAGTGTTAAAAAAGGACTATGTGAACACCCCCAGTCAATTCCTCCAGTGTTCTGACCTGGTATTAAGATCTGATCTGACAACAAGTGAACAAAGTACAGGTGTAAATGGGTATGAAAGGTTTTAAGCTTGTCCACTTTTGACCACATACAGAGATGGAATGTATTTAACAGCCACTAATTACTTCTCTCTTTCTTCTGAGCTCATTCATGAACCAAGTGGCATGTGCTGTAGTAGTCCTGTTATTTTCCCAGTCCTGTTATATTTATTCTTCTTTTGCTAAAATATGTATTTGACTGCAAATGAGATTCTTGAAATGCAATGGCTGCTTCATTCTCTTCAAACAGCAGCTCTCATGTAGCGCTTGTGAACAGTTTTTTAAAATAAGATACAGCTTTGCGAATCTTTTATTTGATGGGTAAAGTCTTTAATGTGATTTTAATAATTTAATTTTAAAGCAGCATTCAGTTTGAGCCTTGAAAACTTTGGATAATGTATTGGATGATCGGTCTTTTCACATTACTGATCTTTTGCATTCCTATTTTATTTAGCGACATTTGTTCCAAGAAGCAGGTGGAAACATTGTTCCATTTGTTGAAGATGGCTTCACTGACACATATTTTTTTGTAATTATCCCTTGCCATCCATTCCCAAACTTTTTCAATAGATTTTTATATCAGAGGAACGTGCAGGATGGTGCAAAAGTGCGACATTATTCCTTCTGGAAAAAGTTGGAAAACATCAGAACTGTCCAGGTTCATTTTTATTCGTCAGAGAATAAAACTTTATTCCCCCTTTCTTTTCACTTGCTCCAGGTTCTTCTTTTGGCATTTAAAGCAGTTTTTACAGCCTGGTTATGATCCACCAGCATGAAATGGGAATACTTGTAATTTTCCCTCTGATCTTAAGGTTTCGATCAGGAGTGCACTGTTGCCAATAAATAATTCTACAAGTACATGTCAACTGTCCTTAGAGTATTCGCAGTTTGCTTAGTATGGACAGCACTTTATTTTCATACGAGAAAAAGGTGTAATGGTGTGTATTTTCTGGTATTATGATGTTTCAACTGATCCGATGGGCAATGTATACCAATGTATTTCCAGATATCAAGGCTGTAGATTTGCTCTTGACATTGGTGGGGACATACATCCCTAGACTGCATGCATTGAACTGCCCAAATTATAAGTATAAAGTACCTAATAATATAAAAGAAACACTTAATAATACAAATAACAATCATGTCCCATGCTGCAAAAGTCAATTTACATGATTTTACTGCAATCTGGTTTTGAGGAGGTATGAATGTAGAGAAATTTAGAGAGGTGTGTGACGCAATATAACTGTTTTATCCTGATTATTGTTTTTCATAATCATGGAGGACAAAATCGAAACTGAATTTTAATTAATTGCACAGCCTTGGTTAATAGTATCACAGTGAACTCGTTGCGAACGTGAATTTGTAGGTTACTAAGGGTTGACGGAGCATTATTTTAATTTGAAGTCGGTTAAATTATTGGTAGGGACATTTCAGTAATTGGTGGATATTGGTGGGGACACATCCCCTCTGTTCATGCCAATTCTACGCCTTTGCCAGGCATAGTCAAAAATGCATTGATGTAGATTAATGTAATGTGTTCGAACTCTAACAAAAGACCTCCTTATCTAATACTTTAGATTTCTGCATTGAGTGAACACCATGATCAACATCATAGCACTAGTCACGTTATTGTTTCATTTGCCTACTGCAATGTGCAAATTGGAGGAACAGACAAAATATTTTAAAAAGTGCGATTAAATTCAGAGAACATACGGTGCATCCGGAAAGTATTCATAGCGCTTCACTTTTTCCACTTTTTTATGATACAGCCTTATTCCAAAATGGATTCAATTAATTTATTTCTTCAAAATTATACACACAATACCCCATAATGACAATGTGAACAAAGATGTTACAAAATTATTAAAAAAATCTGAAAAATCACATAAGTATTCACAGCCCTTGCCGTGAAGCTCTAAATTGAGCTCAGGAACATTCTGTTTCCACTGATCATCCCTGAGATGTTTCAGCAGCTTAATTTACGTTCACCTATGGTAAATTCAGTTGATTGGACATGATTTGAAAAGGCATACACCTGCCTATATAAGGTCCCAGGGTTGATAGTGCATGTCAAAGCACAAACCAAGCATGAAGACAAAGGCATTGTCTTAAGACCTCCGAGTCTCGTGGCACAATGCTGGGGAAGGTTACAGAAAAATTTCTGCTGCTCTGAAAGTTCCAATGAGCACAGTGGCCTCCATCATCCTTAAGTGGAAGATGTTTGGAACCTCCAGGACTCTTCCTAGAGCTGGCCTGCCATCTAAGCTGAGTGATTGGGGGAGAAGGACCTTAGTCAGGGTGATCAATAACCCGATGATAACTCTGTCTGAGCTCCAGCATTCTTCTGTAGAGAGGGGAGAACCTTACAGAAGGACAACCATCTGTGCAGCAATCCACCAATCAGCCTTGTATGGTAAAAGGGCCAGACAGAAGCCACTCCTTTTTAAAGAGGACATAGCAGCCCGCATGGAATTTGCCAAAAGGCATCTGAAACAAAATTCTCTGGTCTGATGAGACTAAAATTTATCTCTTTGGAGTGAATGCCTGGCGTTACATTTGGGTAAAACCAGGCACCACTCATCATCACCAGGCTAATACATCCCTACAGTGAAGCATGGTGGTAGCATCATGCAGTGGAGATGTTTTTCAGCAGCAGGAACTGGAAAACTAGTCAGGATAGAGGGAAAGATGAATGCAGCAATGTACAGAGACTTCCTGAATGAAAACCTGCTTCAGACTGATCTTTACCTCAGACTGGGGCGACGGTTCATCTTTCAGCAGGACAATGACCCAAAGCACACTGCCAAAATATCAATGGAGTGGCTTCACAACAACTCAGTGAATGTCATTGAGTGGCCCAGGCAGAGCCCAGATCTAAATCCTATTGAACATCTCTGGAGAGATCTGACAATGGCTGTACACCATCGCTTCCCATCCAACCTGATAGAGCTTTTCAACCTGAAAAGACTTGAGGCTGTAATTGCCAAAGGTGCATCAACAAACTTTTGAGCAAAGGCTGTGAATACCTCTGTACATGTGATTTTTCAGGTTTGATATTTTTTATAAATTTGCAACAATTAAAAATGTAATTTTTTTCACATTGTCATTATGGGGTATTGTGTGTAGAATTTTGAGGAAATCAATGAATTTAATCCATTTTGGATTAAGGCTGTAACATAAAAAAATGTGGAAAAAGTGAAACGCTATGAATACTTTCCCGATGCACTGTATAAAATATTAAGGTGCAATTGTTCAATGTTAGAAATTGCTGCATATTACCAAACTATTCACAGAAGATACAACTATATACAAAAATGCTCAAATTAAATACCAATATAACCCAACACAATATAAGAAGAGGAAATAATTTTGTTGGTTAAATGAAATTGTATTGATCTTGATAGCCAACAGTGTGACATAAACCATGTTGCAACTGAACCCATATTTAATATTAAAGCAGCCTTGATTTTTTTTCCTTTCATTTACTTTGTTTTTTGTGTACTTGTGTTCATGGTTTGAGGATGAGGGCACGTCAAGAAAACTTTCCATGTTGGACTCTGACTAATGACTGAATCCGTGCCAACGTATTGAAGAGAACTCGTTGCTGCTGACATCAACAACGAAATATTAAACACGGGAAATGTTTTCCTCTGCTTTAAAAAAATCTTGTTACAGTGATAAGCCTATTTATTTTTGCAATTCTAACAATGCACAAGTATATAGTTAGTTACATTCTATTATTTGCATTAGGAAAAGAGCTGTTTTTTTATTTCCTTTTTAAAACAGACACTTCTGGCTGCCCTGTTGAGGATAACAGTACTGGAGCGTATAGGCTGTGAGCCATTGTGCACTGTTTATTTTTTTGAGGTTTGATGAATTGGCAAAATGTGGTATATACATAATTATATTGTTGTGTTTTATTTTCATTGGCTCACAATTTATCCAATTTAATAGTTACGTAAAAAATAGTTTAATCATAAATAGTTATGATTTGAATCAATCACCACATCATTCGAGGCCTCTGGAGCCATAAAACTCTGACCGGCCATGGCACTGAATCATTTTTTGTTAAAAAAAAAAAAAATCTCTTGTCACTTTGCTTTTGGAATGCGTGTCAGAATCACTGAAAATATTGCACAAGGCACGGATAATTTCATGGGAAGGTATTCACATGCTTTAATAAACTCTCCACACTCACATTCTTATAGTATACTGTACATCTGCCAGCTGTGAGTCCTCAATCTGCAAACTAACTTGAGCTTTACCTTCTCCAAAGTATGTTAATGGTCTTCATGAAAGTGAAAATAAAAAATAATCATTGATCGAGCCTCTGTTATCTAAATATTTCCAAATTAAGTTGAAGGGAAACCTGGCCTCCATTTAATATCATGAGACAACTTTTATCAGCACCAGTGCTTGGTCTTTTAGGAGAGTCTAGAGCAGGGATCAAACTTGTTCATGGAGGTCCGGTGTCCTGCAGATTTTAGCCCCAACCCTAATCAAAAACACCTGAACAAGATAATCAAGGTCTTACTAGGTATATGTGAAATACCCAGGCAGGTGTGTTGAGGCAAGTTGGAGCTAAACCCTGCAGGGCACCGGACCTCTAGGAACGAGATTGATGACCCCTGGTCTAGAGGATACACTTAGGTATATGAGTTTTTTTTTAAATCAAAGGAATTAAACAAGTAAATACTTTATTAAGGAAATACAGTTTATAAATCAACCTCAATGGAGATATGTGCCCAGGGATGCATTTTTGAGAATTGAGAAAACACTATGCATGCCGCCATGTACATTTTTTGACTATCTCAAATACTGGGGCACGTTTTGTCAAGTGCAATTCCTTGTAAATCAGCTATAGACATTTCTGTGAATCAGGGGAGCTTTTGGTCGGTATGGATCGTGATTTTCCAAAAAAGGGTTATGTGTGAACAGGCTCTTTTGAAAATACCGGTAAATTCATTCTGGAAATTTTCTGGAAAGAGAAGTTGTAACATCGCCGGTAATTTGGCAGAATGCTGCGCTGTGTGAACGCAGAAGGAAAACTGCTGGAAAGAGCTCGTTCACGTTTAGAACGCGCTGACGTCAGCTGTCTACTCCAGCCAATCAGAACATTCAGACGCATTTATATCCGCGCTGTTTATAAAAAATAAAAGTTTTTGAATATTTTTCCAGATACATGTAGCTGCTTGATGTTAGTCAGATAACGTTTATATGTTCATTATTAATCAACTGTGTAAAACCATCAACAAAACCATTAACAAAAGCAAGATATTTACAAATACAAGTGCAGCAGTTTAGAAGTCATTTCTGGTTAATGATGTCAGAATTTACCGGTATTTTGGAATGATTGTTATCTGTGAACAATAAAAGTGCAAAAACAGTTGTCTGTTGTAATAGTGTAGCAATGGAAAAAGCAGTTTTCTGTTTGTCAAAACAACATGTGACAAACTTAAAATTGAGTGAAACCTGCATGGAGAAATATTTTGCCCTAACAAAAAGATAGCACAGACTGCACAGATTCTGCAATTCCAAAGTAAATCCAGCCAAGATGAGATACTGTGGGTGACTTTCTTTCTTAAATGTAGTAAAATTAAAACAAATTTTTTTAAATGTTAGTATCAGTATGTTAGTCTTCAATATTAACAAAACAATGGCTAAATTCACGTTTAGAAAATATAAAACTGATATAAACATCTTAAGCTTGCAGTTTGTCACTTCCGCCTATTCATGTCAACATTTTTTTTCACATGGCCTCATACTTCTGTTTCTTATCAAATCTTGACCAATCAAATGCTCTGTAGTGTCTGACATGCCCCACCCCCTTCAAGACGCTTCTCATTTGCTTTTCATTTTGGTGCGCTTAAGCTCAACCACTCCCACTGGCAGAGCTGTGATAAAACAAAATGCTATAGGCTGCTTTTTTAAAGGGGAGGAGCTACTCTGTGTTCCACCCTCTCTTAGTTTTTCAGTTAAGATTACGGCAAACATCGAATAAAAAAAATGCACATTTCAAAGCACTTCACGGGACCTTTAAATAGGACATTAAGAAAGATGTTTAGCTGGAACTGTGAGGTCCTGAGTGATTCATAAAATGTATGTGCTTCAGACCATATATCAAGGCTGGAAATTATGTAAGGCAAATATTTTTTTCAATAATGTCCAGTTTTTTAGGCAGGAAGGGCATCCGATGTGTAAAACATATGCTGGATAAGTTGGTGGTTCATTCCGCTGTGGTGACCCCTGATAAATAAAAGGTAATAATAAAAATAATAATGAAATAAAAGTGTATATATAATAAAATAATAATAAAACCTAAGCTGAAGAAAAATGAATGAATGAATGAGACCATAATGTATCACCAGGAGCCTAGGGTTTTCATTTTATTTTGACTGTAGAATGTTTGACTGCTTACTGTTGAATGTTAACGGCTGACTTGCATTTTATGAATCACCAAGGACCAGTTTCAGCTAAAAAATCTTCTTTACTGTTCGACTAAAGAAAAAAAAAGTCACCTACATCTCAGATGGCCTGGGGGAGAGTAAATTAACAGCTAATGCTCATTTCAGGGTGAACCTTCTCTTTAATGTCTAAGGCAGCTCTGGTCTTTGGATTGGCTATTTTCAGATGTCAGTTTTTTTTCCTATTAAAGGAGGT
Source organism: Danio aesculapii (assembly GCF_903798145.1). Classification (NCBI taxonomy): domain Eukaryota; kingdom Metazoa; phylum Chordata; class Actinopteri; order Cypriniformes; family Danionidae; genus Danio; species Danio aesculapii. Next base: position 29,200,597 of record NC_079454.1, on the reverse strand, counting down.
GTAAAAAGCCCCTCGTACCTTGTTTCCATGCAACTTGAGTCAGCTTCCTCTAATACCTCCTTCCCCTCCTCCATCTCCTAGTGCCGCTTCCTGCGTGTTGTGTTTTTGAGAAGCTTTACATCCTTACGCTTTGGCTGTTTGGTCCTGTTACGAACACAGGAGGTTGCGTACAGGAACATCTGTGTGAGGATTATTTTGAGCTCTTTATCTGTGATCTTCAGTGTTTCTCACCCTCATCTCCTGCTGCCCACTACTGTTTGGTTTTTCATACACCTGTCAGTTTTGAGATTTTGGACTTTTAGGGCTTTCAAGTGAAATAAATAAATCAACAGTTTTAAGTGTTTCTTCTGTCACACTTTATAATTTTGTTTCAATTACAACACATATTTGTAAAGACTTTTTTATTACTGTAGTAAACCATACATCTCTACTGCAAGAGCAATTACATACACCAAACTTTTTTTAACATATTATTAATATTTATACTGTTTTTGCAGAGAGATACAGTTGGAAGTCAGAATTATTAGCCCGCTGAATTATTAGCCCCTGTATATTTTCTCCCAATTTCTGTTTAACGGAAAAGAATATTTTTTTCAACACATTTCTAAACAAAATTGTTTTAATAATTAATTTCTAATAATTGATTTATTTTATCTTTGCTATGATGACAGTAAATAATGTCTAGATATTTTTCAAGATGTTAATATTCATCTTAAAGTGCAAAATGCTTCACTAGGTTAACTAGGTAAGTTAGAGTAAAATGTTTTTTTTTTAAACTGCTGCTTTTATTCTAGCCAAAAATAAAGCAAATAAGACTTTCTCCAAAAGAAAAAATATTATCAGACATACTTTGAAAAAATTCCTTGCTCTGTTAAACATAATTTGGGAAATATTTAAAAAAGAAAGACAAAAATGTACAGGAGGGCTAATAATTTTGACTGTACACTTTCAGACATAAAAATACACTGTGGTAAAAATAATGTTCCTTAAGGAACAGTTTTGTACCTTTGTAAAATTTGTAACTTATATGGTACCTTTTATGGTACAATTGAAATGAAGGTACACAATTGTTCTCATAAAAAAGGCAAAGTGATTTTATAAAAAATTTCCATATTAAAACATGAATCATCATTTAAAAGCATATGTTTAAAGAAACTCATAAACAATAATTATTAAGTTCTATAAAACAAAACAACTGGTAAAACAAAACTATAGGTATTGTAAACTAAACATTAAGGATTTTTAAATAAACATTTGGTAAGCATTTTCTGATAAATACATTTTCATTATTGATATCTGCAGCTTTTGGTGTTTGCTTTTCACTATGCACCTGAGCTGGCAAAAGTCCTGCACATGCAAAGTGTTCATGCAGAAATTTTAGAACTGTAAAAATTTAAATAGTTCTTGAAGGAACACATTCGACACTGTTAAGGTACAAAGTGTCTTGTCACTGTAGTGGTACCTTTATGTATCCAATTTGTACCTTTGATGAAGGAACAATACTGTATCTTGAGGTTTTTTAAAAAATAATTTGAAAAGAGTTTAGAACTCAGTGTTAAAGGTAATAAATTAATTAAATACCTCATTACTTCAACTTAAATGCAGTAAGTTCACAGTACTAATATAGATTAGTTTTTTAACTTAAATGGTTTGTAGCAATCAAATGGTTTGAGTTGCCTTAACTTATTGGGTTTTACAGTACTCAGTTGGTTTGAGTTCTCTTCATTTATTGAGTTTTCATTTAATATTCAATTGCGTGTGCTAAAACTGTATGCCAATTAGTGCATATTTAATTAAATCATAGCTGATTTGCATATTTAAACATTATTTAGAAACTCTAAACTAATTTACAATGTTTTCAATTCTTAGTCAGTTAACTGGAAGTACATTGATTACTATTAATTTTTTTTTACCTTATTAAAGCGTCTTGCCTTAATCTGACGGTGTGCTACCATAGTAAATCTTAAAGTCGTCAAATAGCAGCAGGAGGAGAGGTGTCAATTGCAGACCCACAGAGAACAGATTCCCTCTTCACCAACATCACCAAATTTAAAAATGCTGTATGATCACACCTTGGTAACCCCCACATGTGAGAGCCCTCGTGAACACAGAAAACACATGGTGCTTTTGGCTGCCTGTGTGAACATACAAAGGGGTGTGTTTTGGGGGTGCATTAACGACTGGCAGGCTGGCATTAGGCCCGTTATGTGTTTCACACATTTCTGCCATGATGTATTTGCGCTCATAAGCTCCTGTCTTTCCCAACATCTGCTGCTGTGTGACTGTTAGAAAGACTGCTGTCTGTTTTTCTGTGTAGTTAATAACTTTTTTTTTTTACTTATGCCAACATTTTAAGCAGAACAAATTAAAAATATTAATTGCATTTACTATTTTTTACGGTAACTGGTTGCATTAAATTTATATGAGCTGAATTTAAAGAAACAAATTAAGTTGAACATTAGAAAAAATTGAATCTGTTTGTTTAAATTCAGCCCATATAAACTGTTTGCAACCAGTTACCGTAAATAATTGTAAATCCAATGAATCATTTTTGTCAGTGTACACACACTGTTTATATAAGGTTCTGAAACCTTTAAGAATGTAAAAATGACACAAAATTCAGCTGGTCTTGTATGTTTAAGTTTTTGTAAATTCATATATACAAATATATGTTATACAGTATATAAATACATATGTGGCACCCATCCATGCATCTAAAAGACAGTTTGTCTTTTCTATTGAACATTTAAAAAAAAAATGTTTTTAATTTTCTCAAATACTTTTAAATATGGAAATGTCTGTCGGTGCCAATAGCCTAGTAGTTAAGTGCGCCTACATATAGCATCATGGTGCTCATGGCGATCCAAATTCGATTCCCGGCTTGAGGTCCTTTGCAGACTTATCTCTTCTCTCTGCTTCCAGTGCTTTCCTGTATGTAACCTCCATTGTCCTATCCCAATTAAAGGTGAAAACCCTTCATATACAATTGAAGTCAGAATTTTTAGCCCCCCTTTTTGATTTTTTTTTCTTTTTTAAGTATTTCCCAAATAATGTTTGACAGAACATTTTCACAGTATGTCTGATAATATTTTTTCTTCTGGAGAAAGTCTTATTTGTTTTTTTTCGGCTAGAATAAATGCAGTTTTTAAATTTTTAAAAACCATTTTAAGGTCAAAATTATTAGCCCCTTTAAGCTATTTTTTTCAATAGAACAAACTATTATGTTTAGAAATGTGTTGAAAAAAAATCTTCTCTCCGTTAAACAGAAATTGTGGAAAAAATAAACAGGGGGGCTAATAATTCTGACTTCAACTGTATTATATATACATATATATATATATATATATATATATATATATATATATATATATATATATATATATATATATATATATATATATATATATATATATATATATATATATATATATATACTAAAGTAAACCCCTCACAAATCTATCTTTAAATTCAGATTTTTAATAGGAAGCTATACAATGTTATATAGTTCTATATCTTTAAATTTCTAAACATGCTTGGTGACTAAAATATTATTTTAATCAATATATCTGGATAATAAATCTGTTTGTTTAAATGCACTAAAATACATTGCCCATATTTACTGAGAAACGGACAAAAATATTTATTTTCAAAATGTGGTGTACTCAAATATGCTGAGCACTGTGTATATAGTATATACGTTATTGCAATCATCAAAAACTTTAGATTTTCCAGTGAAATGTTACAATCTACATATTGCAAAAAAAATTCACACACACTCACGCACGCACGCACGCACGCACACACACACAAAATCATATTCACTCCTGTTTGCAACCTCAACTCAAACTCAAAGCATATAAAATTTAGCTCTTATCAGCCCAGAGAAACGTGATAATGTCATGTGCTGTTATTATGTTTCATAAACAGAACTGACGATCATACTTGGACTTTTGTGTTGTTTGTTTTTCCTGTTGATACAAACTTTTCAGCCCAGACACAATCATCATCTCATCTTGATCAGTTTTCCTCAAATGTAATATTTGGATTGGTTGCGTACTAATCTGCAGCAGCAGTATTAGGACAGATCCTGGGCAGATGGCTGTGTGATTTCATTAGTTCCCAGTTCCTTTGCCATACTGGTTTAAATACAGCGAGTCTTGGCTGTTCTGTGTGGTTGTGCTGGGGATGTCAGCTCAAGGTCGACCAAAGCCTCATTTGCGTCTCATTAAGTGCTTCCAGGCATGCTCAGCCATGCCCGCTCCCACTTTATTTCCCCCTATTACAAATGATATTTGTGCGCCGCATGGAAAAACACTCATTTTGTTGCGTTTTTTTTTGGTTTTGATGAGGGAAGAAGGAAGATAGCATTTAGCAAATTGTATGAGCCATTGGATAATCACTGCTCCATGTACCACCTTTCTGCAAGACAATAACCTGTCCAAAAGACACTATAGTGTGTTTATTTTGTTATAATGACACACTTATTCCCTTGCTGTCTAAAATTTTGTAGTTGAATCAAATGAACTTTTCTAGTCTTTTCTCTCAACATACATCAATCTGACTAGAGATATTAATAGGGTAGTACACCTAAAAATCAAACATTACTCGCCCTCAAGTGATTCCAAACATTTATGAATTTCTTTCCTCTGCTGAATGCTAAAAAAGATGTATTGAAAGCTGAAAACCTCTAAGCATTGACTTCCATATTAGGAAAAACAAATATAGTGGAAGGACTCTAGTTTGATTCAAAATATCTTCTTTTATATTCAAAAAAGAAACTCCAAGTTTTTAAACAAATGAAGAGTAAATGGAGCTTTTAACTTTTGAAAATGGTGGCGTTGGTAAACGCTACAGACACTGTTTTGAAATTGATTGAAAAAGGAGTCATGACTGACCGCATTTACTCCCTGATTGGGACTTTTGAATTATTGGGTTTTCGTTACTCATCTGTCAAGCCCTTACATTTGTTCCTTTTTTGTGACCACAAAAAAAAAAAAAAAAATAAAGGATATTGGATATTAAGGGGGGGGGGGGGGTGTTAATGGGTTTGGCAAAGGTCTTTGAGTTTGGACTTGAACTCAGGATGCCCGAAGTGCAGCTGTGTGATATGTCAGCACACAGTGTATGTCTTTCTGATGAATATTTTAAGTTGTTTCCACATTATAATTCCAAAATGTGATCACAAATTCATAAGGAAAATTTAAAACATTAAAACTAATCATCAGAAAATTTAACCATGAAACTGGCAAGCATGCCAAAGCTAGTTCTGATTACAGGTAACATTTAAAGAATTTGCTGCCAACTTCCATACGACCCTTTCCCCTCAACGCAATTAAATATTCAAAAGTTCACACGCTATTGCTTGATACTAATTGCAGGTTTGGCATGGTGTCCTGAGAGAGAACCCTGAGCTTGGAGATACTTGAGCCCAGAGCTCCAGCCTGGTCATTTAGCATAGAAGGGGGTCCGAGATCAGGTAGGTCTTGAGAGCTTCCCACAGTAAAGGAGGAAAAGGGGTGGATGGGGTGAGTCTTCAAAAATAAAAATAAGGGAGATAAGTCAAAATGGGCTATTTATTGTAGGCTTGGATTCCTCAGATTGGTTTGTCAATGATGAACAATCATAGCACGTGATCCTCTCAGAATTAGTTTAGAAAACTTCACCTAGTTGTTTTTGTTTCAATAATTATCATTATACGTTCTCCCCGTGTTTGCGTGGGTTTCCCCCGGGTGCTCCAGTTTCCCCCGCAGTCCGAAGACATGCGCTATATTGAATGAGCTATATTGGCCGTAGTGTATGTGTGGGTGTGAATGTAAGAGTGGAGGGACATCCACTGTGTAAATCATATGCTGGATAAGTTGGCGGTTCATTCCGCTGTGGCGAACCCTGATTAATAATTGGACTAAGCCGAAAAGAGAATGAATGAATCAGTATACTTTGTGTTTTATTAAAAAATTGTATATACGCTACAAATTTGTACAATATTTTACTAGCTACTTTCAGCTTCTGAGATGCGTTTTGAGTTGTTTCTGAAACCTCATAATAGGTAGGTACCATTTTCATTTTATCGAAGCGTAAACATAGCATGATGCGTTTCGATTGGTTCGCGAAACTCACAGCACCATTTGAGCACTGTTCAGTTCTGCTCAGGTCTCAGGCTTTTCCTCCGTTCCTGTCCATCTCTCGCTCTCCGTTTCCTCCGCTCTCCATTCCCAGCCTTACCTCTGAGCCTGGGAGCGGAATTCTGGGAACATTTTTCCATGTGAAACGCCGAGCACCAGTCGAGGGGTGTGACGCCACTGCATTGTTTCAGCCGGCGAAAAGAGGAACCGCGCGCGATGAGGCCAAATCCTGTCCACTCCAAAAAAACAGCCACTTTCTCACACTGGCTTCCTTCCTCGCTGGACAGCTCAAAACAATCCCAGAGTCGTAGGACCCGAGGAGTGTGAACGAGGAATCAGCCGCACACAGAGCGAAGGGGAAGCGGGCCTTTTTCTATCGGTTTATGCAGACTGTTTATGAGCCATTGAAAACAAACAAAGGGGCAACACTACTCATGCCCCCCCTCTCAACAGCCGCCAACTGACACCCACACAACAAAGACTGAACGGGCATTATATCACCGCCAAACAACTGAGCTGCTCGGCTGCAGGAGTTTTTTTTTTTTTAACTCAAGCTGTCTTGTTGCAAAAACAATGAAATATCCTTATCATGAAAAACGGTCGGCTGTTCCTGAGGGCAGCCTTTTCTCTGCCTTTTCAGTGTTCAGCTGAAATAATATATATTGTCATCTGGGTAGCTGCCAGAGATGTAACTTTCTCCGTGCACATGCTTTCTTAACTACTTGTTTTTTGCTTGAATTATTTGCCCACACTGTAAACCCTAATGAGTTGAGACTACTCAAATGATTTGAGGAAAGGGATTCCCTCAGTTCGTTTGAGTAATGGGAAATCAATAACTCAATTAATTGAGTTGACTAAATGTGGTCTCTTCATTGAATTAACTTAAATGTTTAAGTACAGATAACTTAAAATGGCTAATAGACTAAACTTCAAAATTTTCTGGATTTTATATTCTTTATTTACTCCCAGGGCCATTTATATCGAAACTGATATTTAGCCACACCATATTGGTGTTTTTATAACATCAAATTTTTAAGAGGTGGATTGTTAGCCCAATGCTCAACCCCCAATCTGGAGGATCAGGACATACACACATACACTACAGACAATTTAGCTTAACCAATTCACCTATAGCATATGTTTTTGGTCTTGTGGGGGAAACTGGATCACCTGGAGGAAACCCACACCAACACAGGGAGAACATGCAAACTCCACACAAAAATGCCAATTGACTCATTCGGGACTCCAACCAGCAACCTTCTTGCTGTGAGGCGACATCACTACCCACTGCGCCACCGTGTCACACCTATGTGTATATCAATTAAGAAAAATGTATATAAGCATTTAAATATCTACTTTGACTTTTCTCCTACGTTAGATGGGTTCAGGTAGTGCCTCTGTCCTGCTGTACTTCAGCAAAATTCAGCATCACGAACAAAATGACCACCTCATATAACATATATTGACCAATCTGCGCGGTTGTCAAGGCAGAATTTCAAACGCAACCAATCATTATAAACAAAGATATGGGAAGAATCATTCATTCATTCATTTATTCATTTTCTTTTCGTCTAAGTCCCTTTACTAATGAGGGTTCGCCACAGCGGAATGAACCGCCAGCTTATCCAGCATATGTTTTACGAATTTAGCTTATTCAATTCACCTATAGTAAATGTCTTTGGACTGTGGCGGGAACTGGAGCACCTGGAGGAAAACCACGGGGAGAACCTATAATGATAATTATTGAAAAAAAAAAAAAACAACTAGGTGAAGTTTTATAAGCTAATTTTTTTTTTTTTAAAGATTTATTTTTGGCTATTTTGCCTTTATTAGATAGGACAGTATTTCGGACAGGAAGCGAAGTTGGAGAGAGAGAGAGGGGGGTAGGGTAGGGAAATGTCCTCGAGCCGGGATTCGAACTCGTGACGCGCTACTGCACCATATGTCGACGCGCTAACCACTAGGCTATTGCGCCGACTAAGCTAATTTTAAGAGGATCATATGCTGTGATTGATCGCGGCTGGTCCCACATCAACAATCATCGATAAACCAATCTGTGGAAATCCAAGCCATTTTGTCTCCACACAGAAATGTGCCGGGCTCGAACTAGTGACCTTCCTGCTGTGAAGCAAACATGCTACCCACTGCGCCACCATAAAGTCTTTCACATGGTGAATCGTTTAAAGAAATTGAAATGTTAAGAGAATTTAAAATATTAACTAAAAGTTTTTTTTTTTGCTGCCTAATAAGTAAGTTAAACACACCGTTTAAATTTTCATGCCAAAACTTGGTATTTTAAGTAATGTCAAGTTTTATTAACTTAAGATCTTTAGTAATGACAACAGCGGGGTTTACAGTGCATTCATTCATACAAATTAAGCATAAAAACTCTATAGTAGTGTTTTTGGCATCTTTAATTTAAAACAAGGTACATATCTAGTAGGTATTTAATATAATTAGTTATTTTCAGTTCATTTGTACAATTTACTTAAACAAGAGTTCTTACCTATTAAAGAAATAAAATATGGTTTTAGATATAAATAAATAACAATTATTTTCATTTCATACTATAATTTTCAAATGTATTCTTGCTAATAAACATAAATCTCTTCTAATTTTACATATAACCTTTACTTTCATTTTATTGGTATTTATTCGCCGTTTATTTAATATGTATTTTGGATAAAGCTTTTGATATAGCCATATCTAAATTATTATGATTTTTTTCCTCAGTGATTATATAATTCTAATAATAATTGTTTTTTAAATTCTGGAATTCACTTAAAATATAAACAGCAGAAAATTAAACATACAGTTGAAGTCATAATTATTAGCCCCCCTGAATTATTAGCCCCCTGTTTATTTTTTCCCCAATTTCTGTTTAATGGAGAGAAGATTTTTTTCAACACATTTCTAAACATAATAGTTTTAATAACTTATTTCTAATAACTGATTTCTTTTATCTTTGCCATGATGACAGTACATAATATTTGACTAGATATTTTTCAAGACATTTCAGCTTAAAGTGACATTTAAAGGCTTAACTAGGTTAATTAGGTTAACTAGGCAGGTTAGGGTAATTAGGCAAGTTATTGTATACTGATGATTTGTTCTGTCGACTATCAAAAAAAGAAGTTAGCTTATAGTGGCTAATAATTTTGACCTTAAAATGGTTTTTAATAAAATTAAAAACTGCTTTTATTCTAGCCGAAATAAAACAAATAAGACTTTCCCCAGAAGAAAAAATATTATCAGACATACTGTGAAAATTTCCTTGCTCTGTTAAACATCATTTGTGAAATATTTAAAAAAGAAAAAAATTCAAAGGGGGGCTAATAATTCTGACTTCAACTGTATATATTTATTGTTTCTATTATATTAGTAACTTATTTTAATCAGGATCTGATCTATTTCATGTCAAGATAATAACTTTTTTCATGTTTTTAAATTAGTCTGCAGCAGTGATTGAGAGTGGAGTCTGGAAGGATCCAGTCATTCCCGCTCTCCTACATCTGAGCGCTGGTTTTTCACTGAGCTTAGGAAAGTCTCATCTATGAGTACAGATTGGGCCAGTGTGGTCTCTTCAGCCCTAGTGCTGTTCTCAGGTCAGGAGTTTAACGACTTCCAAATGTGTGCAGAAGGGGCTGCATACGTGCCAAATCAGCCCCTCAATCGTCCCACTCATCATCCTATTGTTTTATTCTGCGATGCATTTAGCACGTATAGACACCACACTGAGCTTCCCCGCTCTCATGTATCTGCATAACAATATAGATGTCTATGTATATTTATAGGGTCGATAAGATTTTTTATTTTACTTTTTTTAGGAAAGAAATTGATTTAGCAAGGATTAATGACACTGATCAAGACTTTTACATTATTTTAAGAAATTCTACAATTATATACAGTATACATATTCTTCTTACTACTGGAAAAATGCACCCCATTTTCCACAAAAATATTAAGCAGCATAATAAAAATAATAATAATAAGAAATATTTCTTGAGATAAATTTCTTAGATTGATTTCTTAAGTATTATGAGACATCATGGTCCTAATGATGCTGGAAATTCAGCTTTGATTGACAGGAATAAATGGGAAAATATTTAAAGATAATAATGATGAAACAGTATTAATACAATTTTACTTAAATATTGTGTTATTTTTAGAATCATTGAGTAACTTATCGTTTTGAATATTTTGAATGGGTTTAAATTTAATACTTTCAGATTTCATTAAAACTCTTGGAAAGTTTTGGCAATTTAGCTTTGTGTATTTTTTAAAATGTTTTATAATTTAATTTAGTGTGTCTCTATATAATTGTTATTATTTTTGAGTTATTATTTTGAGTTATTTTAGATTTAAGTTAATTGGATGTTAAACAAAACAACAGCAAATAATAAAAAAAAAATAAAAAAATAAAATAAAATAAAATAAAATAAAATAAAATAAAATAAAATAAAATAAAATAAAATAAAATAAAATAATTTAAAATAAAATAAAATAAAATAAAATAAAATAAAATAAAATAAAATAAAATAAAATAAAATAAAATAAAATAAAATAAAATAAAATAAATAAAATAAAATAAAATAAAATATTTGGACAACTTAAACTTTTTAAATGACATCAGAAGTAGCACTATTTAAACAGGTGCACCGTCCCATTGACAAGCTAATGTTACTTTTTCCCCCTCTGAAGTATACTTATACTGTGCAAACATATGATATATACTATATCCGTGAGTTAGTTTTCCCAGGGTGCCTTCTTGCAACAGGCTTCATTCATCAAATGAAACGCTGATGCTCAAGGCTGCAGGCCTCTTGACAAGTGCCTATATTAAGAGCAGATGAGCTCGAGTCCTTGAAGAACAATTCTGACCGACTTCTTCTTTTTTCGAAGAGTAAATGTGTGTTTATAGCATGTATATAGAAACAGACCGACTGAACAAAAACAAAAACAGCCAGAGTTGTGCGGCGTTTCCTGGCCTGTGTGCGTGCACTGTCCTTCGTCTCGACCCGCCCGAGGATGCTGTTCCTTTAAACGCTCCACACACACACACACACACACACACACGCACACACACACACACACAAGCACACACTCACACATTCAAATACATGCGCACACACACCAGTCTGACATGGCCGAAGAAGGCAGTGAGCGCAGAGGAAGCACCTGTTCTTCCGCGGCCTGCATTTATCTGACCCCAGTCACATCAGGTGGCTTCCTGGTTTGCGTCAGTCGCTGCTCCCTGAGGCCTGCCTGTCATTGGGCGATTCTAGCTCCTCCCCTTCCTGTCACCGCCTTGCTCTCATTGATCTTCAGTGCTTTGTTGCTTCCTGGTTTCTCACCGGACAGCAAACTGGCGGGTCTTTGGACCTGACTGATGTGTTTCTCATGAGTGGAAAGCCAAATTTCTGACATGTGCAAATGTACAAGAACACTATGCACGCTCAAACTAAATTCTCAATTCATAGTTTTTTTACAATAGAACTGCCATTGGGAAAATTACATACGGCTGTTTTCTAAATGTATATACTGTAGTTCATTTTTATTTAAATATCACAGTCTCTCAGACATTAAAAATGAGGTTTAGTACGGTATATGCAAAAGTATGCGGTAGACTTTAAATTTGACAGTAACCTGGGTCAAGCTCTTCTGGTGAACTGTATGATGTGTTTAAAGTCTGTTTTCCTGAAAAATCAACACTCTCCACTGGCTGATTGATATACGATATAAAGTGGGTCTCAAAATGTATAAGAAGCACTGCATTCAATTCCATTTTTCCACACCATGTTTTAAAACATGAACATTTATTTTTATCCCAGTATATTTATTGGAGATTCTACGCTAGCCTGCTATTCCTGACGGTTGTGTGTGTGTAAACAGCTTTTCATTTCGTTTTAGGCTTGAAGAACTAAATGAAAGCTGAAGTTTATTTAACTGATTATATTTTAATTACATTACAACATTGGTGCAGTAAAAGGAACCATATAAAATTGGAAAATGTCTCATTAACCGTTCACTGGAAGTTCATCAGTATGGGAAGAAACACTAGCTCTGCATATACCCTATTGTGTTAAAAATAAGTTTGTTAGTCATTTTAATAAATTGCAATAAACAAATTAATTGTTAGTTAAATTGTGTCACACTAAACTTATATGTTGGGTTCCACACAATGGATTTGTGTTGGGACAACGTGAAGAAATTAAGTTAACTTGTTAGTTAACTTGTTAGTGAGCATAAAATAATTAAGTAAAAACTCAAGAATTGTTTTTTTTTAAGCTCATTTTAAATAAGTAGTTTGGACAAACAGCAAACATATTTTTAAGTGTATTTATAAGCCACTGTTGTTTAAATAAAGCCATTTTAAAAACAGGGCAGTTATAACTATAAGTGCCAGCAGGTCAAATTTGCCTAATGCTTTTATTTTCACATTGTCATTTTCTGCTGCTCATGTCTCAGTATTCTATGTTGCTAAGCAATGACAATTACTTACTGATATATCAGTGACAAAGTCCCTTTAAAGGTCTCGTGAAATTAATATATATATATATTTCACATGTTAGTTTCAGTCTGTTAGTTTAAAGAATATCTATTACACTCAAGCGTGGCACGGTGGCACAGTGGGTAGCGCTGTTGCTTCACAGAAAGAAGGTCACTGGTTCGAACCTCAGCTGGGTCATTTGGCATTTCTGTGCGGAGTTTGCATGTTCTCCCCGTGTTTGCGTGGGTTTCCTCCAGGTGCTCTTGTTTTCCCCACAAGTCCAAAGACATGCGCTATAGGTGAATTAGGTAGGCTAAATTGTCCGTAGTGTATGTGTGTGAATGAGAGTGTATGGGTGTTTCCCAGTGATGGGTTGCAGCTGGAAGGGCATCCGCTGCGTAAAACATATGCTGAATAAGTTTGCAGTTCATTCTGCTGTGGCAACCCCTGATGAATAAAGGGACTAAGCTGAAAAGAAAATGAATGAATATATTACTTTAAACTATTGACAAAATTGGTTTAGAAGATATAAAACAAATATAAACAAGTAAAGCTTGCAGTTTGTCACTTCCACCTAAATCGCTCTATGATTTTTCACATCACCTCATACTGTATTTTCTCATCAGATCTTGACCAATCAAATACTCCCTACATCTGACATGTCCCACCCCTTTTACAACGCTTTTCATTTGATGCATTAGAGCTCAACCTCTCTCACTAACAAACTGCCATAAAACAAAATGGTATTGGCTGTTATTTTAAATGGGGAGGAGCTACTTTGTCCCATCCTCTCTACTTTTTTCACTTAAGACTGTCAAACATTGCGTAAAAAAATGCACATTTCAAAGCACTTCACAGGACCTTTTAGGCAATACGTTTCACTCGGCAGCCATCTTTGAAACGCCTCTCAGGCAGTATACTCAGGTTTTCTGTTTGAATAGGGAAACATCAAATTCTCCAAAATTGCTTGCCAAGCTTACGATTAAATTTTATATTAGGAATCAACAATAAATCATACAGCAACTGTCTCTTTAGTTTCATTTCTAAACATTCAAATCACACAAAATCTGCAGAAACTCACGTCTGGTCCGAGCCCCTCCCCTTACTAGACGACTGGGCTTAATTCGCTATACTGACCCTTACACTTTTCCCCATTCAAAACTATAAGAGTGACATGTGTTGTGTATGCTATAGTCTTTGAGTAATCAGTTTTTAGTCACAATGGGTAAAAGAATTAGAAGCACTAAACACCTTGAGTGAGGATGAATCTGATGGTGATTGATATCATGGGTAACTGTTGTGTCCTTGATTAGCTAAGCATCATTGTCGATGTCGATGATTTCATGCCTTTAGACATTAGTTTGTGAAGACAGCGGCATAATTCAGTGAGATAATCATCATAGACTCATTAGAAACATGTGCTTCAGCCTACATATTTATTAAACACTGCTTTAAGGTAATGCTATAGAGCAGTGCGACACCAATCATTTGTTTCTCTTTTCACACTAGGGATAGTTACCAGGAGATATTATCGACAAACAAAGGATTTTTATGCAGTTCTTTGCACAGCACCAAATAAACACCACAAACAACTTAAGAATGTCTATGATTTGTAATCGAATATGTTTGCCTCACTCTTCAATCTTCATATGGGCAACTTTTCTGGCATGCTCAGTTTGCTCACTAGCTTACTTTCAAGTCCGTTCAAGCACAGTTTCACAAAATAGATAAAAGTAATGTAAAATCAAGGTAAATCAATGTGCACATTTCTTTTATCCTTGCTTATGAAAACACTATTGGTTGGGTTTAGGGAAGGTCTTTAGGGAAGTCGTTCATAGGTGATCTTTACAACAAGTCCCACTTTCTTATGGACATACAAGACAGACGTGAATCTGAAACATACAACAAAACATACCCTAAGTATTTCCGATTCACAGAAATATAGACAGCTCCCTTGGATTGGATTAACGTATATAAGCCTATTATATATTAACTACATATTTATGTTTTATGTCAAAACAGAGGACATGTGCATGAGTAAATGCTGTATTAATTCCACTGTTTTACTCTATTGATTTTTCCAGAATTAGATACTTATATGTTACAGTACTTACAAATACTTACTGGATGCATTCGAAAGAGAGATGTGAAACCTGTTTTAATGTACCCACAAATACCTGAAATAAAGTGTACATGGATAATGTTTAGACAAATAAATAGCATTTGCTTTTAATTTATTTTAATTAAATTTTAAAGATCAAGTGCAATAAAATTACTAAAAAATGCAATTATGTAAACAAAACCTTCTACAAAAAGAAAAAGAGAAAGCTTTAGTATAATAATAACTGGTGGGTTAATAACTTTGGACCTGATTGATGGCTTTTCTCATCAGTGGAAAGCCAAACTTCTGACATCTGTAAATACACAAGCACACGGCACGCAAACAAACCCGCTCAGATTGGGAGATTGTCTGGTTTCCTTGTTTACGTGCATATGTATAAATAAATATATGTGAATGAATGGAAGAGCTAATTTGGGAGGGTGAGAGAAATTCATTAAACACACATACAGTGTGCTCGCTCAACCGCCTTGATGTTTACCAGCAGAGCTGTTTCTCAGTTAATGTGGCACAGAACATTTGGGAAATTAAATGAATGTTGGAGAGCAACAGCAAACACAAACCGCTTCCTACACACATATACAGCTCATAACATATGCTGGCTGGTTTTTATGAGCCGCTCTTCAAGGCTGTTGGGTTTTTTGGGGGAAACAAACACTCTGATTTTGAAGGCAAAAGCAAAAAAGGAAAAGTTAAGATGAGAAGCTATGGATGTTTACCATCTAAATATGCTTTGAAATCCTCAGCTCATGCAACAATAAAAAAGATATCATTGCTTTATCTATTTGATAGATTATGACTGCTGTGTGCATTTGAAATGGAAAAAATGTGTACCTGAAAAAAGTGTTCACTTAAAACTTTTTTAAAGAAATATCAATAGCATTCGTATCAAATACTCGCCTAATTTAATAAAGAATTACATTAAGAACTGAATTGAATGATAGCTGGCAAATCAATTTTATTAATTTATTTTCCTTCGGCTTAGTCCCTTTATTTATCAGGGGTTGCCACAATGGAATGAATTGCCAACTTATCCAGCATATGTTTTAAACAGCGGATGCTCTTCCAGCCACAACAGTACTGGGAAACACCCATACAATCTCACATACACATGCACTACGACCAATTTAGCTAATTCATTTTTATGCAGTTCTTTGCACAGCACCAAATAAACATCACAAACATCTTAAGAATGTCTATGATTTGTAATCGAATATGTTTTCCTCACTTTTCTGTCTACATACAGTATGGACATCTTTTCTGCCATGCTCAGTTTGCTCGATAGCTTACTTTCAAGTCCTTTGAGTATTTTAGTTCCACAAAATAGATAAAAGCAATGTAAAATCAAGGTAAATCAATGTGCACATTTCTTTTATGTTTGCTTTTCAAAACACTACTGGCTGGGTTGTGCATGGGTAAATGCTGTTTTAATTCCACTGTTTTACGCTACTGATTTTTCCATAATTAGATACTTATATGTTACAGTACTTACAAATAGGCAAATCAATGTACAATACTCAGTTCATTTCTGGTTTCTCTCAAGGTTTTTTTTCTTCATTTTCGCCAGTTAGTGAAGTTTTTTTTTCCCTCTCCGCTGTCGCCACTGGCTTGCATGGTTCGGGATCTGTAGAGCTGCGCATCGTTGGATTTGCTCTTCAGTGTTTGGACTCTCAGTAGTGATTTTTAAACCACACTGAACTGAGCTAAACTGAACTGAATTTAAACACTGAAAACTGAACTACACTGTTCCTATTTACAATGACTTTTTATGTGAAGCTGCTTTGACACAATCTACATTGTAAAAGAGCTATACAAATGATGGTGAATTGAATTGAATTGAATTGACATTTTTTATTACCTAAACATTTTTTTATGTTTAGGATTATTTTATTGTTATGCAGTTTGCACATTGCAAAGCACCAAATAAACACCACAAACAACTTAAGAATGTCTATGATTTGTAATCGAATATGCTTGCCAAAAAATATGTGTCTTTATGGACATGCCTTTGGACTGAGGCGACAGAGCTAACCATCACGCCGCCCCTGCAAATCAATTATAAGATTCTAACATACTTTTTAAACTAAAACTGTTAAAATAAAGTAACCATAAAATAAGTATTCAAAAAAATGCATGGAAACTACTAAAGAAATAATTGACTCTCGGCAGATCAATTTTTTGAATATTTAAGCAAATCTTAGGTGGTCATATGACCGTGGTGCAAACTGCATTATTTATTTATTTATTTATTTATTTATTTATTTATTTATTTATTTATTTATTTATTTATTTATTTATTTATTATGTCAATTGTTCCACTTATACTATATGCATTTGTTAGGTTTTGTACATAAAATGCTTTCATGCGTAGGATTATCTCATTTCAAACTTCTGTTGCTAATTCCGAAATATCATTTTAGTACTACATTGTAAAAAGTGATTATTACCTAGAAAGGTGAGTAAAACTGACTTAAAAGTGACAAGTTCACTTTAGTTAAAAAAGTGAGTAAACCCATTGTAAGTTGGAACTATTAAGATGATTTAACTGAATTTTTATAACTTTGCACATGCTGTAGGTCATTTAGTAAAACTTTTAAGACAACAGGTTTACTCCTTATTTTAGTAAAGTCAACGAATCATTTTAAAAACAACAGGTTCATGTGCTTATTTTAAGTAAAGTCAACTAATCATTTAGTTACACTTTAGTGATGGGGACAGGAGACATTAATATTCCAACTAATGCAGTTATTAGAAATATAGATAAAAAGAGAGAGAAAGAGCAATCGATTGACTTAAATTACCCATGATTTTGCATTTCTTACATGTGTTTGGGAGCATTATTTCTGTTTATAACAAATAAAAAAAAGGTTAAACTGCTTCAAAAAACGTGACATTGCTAATGTGTGAGGACTTTTCAGTTGCAAAAAATAGTCCTTTATGTTTCACTTGTGTATGATTCAGCATTTTCTAGTGTGTACTGTGAGTGTGTGCATTTGTATGGGAGAGAGAGAGTGTCTGAAAGTTTATAGAGAGCTGACACCCAACAAAACTGATGTCTTCTGAGACATCGTAACGAATCATTACCATAAAATAGAGAGAACTTTCCAATCAGGCATACATCAAAAGATGTTAACATTAGATTAGATTTACATCAGCTGACCTAAATTTAATGTCAAGTTAGCATCTAAGGACAACGTTATTTTGAAGTTCAATAACGACGTCAAACGAGATTGATATTTGGTTAATTTTAGGTTGTGTTGAAAAGTGCCAAAAATCCAACGTTGAGCCAACATCTGAAATCAACATTATTTTGACATCAAATACTGACATTTATCATTCATTCATGCATTTTCTTGTTGGCTTAGTCCCTTTATTAATCTGGGGTCGCCACAGCGGAATGAACCGACAACTTATCCAGCATTTGTTTTACGCAGCGGATGCCCTTCCAGCGGCAACCCATCTCTGGGAAACACCCACACCCACACACTACGGACAATTTAGCCTACCAAATTTACCTGTACCACATGTCTTTGGACTGTGGGGGAAACCGGAACACCCGGAGGAAACCCACGCGAACGCAGGGAGAACAGGCAAACTCCACACAGAAACGCCAACTGACACAGCTGAGGCTCGAATCAGCGACCTTCTTGCTGTGAGGCGACAGCACTACCTACTGCACCACTGCGTCGCCCACTGACATTTATTCATCAGGTATTCATCAGGCAACCAAAATACAACATCTGGTAGATGTCTAGTGGACACACAATGTCAAGCTGCAACATCATTAGATGTTAATATTTGGTTGATCTTAGGCTAGACGTTGGACATTAACATTGGCCTGTCGTTAACGCGATTTTCATTTAGAAACTTAATGCAATGTCCCCATGTCATCTTGACGTCCTGTGCCTGCTGGGTTGGCTATAGTTAAGGCAATATTTTCTTGCTACAATACGAACTTCCCACTAGAAATGCCATCAAAAGTGGAAAAAGCTGGCCAAAAATGTGCATTTACACAAACAAATGGACACATCTATGCTTACTTTGAAATTTGATCAGAAGTCAGTACCTCCAGAGACAGGAAGTAAAGAAGAATTTGACTTTGGATATGCTTTAATATCCTCCCACCAGAAGCATTTTAGAGATTTCGGATGCAGCCAACTATATGCGGTCAGTAATTAAACGTGATTTCTTGGAAAAAACACTGAAATAGTTTGTCATTTTTGTCCTATTGTTCAGCATGTTTTTCTTGGCTTAGTATGCTTTGATTCTTTTTCTTTTGTAGGCCGTATGAACCTTTGAAATGAAGGAAATCATTCAGTAAAGTCGAATGGAATTATATTATAATCAAGACTAGCCTGGAACTACTTTAGCTAAATAAAATAAATAGTTGCACATATTAGAACATTCGTCAGTCAGTCAGAATTAAGCAATCAGCAGCCTATAGTATAATAAAATGTAAGGTAAAAACTGAATAAAAAAATAAAATAAATAAATAAAATATAAATAAAATAAATAAAATAAATAAAATAAATAAAATAAAAATAAAAATAAAAATTTAAATTAAAATAAAATAAAATAAAATAAAATAAAATAAAATAAAATAAAATAAAATAAAATAAAATAAAAATAATATGAATCAACTCGAATCAAATCAAATCAAATAAACAAAACAAAACAAAACAAAACAAAACAAAACAAAACAAAACAAAACAAAACAAAGCAAAACAAAACATAAAATAAAAAAGTTAAATAAAAAAATTATAAAATTAAATATAAAATAAATTATAAAATAAAATAAAATAAAATAAAATAAAATAAAATAAAATAAAATAAAATAAAATAAAATTAAATTAAATTAAATTAAATTAAATTAAATTTAAGTTAAATAAGAGTCCATTTGTAAAATGAATAAATTCTAAACTAGTGTAAAAACAATATTGCTCTGCTGGACAAAATGTTGTCATACTATAGGTCTGTTAGCCTGACAAGAACCAGATGAATTAAGTTAGACTGCAGCATTTACACAGCAAGACAAATGATTGCTTTTAGTTCGACTGAAATCAAACTCTTATGTGCGTATAAACACTGAACTCCAGAGAGACTGATTGACACCTCAATCAATTATGTGAGTACACTGACTCCCTTTGTGGCAGAGAAGTGATTTCTTTCACTACAGCCAAAGCCTTCCTTTAATCACTTAAGGCATGGATATTTTTATGGATGCCTTTTTATCGCCACTAATGCTTTATAACAGGAAGTGTTGAGTGAGTGTGTGGCTATATTGATTACTATTGATGACATTTACAGTGTCTCAATTTATTTATGGGCTTTTCATTTCTGCTTGCTCCTCATGTTCCACTGATTTGCAATGAGAGAATCATTGTTTTCTGACTTTATTAATCCGCTCTTATCGTCTGGACTTGTTTACACAAGGTATTAACATGTGTTTTTTGTCATTCTGATCAAAATTGGATTATTCTCTACACAGGTGTAAATGGGGTCTGAATTGGTTTCAAGCTTCTCCACTTTTCAAGCATTTTCAAATGTAATATAAACCAGATTCAAATGGTTTGCTTTGGTAAGCTAAGCGCTCATGTGGATGAATGCATTTGAACAGCCACTAAAGACCACCTACTCTCCATCTACAGACCTGATAATAAAAACATTATAGGACATTTTATTGAAGTGTGACAGGATTTAATCTTTGCCACCCAACTGTTCTTATTTAAAGGTTCAAAAATGTAAAAGCACAAGTTTATTTTTTTAAACCAGTGCTAATTCTGACAAAGAGCATATAGTTTTGCTGCATTGGTGTGTTTTTCCATTGTTTTCTTTTGCATTTATAGCCTAGAAATGTGAGCTTGTTGCACAGTATTAGACTGAATAAAAATTAAAACAGAAATTCCATCAAAACATCTGAAAAATTGTCAAAAATGCATTCAAAAAAGGATTCTCTGAAAAAAGATGTCTGCAAAATCATTGCAAACTATTTATGTGTTGAATTTAAATAAACAATTTAAATTTAGTAATGTTCATTTGTTTGTTTAAATTCAGCCCAAATAAATAGTTTATAACCGCTTAACCTTAAAAAATCTGTTAATCCAAGAAATCATCTTTGAATAGTTTTTTTCAGTGTGCTTGCTGTTTGTTTAATCTATTTAAAATGAGCTGAAACAACTATAGAGCTTTTTTTTGCAACAACTTAATTGTTTTATGTTCAGTTCACTTAAATTTGTAAAATGTTAACTTAATTCCATCATGTTGTCCCAACACAAATTGAGTGTGTGGAACCCAGCAAATTTACAGTGTCTTCGTACAATATACACTGTAAAAAATGCTAGGTTCCACACTCATTGATTTGTTTTGGGACAACATGATGCAATTAAGTTAACTTTTTGCAAATTTAAGTGGATTGAACATAAAACAATTAAATTGTCCCCCCAAAAAACTATAGAATTGTGTTGTTTCAGCTCATTTTATAATTAGTTTGAACAAACAGCAAACATCTCATTTGAATTTATTGTATGGCCAAAACTCGAATGTGTCTCTCGTCCAATTTTGAGTGGATCCTTTTATGTCCATAGTCCAAAAAATGTATTATAATTATATATTTTTAAAGTTTTTTTTATAGTTTCACTGACATATCAGTATCAGTCTAGTTGGTAACAACCAAAACTGTATTACTTTTTAAAAGTTTTAACCCCTTAAATTAGACTTTGTCTACATAGTCATTATTGTTTTCATTCATTCATTCATCTTCCTTCGGCTTAGTCACTTTATTAATCTGGGGTCGCCATGGCAGAATGAACCATCAACTTATCCAGTATATGTTTTACGTAGCGGACACCCTTCCAGTTGCAACACAGCACTGGGAAACACCCATACACTCTTGCATTTACACACACTCATACACTACGGCCAATTTAGCTTATTCAATTCACCTATAGCGCATGCCTTTGGACTGTGGGGGAAACTGGAGCAAACCAAAACCAACACGGGGAAAATATGCAAACTCCACACAGGGGCTCAAAACAGTGACCTTCTAGCTTTGAGGCGACAGTGCTAAACACTGAGCCAACATTTCGCTCTCATTGTTGTTTTTTATTGAAAAATTACAATCTATTATTTGCCATATATTAAGGCTTAGGAGGCATGCAGCTTTGAATTAGTCAGTCATTAGAAGCAACATTAATTTTGATGCATTATTTGTGCAGTGCCAGATAAAAATAAAAAAAACTACCCCCCCCAACACACACACACACACCAAATAATCTCTGATGTCCCAACACCCCCACATCACATAATTATAATCCACATATTTATAATTCAAGCTGAAAAAAGTGATTACTTGCTCCACAGCCCAAACCTGAAAAAAAATTGTCAATATATTATGAATTTCACTTCAATATCAACATTTTGAAGGCCTGCCAACTGAATGGAACCTTTTTAACAACGATTGTGTGCCTTTTTGCTTAAATGGCACAAAATATGTTTCAGTAAAGACATTTTAGGTCAAAGCTTAAAACAGATTTATGAAAGAAAATGAGGGTCAAATATAGGGATGTCCTTATCCGATCGTGTGATTGGAAATCACACAGTTTCAGACTTGATCAGAATAGGACATATATATATATATATATATATATATATATTCTAATTTTTTTTAACACATCAATAGTAATGTGGTGGCACAGTGTTACACCTCTTTCTTGACTTCACAAAGTAATAGCAACGTGTGCGACATGACATCACTTTGTTGGAAAGACTATTGGTTAATTGCCAGCAAAGTAGAATATGGAAGCAGTTGAAGCGGAAACGCGAGTATGTCTGCAGTCTGGAGCGATTATAAAGTTGATGATGACAAAATTACCATAGCAAACTGTGAAATATGTAAAGTTAGAATTGACTGCCGGGTATTTTAAGTTGAGGTGCTGTTTGTTTTTATATTAGATTTTTAAAAAATATATTTACTGTTTTCAAGTCCAAGTCCAAAAGTGAAAAATTGATGTTATTTATTTATGGATTGTTCAATCTACCTCACAGAAGTGCTCTGTTTGTTAACAGAGTTGTTAAATGTTAAAATAAGGCGAATTTAATAAAAAATAAGTATA
This sequence comes from Danio aesculapii, assembly GCF_903798145.1. Lineage (NCBI taxonomy): Eukaryota > Metazoa > Chordata > Actinopteri > Cypriniformes > Danionidae > Danio > Danio aesculapii. The sequence continues at coordinate 29,177,755 of NC_079454.1, read as the reverse complement.
TACTGGATCTGTTTCTTCTCTCTTCTTTATTTTTTTTTAAGTATTATAGAAGTGGGGCAGCATGGTGGCGCAGTGAGAAGCACAATCATCTCACAGCATGAAGGTCGCTGGTTTGAGCCCCGGGTGGGTTGGTTGGCATTTCTGTGGAGTTTGCATGATCTCTTCAAGTTCACGTGGGTTTCCTCTGGGTTCTCCAGTTTCTCCCACAGTCCAAAGACATGCACTATAGGTGAATTGAGTAAGCTAAATTGTCTGTAGTGTATGTGTGTGAATGAGAGTGTATGGATGTTTCCTAGTGATAGGTTGCAGCTGGATGGGCATCCGCTGCGTAAAAACATATGCTGGATAAGTTGGCAGTTCATTCCGCTGTGGTGACATAAAGGGACTAAGCTGTAAAGAAAATGAATGAATGAATTATAGAAGTATTGGATCAGGTTTTGGTATCATAGATACGCAAAATCAAATGACTCTGACGAGGGAAAAAATACTCATCGGGATATTCCTAGTCAAATATAACAATTTCAATAAAAAACAGCCAAAATGATCACTAAAACTAAAACTAAAAAGCAAAAAAATACCCATTAGGATGCACGAGGGATAAAGAGCAGGAAGTATTCAAAACATCAGTTTTGTTTTACCAAGATGCCTTGATCTCACTTCACAACTAGAAATGTCAAAACTGAAACCTCTCTACAGTATCTAATCTCCTCTATCAGGAAAAGCACATCTACGTCAAGGCTTGTTTTTTTTTTTGTAAGATGCATCAAACGTGGAAGTTATTCCACAGCGTCATCCTGTAAATGCGCTTCCTTCAGTCCAGTTTTCCAGCAGGTGTTTCTCCAGAAGAACTCCACCCTTTTCCCCTTCAAAGGCTCATAACATGCCATCTTTGTTATGTCTGTCGGCTCGTTTGTTTGTGGGGCCGTTTCTTGTTCAGATGAAGAAAATACCAAACATAATGACACCGGGTAATTGCAAGGTAATTTCCTGTTTAATGACTCTGCGTTTGATGACTTTTGTTGGGCCCTAATGGTCCTGCAGATGAAGGTCCAAACCAGATCATTCACGTTACTGGAGGGCATTTGGTCTGGTTGGGGCCACTCATTTTCCAAGAGCCGATTGCCTTTTGACTTGTGTTTTAGGAGAAAATAGCGTGTTCGTGGACTTCTCCATCCCACCCATCAGCTGCGTCTCTCCATTGACAAAGCCGGGCTCTTTGTGAATGAGTTTTTTTGAGGATGCTGTGGCCTTAAAGCTGGTTCAATAGCTGCTTTCCTGTCATTACCCCCCACCCCCTTCCCCCATCCCAACCTGGCCTTTCCCTCTGTCTCATTTCCTTTCTATGAGTGCCACATTTTTTTTTTGTGGGGGTCCGATAACGGGGGCACAGTTCCCATGGATCTCCCTTATGGGGGAGGGAGTGACATTGGCCAGGGCACAGAGAGAAACAGTCTCTACATGTATTATATTGAACACGCAGATTGGCTGTGAAAGGAGCTCAGCTCTCAGGCTCTAGAGCGCCAGTAACACCAAATATAACTAATACGTGCAACGCAAAAATGAAAACAATCTCTGCTGCACATAAAACGGATTATATTTTCCAGATGTGCTTTTTGAAGTCTATTTGCTTTTATTGGGGTAATGCAGCGGGGTTAGGAGTGTTATTTCAGTGTTGTCGATAGTCAAGTGGTTTGTATTAATAGTTTGAACGATTTTTTTGCTTTGAAAAATGCCATTTTTCGGATAATTTTAAATGTTCTGTACATTTTCATTTAATTTCTATTTCTAAGTCTCAGAAATATTAAACTAGAATAGGGTTTATATCTTTGAAGAGGCACAGAATCTCATATACAATATTTTTTAAGCATTATAATATTTATTTTTTATATTCTTTCATTCATTAATCCATTCATTCATTTTGTTTTCGGCTTAGTCCCTATATTAATCAGGGGTCACCAACTTATGAACCACCAACTTATCCAGCATATGTTTTACACAGCGGATGCCTTTCCAGCCACAACCCAACACTGGGAAACACCCACACACTCTTGCATTCACACACATACACTACGGCCATTTTAGCTTATTCAATTCACCTATAACCCACGCCAACACAGGGAGAACATGCAAACTCCACACAGAAATGCCAACTGACCCAGCCGGGGCTCGAACCAGTGACCTTCTTGCTGTGAGGCGATCGTGCTACCCACTGCGCCAGTGTGATGGTCTGTCTGGTGAAAGAGGTGGTTCTTTTTGAAGTTATTCGCCTCATTTTCTATTTAATTTTGAGGTTTAAATAGGTTGCACTTTAGTGACTTTTTAACATTATTTTTTGCTGGATTAGCTTGTTGGATGGTCATCATAACCACACTTTTTGGTGAACCAAAAACAATTCCAAAAGATTTACATCAATTATCATTTGCATCATATACACCATATATACATCAATTACATTAAAAACTGTAGTCTATTGTCATTTAAATATTATTAATTTAAAAAGCAAACTAACCAGCACATTCAACTTTTCTCAGTCATGCTGAAGTGCCAACACAAGATTCCGCTTGCTGTTAAAGCCTTTTTCAATGAATTATTTTCACAATTTATGATGGCAAAGCCATCAAAATAGGACAAATGAGCTCATGTATGGCACAAATTCTGGACCTTTGTCAGTGAGGGGTGGATCTTCCAAACAGGCCTGCATATATATAGACAAAAATGCATTTACATTTTTCCCCAATGCGTTGTACTTGTATAGTGTAAATAAACAAATATATCATATTTATTTTATTATTATTATTATTATTAATATGATTATTTGTAATCGTACAGTATAAATAAATATACAAATAGATAATATTTAATTTAGTTATTATTATTTTTCTGTTTTTCTACAGAACCCCCAACATATAACCCCCCTAACATAAATGAATAAGATCATTTTAACGTTTAAAAATATCTGTTCACAAACTAAAATAGCCACACAAGTTAAATGGTGTTTTTTATTATCAAATGTTTATATTTTATGAAATGCCATCTTTGATTTATAGTTTGACTGCTTGTTTTAGTGCTGTAGGATTTGCTAAAAGGTTGTTTTTGAAGGTATTTTGTGATTCATGAGTTTTTTTTTTCCTTGAACTTTCCTCCAGCAACTTTTGATGATGAAAAATAGTGACTTTTATTGACATTTATGATAGTTTGAAGTAATATATTGTCAGAGTTGGTTGATGTTGTAAATTACAGCACAAATCCTGGAAAGAGACTGTTTTCTATTATGTTAGGAATTTAAATATTGTTTATTATATGATATATTGTTTCAAACTACTAAAATGTCAATCAAAGTCACTTTGTTTAACTACAGAGTTGAATTTTCAACATCAAAAGTCGACAGAGCAGAGATCAAAGTCCCATAATGCAACTCATAACCATTAATAAAATAAAGAAAACACCTGTGATCACACAATTCTGATACTTAACAGATATTTCTTTACAGTGTGACATTCTTCGTGTCAATATGATACTCAAAATGCTTCTTTCATGTGTCCCTCACTAGGTTTTGAACAGCACATCTGTCTGTCTATCGTCTGTCTCTCTCTCTATCTTCACAATAGAAAGCCATGATGTCATTATGTTGCAAATTCATACATACACAAACGCAAAAGCAACTTAGTTTGTTTTCTTAGGAATTCCGCATGAAACTGCCAAGGAACAGGGAGGGGATTTGCCCTCAGAAACAGACCAGAGCCCTCGCCTGTCAACAAACCAAACGCAAGCTTTGTTTCTGGATCTAGTTTGAGTCTCTCCTCATTACTTTGACATCAGCAAGAATTGCTTTTTTATTCCAGACATCAAAACCCTGGGGATACACGGGCTGATTTTCCTCTTGATTGTTGTTTTATCTCATTAAACACCTCTCTGCGCTATTTCTGTAATTGCGACATATAACACCTTGTGGTGCTACTTAAAAGTTGAATTCCAGGTCATGAACAGAGTGGCATCAGGGGTGTCTGAAAGCCCCTAAGGATGATAATGAATTACAAGCTAGACGAGTCCTTGTCTGCTTTCAGGATTCTGGCATGTACAGTCTTGCCTAGATCGGATTCTCCTGGTCTTCTTTTAGTGAAACACCACAACGGGATGATGTTCTGTGGAATTTTATGAAGAGCTAAAACAACAGATGATGCCATGAAGATGCTTAGATTACCAGGAATACCTCAATTTTGTTATCTGTGGACCTACTTGGCTTAACTTAAAGGGAAATCTGTGAAATAACAGAAAGAAAGATCTGCCAACTCACTGCTTGGTTCTTGCATTGTAATTTACAAGAACGATCCAGTCTGTATGTTATTTCTAATTAAAACTGTCAACACATAATGTAGAATTAACTGATCTATAATACAGTGCTCTTTTAGGACTTGTGGAGCTACGCATTGATGGATTTGCTCTTCAGTGTTTGGACTTTCAGCATTGAAAATGAAACCAAAGTTTCAATTTATTTGTATTTCTAATTTTGTGAAGCTGCTTTGAATCTACATTGTAAAAGCGCTATACAAATAAAGATGAATTAACTTGAATTGAATTTAGTTTCATTTAACTGTTGGGTCAGTTAAACCATAATACTTTTTATTAAGCAAGAAACAAATATTTTATTTTTGGATGATGACTTAAATGGTTCAATACTGACAACAAAGACATTTATATGTTACCAAAGATTGCTATTAATCACTGTAAAAAATCTAGTAAGTTTCCATATTCTGTGGTTCACAGTTTATTTACAGTTTTGAATTGCATCATGGGACTTTGATCTCTGCTCTGGTGACGTTTGATGTTAAAAATTCAACTTGTTAGCTCTGTGCAATGCTTTCCTGTCTGTCTATAAAGACATCCTATCCTATCCCAATAAAAGATGAAAAAACTCTAAAAAAGGTGACTTTAAAACAATATATTGTATGAAAAAAATACAATTTATATTCAAATACATGAGGTAAATATGTCTGTAACAACATTACAGGCAGTATATTACCATGTTTTTGTACATCATATCAAACTATAAAACGTCAATAAAAGTCACTTTGACCAACTTTTCCACAAAACAATTCAAAAGCATAAATAAACAAAGAAATGTTTTACTTGGTGTAGTTAAAAACTACATAACCTAGATATACATTTGAGACAAATTCCTCTTTTTTTCTGACTTTCATTGTCAGCAAAAAAAGTTAGGTAACACTTTATAATAACTACACACTGTGAATCATTTATTTCTCTAAGTTGGCGGTTCATTCCGCTGTGGTGACCCCAGATTAATAAAGGGACTAAGCCGGAAAGAAAATGAATTAATAAATGAATAATTTATTTAGTTCATTTAGAATAGTTAATTCATTATCTGTTGAGCATTAACTCTACATTGACATATTTTAGTAAGCAGTTTTTAACTGCAAATACAAATGCTCTATTGATTTATAAGCACATATACAATCACGTGGAAATCGAAAATTGGGCCCGATCACGCGGTTTCAGACTGGATCGGAATCGGAGATTACCTCCCAATTAGGACTGGAATATATATGTATATAAATATATTCTCAATATTTAAAAAAAAATATCTATAGTTATGTGTTGGCACAGACTTAGACCTCTTTCTTGACTTGAACAGCAACGCGTGAGGCATGACATCACTTTGTTGTAGAGACGTTGCCGTCAAAGTAGAACACAGAAGCAGCTTGCAGCAAAAAGTGCGAGTATGTCTGCAGTCTGGAGGTGTTATAAAGTTGATGACGACAACATTACCATAGCAAACTGTGTGATATGTAAAGTTGGGATTGCCCGCCGGGTATTTTAAAGTTGAGGTGCTATTTGTTTTTATATTATTTATTTTTTTATTTGCCGTTGCACTAAAAATGTCCAAAAATGAGGAATTGATGTTATTTATTACTTGATTGTTTAAGCTACCTCACAGAAGTGCTCTGTTTGTTAATAGAGTTGTTGAATGTTAAATTGAGGTGAAGTTAATTAAAAATAGGAACATCCTGGATCTGTTTCTTCTCTTCTTCCCCGGATTGGGTTTCGCTATCTGTAAATACTCAAAATCAAATGACTCGGACTCGAGGGCGAAAAAACTGATCGGGACATCCCTAAATTTCATACTTTGTTAGCTATTATTTTTTTATTGCTAAATTAAGTATTTTTTCATTAATAAATTAAGTACTGCATCATTTACATTTGAGAGAAGTTGCTGGTTTTTAAAGGTTATTTAGAATGTGTAAGTAAATGATTAATAAACTATTCAAATAAACATTTATATCTTATTATTTAGGCATATATTAATAGTTAATTTGGATGTTAATTAATGCTTTATTAACTTAACTTCAACCAGTTTTGTGACTTAATTTAAAGTGAGAACTATGCTTCATAAATCCCTTAAATTATGATTTTACAATATTAGTAATAAATTATAAATAATTAATAAAAGTTTTTTTTAAACAAAGACAACCAAATGAGCAGATTAGAATAAATTTAAGAAGGATCAAGTGACACTGAAAAAAGACAACTCAATCAATCATTTTGTTTGGATATACAACAGTAGCTATGCAATGCTTTTACATTAAAATAGCATGGTATTTACATCATAGACCAAAGAATATGTTCATCATTACCACAGATACATACCATGTAAGCACTATACTGTAAATTATTCCCTGTTAACCACTAGTGATGGAAGGACAGGAAGTTGACAAAGATGACATTGAACACCAAAGACACCATCTTTTTTTAAATGATGTCATGTCCAGTACTGGAAGGCATACAAGCAAAATTTAGCATTTAAACAAGACTGTAATGTTTTTTTTATTGTTGTTTAACGAAAGGTAATTTATCCTCCAGTCTAACATTAGTGAAACCATCGAGCTGCTTTCTGCATTCCTCTGAATGGCACAATGTCAAGAACAATAAAACCATCAATTCAAAACGCTTTTTCAGCTTGGATCTATTATTACTGGCTGAAGATCTCATGGTATTCTGCAGAAAAACGTGAATGTGGGCCTACATGAGGTCATGTGAGCAGATTTTTATATTATTTTGAAGCCCAGAGAGTGATCAGCAATCAGGTGGACAACCGTTCTGGGACTTGAAATGTGCATGTGTATGTGGTTTTAACCAGCACTGAAGACTATTACTTATGACTGTAACAATTTCACATCAAACATGCCCATCATATTAAACAGCCCATCCTGTAAATGATTTCCTCCCCTTTTTTTCCCCTGAATTCTCATGCTCCTGACCACACATCTGGATAGCTGTCAGGATGAAAAAGATTCAATATGGTGCAGTTTGTTTTCTCAGAACTGTTTGACCCAAACATTTATGTGGTAATCGAGAGAAACAGACTCACAGAAGACTTTGTGACCGTGCTGTCGGTCATTTCTGTTCAGTGTTACAATGAGGTAGTCCCTCGCCCTTCAGAAATATTGGCCATTCTTTAGTTTTTTTGGATGTAGGCTGCATATCTTGGCTCATATTACAGCATGTACTCATATGTTTTTGTTTGTATTAGCGTGCTTATGATAGTTGAAGCCTGTGGCAGTGGGGATGTCTGTGTTGAATCTTTCATTCACAGATCTATGTCGTGATGCCATTCTACCATTCTTCATCCAAAATATACATAGAGGTGAAAAAAGAAAGAAATTATACTAAAGTTAGTGTAAGTTAGTGCACCCCAAAATGAAAATTTGGTCATTTAATTGAGCCTGTTACTCAAAATCCATAATACTTTCATTCATCTATAAAACCCAAATGAAGCTATTTATTAAACAGATCTGAAAGATTTCTGTTCTGTCCATCTATTGAAAAGCTGTCTTTCCACTATCGTGTTGAATGGTTCTTGTGCCAGTCAGTATATTTACGGTTTAGTTTTTGTCACTGTGGTGCTGATAATGGCAACCGTCTCACACACACAATCTACCAGCACAGCCTAACATGGTTGTCCATGAAAGGTTTGTAATCGTGCGGTGCTGTACTAGTATCATGTGGAAAAATACTGGAACCATACATAGTTCTTCGAACCGTTTAACACTATTTAAATTTGGCTTAAGTCTGTTCAGCCAAAATAAAAAACTTTCTATTGGTTTATTAATGTTTATATGTGAATAGATGATATAGGTTATTAAATTTGTATTTAATAATACATATAAATTTGGGTGTACTAGTTTGTGGACCGTTATCGTAGGTTATTTTGTTAGATAAGCTCCAGATTTGGCTTCATTACTGACTAATCTAATGTATATGTACAAATATAATATCGTAAAGCTTCCTATTAAAAATATGAATTTAAAAGATAGATATGTAAGGGGTGTATTTATGCTGAGCACTGTATATACATTGACCACTTTGTGTGCATTTGCAGGCAATAAAGTTTTATTGGTGAACAGATACAGAAATCTATCAGCTTTTACATTTATTAATGTCACTTCCAAGACTATTGTTGTATCTGTTCACATTTAACCAATGCACTGTAAATTAACATTTTCATTAATTACCACTAACAATGGTTAAATGTTGTAAAATATATTTCATATTGTTGGTTCCATAACTAATGCTTAGAAATAAGACTTTATTGTAAACACTGACTGAAAACACAAAACCAAAATGTGGTTATAGATTTTTCTGTTTTTTTTTTTACTATAGAAATGAATTGCTAAAGTTAAAAGGTTGATTAGATTATGTAAAATGCATAATATTATCAAATTATTATGTATAAAAGCATTTTGTAAATCAGCTTGCTAAAAATCTAATTGTTCTAACTTCTAACTATGAAAGTATATAAAAGACATTAAATATTGTACAAATTCATATAATTGTTTTCACATGATTTAAAATCTATGAAAGCTTTATATTTCAGATCGGATTCTTAATTATTGGTGATTTATTGGCATCAATAGTTCAAAACCAACCTGTAGCATTCATAGATCCTTTTAGCTGCATCTCATGTAGTCCTCGTCGGCAAAAGTTATAGTTAAAATCTATTCATTTAGATGAAAGACTGTGAGTTAAATTTGTAATTGTGCTACATTTTACACTGAAATAGATAATTTAATCAGCTTGTGATCTCAGAAAGTATATTTAATTATATTCAGTGTAAGAGAAATACAATTAAGAGCACAACTAATCTGTAACTGAAAGAAAGACATTTCTCATAATAATGCTTTAGCAATTAAGAGTATTTTTTGTTGCATCAAACAACCATATTTGATGATAAATCTTAAAGAGGAAAAACACAAAGAGATCTAATAATTATGTCCTATATACAGAATTGAATTGAGAAAGAGCACATTTGCACATTTCTTAATATCAGTGTGATATTGTCTTTCCATTTTGGCACAATTTTATGTTGGCAAGATCTCTCGCTCTGATGATTAATCTGTTTCCTTTTTTCAGTGTTTCAATCAAATCCATTCAAAATGAGTGTGTGTATGTGTCCGTCACACTTTTCTCTTTACAAATGGATTAATCTCCCTGTTGCCTCAGTGCCCAGATGAGCGATGTTTATGAAATGGTTTTAAGGCCACCCAGCTCCTCTGTTTGTTTCCATCTGTACAATGCAGGTGCATTGTAGAAAGACAGGCCAAATGGAATGGAAGGACAATGGAAAGCTGGCATTAGTGCGCTTGTGGAGGGGGACCAGGTGCAGTCCAGAGCTGTGATCAGACAGAGCGGGTACATAAATAACCCTGCAAATGTGCACACGGTGGCATTATCGCTCCCAAACGGCATTATGTTTAAAATTACAATTACTTGTTCATTGATTATAAGCAATATAATAACAATTTATGGACATTTTGGGGAAATTAATTAATTACTTTAAACAATGCTGGCTTATTTTTGAACCTATTTTGGATCAAATATGGACAAACCCGATTTTTGGGTTACAAGTTTATTGGTAATACTTTCTATGAAGCCCATGCTCATCAATTATAACTCAATTTCTAATTATTTATAATCAAGCAAAACAATATGTATCTATAAAGACACAACACAGCTATGCTATGTTATAATGACAGTCGTAGCTACATTTATAACTAAGTGATCAATACTCATTAGAGATGCATTTCATTTTCGTTGTTTCGAACACATTATACACTGATTTGTCTTTCATGATTTATAAGGACATTCATAAGAATTGATTACATGAATAACTTACATTTTAAATGTCTACTTAACATCAGTTTTGTATGTTTAGATGATGAAATTATGTCTCTATTTTATGTTTTGATGTCTATTCAAGGTAATGCACATTTGGTAGAACCACACTTTACGTAAAATACAAGTAATCACATGGTTTCTTAATATTTGCTCATAAAAAATGACTTAAAGCTATCAATAATGCATTTTTACAGGTTAGTAACTGTATTATGACACAATACGTGTTTATAAGGAAACAGGGCATCCACAATATAAATTAAAACCATTCACATGACAGAACAAAATTTGTTAACTTACAAGTCTTTGTGACTATAACGTAACAATGTTTTAACATTGCAGACTGCATTTTTATCAATACAACCATGGCTTACTAATTAATACTTATAAATCAGTGTATAATATGTTATGAATGTGTATACTGGACAATAAAATGCATCACTAATCCATATCAATACCACTATTATAAATCTCACTATAATACAGTATAGATATTGTTGTGTCTTAGATACATTTTTAGAATTGTACTTTATTTGGTACACCTGTTCAACTGCTCGTTAACGCAAATTTCTAATCAACAAATCACATGGGAGCAACTCAATGCATTTAGGCATGTAGACATGGTCAAGACGATCTGCTGCAGTTCAAAGCGAGCATCAGAATGGGAAAGAAAGGTGATTTAAGTGACTTTGAACATGGCATGGTTGTTGGTGCCAGACGGGCTGGTCTGAGTATTTCAGAAACTGCTGATCTACTGTGATTTTCATGCACAATCAACTCTAGGGTTTACAGAGAATGGTCCGAATGAGAGAAAATATCCAGTGAGCAGCAGTTCTATGGGCTCAAATGCCTTGTTGATGCCAGAGGTGAAAGGAGAATGATGCCAGACTTGTTTGAGCTGATAGAAAGGCAACAGTAACTCAAATAACCACTCGTTACAACCCAGGTATGCAGAAGAGCATCTCTGAACACACAAGTCAAACCTTGAGGCGGACGGGCTACAGCAGCAGAAAACCACACCGGGTGCCACTCCTGTCAGATAAGAACAGTAAACTGAGGTTACAATTCTCTCAGGCTCAACAAAATTGGACAATAGAAGATTGCAAAAACGTTGCCTGCTCAGATGAGTCTGGATTCCTGCTGCGACATTCGGATGGTAGGGTCAGAATCTGGCGTCAATGACATGAAAGCATCCTTCCTTGTATCAATGGTTCAGGCTGCTGGTGGTGGTGTAATGGTGTGGGGGATATTTTCTTGGCACACTTTGGGCCCATAAGTACCAACTGAGCATCTTGTCAACGCCACAGCCTACCTGAGTATTGTTGCTGACCATGTCCCCCCCCTTTTTGACTACAGTGACACCCTCTTCTGATGGCTACTTCCAGCAGGATAACGCACCATGTCATAAAGCGCGAATCATCTCAGACTGGTTTCCTGAACATGACAATGAGTTCACTGTACTCAAACGGCCTCCACAGTCACCAGATCTCAATCCAACAGAGCACCTTTGGGATGTGGTGGAATGGGATGCGTAATAGTATCCTGTCAATATGGACCAAATCTCTGAGGAATATTTCCAGTACCTTGTTGAATCTATGCCACGAATGATTAGGGCAGTTCTGAAGACAAAAGGGGGTCCAAACCGGTACTAGTAAGGTGTACCTAATAAAGTGGCCAGTAGGTGTATATAATTATAAACAGATTTCTAATTCATTATGAGCATGGGCTTTATACTTCATGCGAACATCAGTAATGAATATTTATATGCTGAAAATATGTCTATAAAGTACACTATAAAAACTCTAAAAATGTAAATATGTTTGTTCATATTTGACCCAAATTTGAGAGTTTTTAAAGTAATATTGTGATATAAAATGATACCTACAGTATGCTACGGAATAGATTACAATAAAATGTTTTGCTTTCATCACAAAAATTCTGAATTACAAACAGTATTCGTGTCTATTCAGATGGATCACGGTGCACATTTCCAGCACTGTTTCCTACTCTCACTGCTGCCATGTAGCACCACTTTAAATGAAACATTAATGGAAGAAAAATAATCCAGGATATCACAGTGTCTAAACTGCTGCTCCATTCGTTTGTCATGTTTAATACATAAATAGACAAGATTCATTCGGAAAGTCTTTTTTTAGTCTGGATGAACATGAAAACAGAATGCATATATAATTGCTAGACCAAAAAAGCAAAGAAACACACACAAAAAAAGAAGTGCTTTTGTTTGTCCTTGTGTCTGTCTGCGCCGCAGAGCCAGCCTTCTGGCCTTTGATTGTTGATGGTGGTGACAGCTTTGAGGTGGGACATTTATTTTTTCCACTATTTTATCGTAAATACAGCTCATGCCTGCCAAAGATGTGAAATGGTTCACGGACCCATAAGCAAGATATTGGAGTGTGCACAAATGCTGCTTCTAGCGTAAATCATGCAGTGCTTTGTATATACAGCATGAAGCTGCTTAACCTACTGAAGTGGATGCTGATGAAGCTTAGAGATACAATAAAGAGCACATGTTTGAGCATGTTTGAGAAGACTGTAAACATGATTAGAAATCGTAAAGGCCAATTCACACCACTCAGACGAACGCCAACAAACAAATTGGCCGTTGGATTTAGAATGTTGTGAAAATTACTGCCATGTTTACACTTAATGCACAATAATTACTGTGCAGTGTGAACTGACCTTAAAAGGCTGTTTGGTTCCCTCATCAGAGCTTTAAGTTGATCGTCAAACTGTGAAAACCAAAGTAACGTTTTAAAAACAAACAGAATTTAGAATTACGACAAAACTGTCTAGTCAGCTGCCGCTCTCTATTTACTATATAGCACTTTTTATTGTTCCATATACTTTATAGCATGCTGACCTGTATTTATATCTCCACCTGCATCGGTATACTGTAGGTGTAGTTCACCTCAAAATATCAATTTTGTCATTAACTATTCATTTTTGTATAATTTTAATCTTATTTTACATACAGTGAAATTGACCACAAATGTCTAGTAAGATTTTCAGACTTTTCCTCACACAATGGGATCACATGGCTTCAAAAGATTCCTGTCAGCTTTTTTAAAATAATACTTGAAAGTTTTAGGTCCAATGGAGACACGGTGGCTCACTGATTTGAGCCCCGGCTGGGTCAGTTGGCATTTCTGTGTGGAGTTTGCATGTTCTCCCCATGTTCGCCTGGGTTTCCTCCGAGTGCTCCGGTTTCCCCCACAGACCGAAAACATGCGGTATAGGTGAATTGAATAAACTAAATAGGCCGTAATGTATGTGTGTGAATGAGTGTATGGATGTTTCCCAGTACTGGGGTATAGCTGGAAGGGCCTCCGCAGTGTAAAACATACACTGTATAAGTTGGTGGTTCATTCAGCTTTGGTAACCCCTGACAAATAAAGGGACTAAGACGAAGAAAAATGAATGAATTAATTAATTTTAGGTCCAAATGACAGAAAGTAAATGATGAAATTTGTATTTTTTGAGCATTTTACTGAAAAGCCACGAAATAAAAAAAGGCAATCTTACAAATTTAGCAACTCAGAATTCATTTTTGAATATTTCACAATTCAGAAATTTTTTGCTCTCACAATTGTGGCTTAACCCTTTAACAGGCATCGTAACAACCTGGGGTGTATTTCCCAAACAACAACGTAACTCGTGGCTGAACTATCATAATACGATGCATTGTTTGGGAAAAGAATGATGTAGTGACCAGTGTTTCCCAAAACCGTAGTTTCTCTAAAGCAGATCTGTGTTTGAACCACGTTAGTCATTTTATTTAATTTATTTATTTATTTATTTATTTATTTATTTATTTATTTATTTATTTATTTATTTATTAACCTTTTTAGTTATAACGTAAAACGTCCATAATGACACTCTAAACGGGATGGAATAACAAACCCCATTTTTTTGGTGCATACTTTGTACATACTTACATTGTTTAACACGCACACACATAAAAAGAAAAAAAAAACACTTGGCTAACACGTATTTTAATGTCATATTTTAATGAAGAAAAATCCTACTTAATAATAATAATAATAATTAAAATGATAATAATAATAATAATAATAATAATAATAATAATAATAATAATAATTATTATTATTATTATTATTAATATTATTATTATCATTATTATTATTTTATTATTAAGTAGAACCTTGTTTATTTATTTATTTATTTATTTAATTTTATTTATTGTTAAAGTGTAGTTTTACAATTTGACACATTCACACAACTGTAGAAATCTTCTAACCCACAAGCCCATGTTATATACAGTACAGATACATTTCTTAATAAATAATAACCTGTAGTTTTCGTCATGAGTCACAGCTGCATTCAAAATGCATAAATGTTTTCAAAGTGCACTACAACGGAAGCGCAATTGTCAATATGAAGATCGCTACTGAAAACTGAACTGCAAAGATACTTTACAATCTTTACAATACTTTACAAGAAACATAACAAATTACATCTAAGAAAGATGACTTCAATGTTTTTTTTTAATCATTCCTAGTTTAAATGTTGGAAGGTTTGAAAGGAATAGGGCATAGGGGGGATAACTGGGAATAGAACACAACCAGGAATTATGCTTCTAACTACAGCTGGTGCAGTTGCAAATGCACAAATTTGCGACGCAGTTCGCAAATGTTTGTTGGATTTGGGAAACGCCAAATTAACGAACTATGTTTGTAATGATGCAACAATGGCTAACTATGGTTTTCGCAAACGCACCCCTGGTTGACATTTTATACATAGGTTATCATAATTATTTTAATTGCTTATTACTATTTATCAGAGTTGTGTCAGCATATTATTCAATACAAGATGTGGGCCAAAAAATATGTTATTTTAAATTATTCATTTATATCTTGCAGTACTGAATTTATATTTTACAATTACATTTTTTTTTCAGAATTGCACGTTAAATAATCTTGTACAAGCCAGACAAAAGAAAGAAAAGAAAAAAAGAGTAGTTATTGCCATACGGTCACTGAGAGATAATGTTTTATAGCTGCCACTTCGAAAACATACATTATCACTCAGGGCATTTTCCCTTGATTTACGCAGCGCCTCCAGCATGGGGAGCGGCTTATTGGTTCTTTCTTTTTTGTTTCTACTGAACGTTTTTCTAAGAGGTGGATGGAAACCAGGTGCTAATTTAACAATAGAAAAAAAGTGTTCAACTTTTGGAGCATGGGCATGCTGAGTCTGGCATGCAGCTGCATCCGTTTGCAGGAAAATTTTTAAGTTAGTCAATTATATTACATCTGCTTCCATCTGAGTTCAATAAGACACAACCCGGAAAGAGGACACCATACCATAGCAAGACCTGATTAAAACCAATGAGCTTTCAGATCAGATCTAAATGCTTGGCTTTCCTTTTGTTTCTCCAAATCAGATGTAATGCTGTACAGTAATTACTCAATTTTATGTAACTGGTAAAGCTCTCTGAACTGTAGTACCTCATAAACTAGGTATGAATTGAATAAATAAAACATCAATAGTTGTGCATTCAGCGCTTACTGGTTCAAATATGTCTAGCAAAACAAGTTTGAACAAGCCCAAAGGCACTTTTAGGCACCTCTGGCCATTTGAAAACCATTAAATGCATGAAACAACCCTTGTGAATAAGAAATAAGAAACATGCTGATGGTAA
Organism: Danio aesculapii; assembly: GCF_903798145.1. Classification (NCBI taxonomy): domain Eukaryota; kingdom Metazoa; phylum Chordata; class Actinopteri; order Cypriniformes; family Danionidae; genus Danio; species Danio aesculapii. Next base: position 29,161,884 of record NC_079454.1, on the reverse strand, counting down.
AAAAAGAAAACGAATATTTGAAGTTCGCTACATGATGTCGAAAAACACAGTGATCTTAAACTGTAGTATTGGCTGTGTTCCTGTTGCTGTAATCCACTTTAACTCCTCTCTAAAGCCAATGAACTGAATTATTTCAATACCCCATCAAACCCGTCGAGGGCCAATAGGATCGTTAAAAGTCCTCCAGTGAAGCAAATGTTTGTCTGTAATCTAATTTAACTTAACAGCAACACATTTCTGTAGATGTGTTGTGTTTAGTCCTGCTACTGTAATCCTGCAGGACTAGATGAGAGGACAAACACACTCCAGGACACTACAGCAACAATCACCTTTAATCTGATAACCTTGGAAAGAGTCTGGAACTACAGGTAAGACTTTATTCATAGGGGGTGTACATAAGACTGACATGACACCTTTATAATGCTGGCATGTCATGAATATGAAGGAGATTTTTCTGAATGCTTATGACAATTAAGTGGCTGCATGGTTGCGCAGTGGGTAGCACAATCACCTTACAGCAGAAGGTTGCTGGTTCGAGCCCCGACTGGGTCAGTTGACATTTCTGTGTGGAGTTTGCATGTTCTCCTCGTGTTCGCGTTGGATTCCTCTGGGTGCTCTGGTTTCGTCCTCAAGTCCAAAGACATGCGCTATGGGTGAATTGAGTAAGCTAAGTTGTGCGTAGTGCATGTGTGTGAATGAGTGTGTATGGATGTTTCCCAGTGATGGATTGCAGCTGGAAGGGCATCCGCTGCGTAAAACATATGCTGGATAAGTTGGCCAGATTTATAAAGAGACTTAGCCGAAAAGAAAATGAATGAATGAATGAACTTGTATAATTAGTTCAGATTTTATTTTAAATTCAAAGGTGACATTGTTTGAGATGTCTTCATGACATCTTGACATAAACAACAAGATCACAACCTGTCTTTGTTTTGACATTATCAAGAGAAATTTGTCATAAATCTGTCATAAACATGATAGTTTTGAGACTATAATAATTTTGTCAAGAATTTTTTTCTGAATTTCCAATAAACGAATTTGAAAAATGAAAACATTTTGGTAAAGGTACACTGTTAAATAATTGTATAACAGCGTCATTGATATTTAATGACAGTTGATGACATTTTACAATTGTTCCAGTGTTGAGGTCTGTGAGATTGACGAACCAGGAAGGCTTAGGGTTTTCGATAGATGGTAATGTGAGAAAACCTTGCAAAAATTATAGTTTTCCCTTACATACACTGTAAATATATTATTACACTATATACACTTTTACGCTATATATTACATTAAATTACATTATAAATAAAAATATTAATGACGCCGTTATGAAACTCATGACACAATTATAATGGCCTCATGACAATTATGATTATCACAGAAGTTATAGGTTGTTAAAGAACCCGAGAAGTGGTTTGAAATGTGCATTTTTATTCAAAGTTTGACTTGATTTGATTTGTTTTATTTAAGATAATTTATTATTCATTATTTTCTTTAGAACTGTAATGCACTCCATAATAGAAAGGTTGTATGAAACGTTGTCATACAGTGTTATGCCTGGATTTCATAAATAGCCTTGCAGTTACTAACACTATATTTGAAGTATTTGGAAGTAATTTGCGTTTTCCTCCTGTAGAAAAACGTCATAAGTACAATGTTTAGTGGCTCAATGTATCACAACAGTGTTTTTAAAAGACTAAACACTTTACTGATGCAGTATACAACCAAGCACAAGTAGTTAGAACACAACGAGTCGCTGGTAATGAAGTATTAAGCGTTTCTCCCAAAGAAAAGCCCGTCTAAGCAAAATACTAGCAGGTGTCTGTAGCTCCGCTCATGATCCACCTCTTTGCTCTTGTTTGGTCACCCCCGGTTGGAGCAACGACCCGCGAAACAAAATGGCGCCGGTTAAAACGTCTTCAAAAGGGGTGGGGTATGTCAGATACTAGAGAGCATTTAATTGGTCATGATTTGATGAGAACCTAAGTTATGAGGTGATGTGAATAAAATTGTTGATCGATTTAGGCGGAAGTGATGTTTATATCAGTTTTATATACTCTTAACGCAATTTTGTCACTGTTTTGGTGCGCACTCGCTTATATTGTAGATATACCAAAAACGAACAATACTGATACTAACATCTATAAAAAAAATGTAAATTTCATGTGACCTTTAACCTCAAGTTGCCATTGTAATTTATTTCTTAATGTCAAGTTGTCATAACTATAGCATCTCAAACTCTCACCTAATGACACCTAATGACAGTTGTCATAAGTAAACTATGTCATATACCAAACTATCCACTGTTCTATCAACCCTTTTTATGTACCATTTATATTTATATCTAAAAAATACTTTGAACTTCTAACATGATTCCTTTCTAATTTCTATTCTATTTCCTATTTTAAAAAACATATTTGAAAAAGATGTATATATATAATTAATTAATTAAAAAATTGAACGTAAGTTGTATGATCTTGAATAAAAAGTTGCTCAAGATGGAAGAATTTATATTTCAGTGGCTGTTATCTTTTTGTAATGCATCTGCTTTGTGGCGGTGGATACGGAGAGCAGAAACAGAATCCAGAGGGAGATCAGAGGGCACAGCTCTGCTCTACTGCTGACTCACGCTGTGTGCCAAGTTTCCCCTGCTGAGCTGCACAGCTTCACTTCTTTGCTGTCTGCGCTGATCTGGAGCTTCTAGCTGAAGTTAAAAAGGGTGAAAAATGCAATGTGTAAAACTCCAGCTTGGGTTGTTGTGCTGTGAAAATTTTCTGATTTGCAGACTGCAAAAAAATAAAGGCCATCCGTATGATTTATGTGATGGATGAAATTGCAGAATCCAGTCGTGAAATTTACCATATAACGTGAAATATCATGGAATTTGACATTTTTATTTCAAAATTAATGTTGTTAGAAATGTTGATAAGCACCATTCTCTATGAGTTTCTGAAGAGCTTGTCTCCAATGTCTTTAAATGGCACTGGAAAATACTGCAGCATCGTCGCGATCATTGTCATCATGGCATGATTGTATTCTGGATGTTTTAGAGAAATATGTTTTAACATGCCATTCCACTCTGTGAGGAGGACCTCATGATCAGTGCATCATGTTAGGTTGTGTTTGCTTTTGCTTCATTTAGAACAATTTTATGCATCATGATTCTTTCTCTACTGATTCTGATTGATTCCCTATTCAAAGTAGCTAGAAACAGAAAAATAAAAGTATCCTTATTTTAACATATTAGTTAATATATTTTCATCCCATATTTCTCACCTTTTAGGGCCCTATCATACAACCGGCGCAATAAGGCACAAGACGCGTAGGGCATGATTTGTTGCTATTTTCACTCCAGCGCAACTGTAATTTTTACATTTTGTGGGGGGTGGCTGCATGGTGGGGAGCTTTTTTTCAGTTTATTCATGACAATTTGCAGTTGTATAATGTTATTATTATTATTATTATTATTATTATTATTATTATTATTATTATTATTATTATTATCATTATTATTCATTATATGCATATTTATATTTGTTTTAATAAAAACAAGTTTAGATTTGTCCACATGTCGGGTTTTGGAGATGTATGCATCACCATATGGAGCAATAAAAAGTGTGTTTGGTTTTTTGATTGTTTATTATTGTTCATTTATTAGTTTGCTGGAAATTAGAACTGATTTTAGAAATAGTTTTGAAACAAATCTTTGCACTTAACAAACGAAATTAAATATTTAGGCTAATGGATATCTTCAGTGAAGTGTGTACAGCACTGTTTCCTTATCCACAAATGTAAAGGAGTAAAGACTAAAAGTAAAGAGTAAAGAGGCTGAATGGAGGAGGCTCGTTCTTTATCCTTGCGCTGCAGATGGTCTGTTTACTGTTTTCTCGCTAGTGAAGCCTTCAGTTTTTCCACTTACAAAGTTCGCCATGTAAATAGCAAATGTGTCATGCACTTTAGACTTAAAATAGAGCCGTTAATATTTCAACTATACACTTTAAAAAGCGATTTACAACTTTGCTTAGAAAAAGTGAGTAAACTGTTGCCTTAAAAGTGTCAACTTGGAACTTGTAGGTTGACCTAACTTAATTTTGTAATTATGAACATTTACTTAATAATTTTAAGGCAACAGGTTAGCTCAGTTTTTTGAAAAGTAATCTGAACTAATCAGTTTTTAGAATGTAAAGCCAATATGCTGTTTTGTACAATTATGTACTTTAAAATTGTCATGAAACAGACGTTAAGATTGTTCTTTTTTCCACTATCATGATGTATATCCACTTGAAATGATCCTGTAATGAGCAAAAAAATGTAGGGTGGTGCATGATTTCATTCTTTGGGAACCGATTGAATTGTTGAAAGATGGGCATTGCAGACAAAATTAAGGGAGATTGAAGAATGAACAAATTCAATTAAAGTTAATAATGGTAAATTAATTTTCACCAAACAATGAAGTGCGCAGCTACATTGTTTATAACAAAGACCTACTAAATATATAAAAAACAAGAAGAGTAAATTTGTATTTCATGGCAACTTCACCAATGTCCTCTCACTTTAACATTTTGTTTTTTCGTATGTACACAGAACCTGTCAAAACAAAAGTTCATGCTTTAACTCAAAGACATTTTTACGCAAATATAAACCTGTATAGCTATCATTCAAATGTACTTCTTAAAAGAATAACAATAATCATACATAAATTAGTAAACCTCAAGGAAATAATCTTTCTCCTATTTCTCCTAATAATTCTCCTATTTAACAGGGATGAAATGGATTTCAGAAGGCCCTACATATCCACTAACGCTTGGGTCACAACCTTTAAATGAGCAAATTTGGAGTTTCAACTGTCACCGCTGCTTTTTCAACACTGAAACAATGTAAACAGTGGAGTGGAGGATCGATGGACAGATGTAATAAGCAAGCAAGAGCAGTAAGTCATTGTTTACACAAGCATGTTAGCCACATGTACCAAACTCCATGATGGCAAGCTGAGATGTTTATGTGTCCCATGAAAGTGTTCAGAGTTCACATGAGGTTCAGCACCAGCGTCGACTGCTATTTCACTTACAGCTTTCTTGTTTCTTTCTTCCTCGCGGCGGTTTAGTGGTATTGTGTGAAAAGGGCATTCATGACCATAACAATGTGGGCCAGCGATTGAGACCTGTGGCGTGTTCTTGATGGTTAGTTGTCGTGCTGTTCAGCCATTGCATTGAAACACACAGGGGACACATTTCATGCAGCACAGCTCTGTTTCTCCATTGTTCCACCAGGCCATAATGACAGATTAGGCCCTAAAAAAGCACTAAACTACGTCTGTGGGCCAATAGTGGAGTAGTGAGTGAGTGAATTCCCATCCATAGGAACCCGGGGAGCTTAATTAACTGCTCTTTCAATTTACTGTTAAACGGTATTTTGTCTGACTGATAAACATTGCATTAGCCATAGTTTGGCAAAGCATGTTTAACCTCGTAATGGTTTCTGTATCCTGGGGATTAGAGACGCTGGAGAGGTTTGGAGGAGTAAGTGATTTCTTTTAAATAATGATAGAAAGTTGTAAGTAGCAGTAATATTATCAGACCCCCCTTTTTGCGATAAAAATGACATTTTTGATGACATTGATTTTGTGGTGGTAATTCCCAGATATTTGCGAACAATTTTGCGAGAAAAAAAAAAATATATATATACATATATAAACATTTTTGGTAGCCTAATATGTTAAGTGTGCAATCTGACACAACAATGACACAAATCATAAAAATAAAGCTTCTTTATTTTGGTCTCTAGTCAAGACAAGATCTGAAACGGTAGTGATCATTTAAAAAAGAGGAAAAATCAAGAGAAGCAAAAAAATGGAAACATTTTGTTGACATTTTGTAGGTTGTAATTTTTTTTGCAATATTAAGCTTGAATTTAATTGTATTATCTTTCCATTTCTAAATATGTTTGGTGACTAAAATATTATCATAATGAATAAATCTGTTTTGTTTCAATGCACCAAAATACATTGCATATATTCACTGAGAAATGGATAAAAAATGTATTTTTAAAATGGGATGTACTCAATTATGCTGAGCACTGTAAATATATTTTAATATGTAGAAAATAATACATTTGGAGATATTTTTAGCTTATGTTCTACATTGTTACGCTTGATCCCATCTACACTGTAAAAAGTAAAGGTGCTTCAAAAGGTGCTACAGGAACTTCAAAATGTAATTTAAGTGCCTAAAAGCTCTTTCTCTCAAAAAGGGGTTCCTTGAGGAACCACTGACAGTCTTTTCAGTACTTGCAGGACCCTTATGATGTAACTGGGATCCTACAAGCACTTTTTGTCAATACTGAGGTTCTGGAGTCACTGTTTCCTTACACTAACACCTCAAAGCACTTTGAAAGTTATTGGAGGAACTCAAATTTCAAAAAAAGAGTTACTCTAAAATCTATAAACTTTTATAATGGTTCCGGGTGGATCTCTCTTCTAAAAGTTAGCACTTAAAGGAACCAAGAGATTTTTTTCGTCATAATTAAATAGGACAATTGTGGAGACCAGAAAATGAGATGTATGAACTGCCTCTTTTGAAATGGTGCCTAGAGGTTCTTTAGAGGGTTCCGCCGGCGTGGCAATGTGAAGAACCCCAAAAAGTGCCTCCAGGAACCTTTCATTTTTACAGTGTATAAGTAAATCTTTCATCTTATCTTGCATTAAAATTCATGTTTTTATTGGGAGATACCTAAATACATGTACAGTATATTATTCTGTACGGAAAAATAAATGAACTGTTTGAAATTACTTATAATACTTGCTGTCATTTTCCAAATTTTCTTTTAAACGATAAAAGAAAAAAATGAAAATACACAAATAAATAATTTTTTTTTTTCTAAGAAAAACACGAAATTGTACGTCTTAATCCAATTTTCCTGTAATATGTGGAAAATAATACATTTTTGTAGGATGTTTTGTTACAATTGATTTATTTTGATTGGGAGATCCAAAAATAAACGAATTATTCTGTATATTAAATATATCACATTTAACTATAATATATGGACTTAAATATAATTTTTTTTTCTTTAAATGTTCTTTAAATGTGTGGAACATAATTATTTTGTGTAGGTATTTATGCTTATATGGGGCTGCACAGTGGTGCAGTGGGTATCGCTGTTGCCCACTGCTGGACCAGTTGGCATTTGTGTGTGGAGTTTGAATGTTCTTCCCGTGTTCGCGTGGGTTTCCTCCAGGTGCCAAGTCCAAAGACATGCGCTTTAGGTGAAATGGGTAAGCTAAATTGTGCGTAGTGTATGTGTGTATCTCTTGGTCCTCCAGGTTGGGGGTTGAGCGTTAGGTTAATGACCCACCTTGTAAAAATTTGATGTTACGAAACACCAACATGGCAGCTAAATATCAACTTCGATATATACGGCCCTGGGAGTAAGTAGGTATGTTTTCATGCTTTTATATTTGATTAAATGCTTAAATAGCTTTCATTAAATTTTCTTTGCATGTTACCCATGGCTAACAGCAGTGTTAATTTGAATTGCTGAATTTCGGGAGGCGATGCGGTGGCGCAGTACGTAGGGCTTTCACCTCACAGCAAGGAGGTCTCTGGTTCGAGCCTCGGCTGGGTCAGTTGGCATTTCTGTGTGGAGTTTGCATGTTCTCCCTGTGTTCACGTGGGTTTCCTCTGGGTGCTCCAGTTTCAAGCACAGTCCAAAGACAAAGACAGTCCATTCACTGGACAGGTGAATTGGGTAAGCTAAAATTGTCCGTAGTGTATGTATGTGAATGAGAGTGTATAGGTGTTTCCCAGTGATGGGTTGTTGCTGGAAGGCCATCCACTGTGTAAAACATATGCTGAATAAGTTGGTGGTTCATTTCACTGTGGCGACCCCAGATTAATAAAGGGACTAAGCTGAAAAGGAAAATAAATGAATGAATTTCAGGTTGATTCCCTGGCATGCTGATGTTGCTTTAGATTTGTTGTTTTTATCAGCTAGTTCCTCCCCATATGGTTTACGGTCATTTTGTCTTGACAGCAAACGTGAGTCTTCTTTTTCTCTCAGCTGTTGCCATCTCGTTATACTGTAGTTTAATCAGACAGACACCCTTGTGGATGATGATGTAATTACATCCCGCGTCTATTTTTCAAATGTGTGTGCATCATGCATCACACACCGAGATTAATTCTGATTGGATATTTTCCAAAAAACGTCCCTCAATCACATTCTCCTCTCGTTTTTATTAGTCAGTATTTTTATCATAGTTGTCGTCATCATCACTTAATTTTAATTTAGTTTGTCATAAAAATTGTGATTTTTTCATCAACGAAATCAACAAAATTCACACGGGCACATAAAACTAATAGATCTGACTGTAAGTGTAGTATCCAAGCCTGAACATCTGATAAATCACTGCAAACTGTCGGTGCCAATAGCCTAGTGGTACTGTGCGCTGACATAAAGCACAGATGTGCTCACGGTGACCCGAATTCCTGGCTCGAGGTCTTTTGCCGATCCTTCCCCTCTCTCTGCTCCCAATACTTTCCTGTTTCAGATCTCTACTGTCCTATCATAATAAAGGTGAAAACCCCTAAAAAATAATTATTAAAAAAATCACGGCAAACTTTTATAAAGTTCATTTTAAATAACAGATTTATAAGTCTAATAAACACGGATTTATAGTGCTCAGTAACGACACAAAAACACAATGACAAATCAACAGTGATGAAATCAATTTCCCTCATAAACTGAACGCCAGAACAATAAAACCAAACTAAGAGGAATATTTCTCATCAAAACCCATTCAAACACACGCTCATTGGAATACAGCTGAAAACCTACTGGCACCAGCGAAATCAAATCCATTCGGTTGTATTACGTTTTCACCAATGACCTCATCCTGCTTTAGATTAATGTAAATACAACATTATTGCAGGGAATTATGTCATAATATCGCACTTGTGGTTTTTGGCCTCAGCGAGGACAGAATGACTCAAAGATCAGAACGTATTACACAATTATATTCTCAGTCAAAAAAAAAGCCATTAGTCTTGAAAAAGGTCAGTAGACTAGGGTGAAAAATGACTCTCAGGTGTTTGTCTGGCCTGAGCTCTCCTTCCATCTCCATTAGAAAAAAATGGGATGAATTTGATGGCTCTCAGGTTACCATCTAAGCCCGTGCACCAGATGCTGAATGGCACTTACACAGCAGTGCCAAGTCGGGGTTGGTAGTTTTCAACAGCCACGAGGGCGTTTCCTGGCAAACGGCTGTTTCATTTCAGACAAGAGTTTCAGCGTGAACAGAGGCTCAGACGTCAGATAAAGGCCCTCAGCAGCCTGACCAAACAAACAAGCGTCTGATTATTTCGCCGCACACGCCAGGGCTAATTTGTAGTGAATTAACAGGGCCGCTCATAGCAGCGATAAGCCCTGGCGCTCTCCCTGGTGTTTTCTTAACTAATGCTAGGGCTCCCGTTTAATCAGCTCTTTTTTAGATATGTGGCGACGTTTGCAGGAATAAAACGTCAAAGCAATTTCTCAGCCGGCCAACTCACACGTCCTCCTTGTGTTTGGAAACCTGCGAGCAATCAGGCATTGGAGGACCATGTATATTTTGCTTGTTGGTGATTGTGGATGATAGTGTGTGATTGCATGTGTAATTTTGGATGAGACTTGTGTGTATGCTGTGGAGAAGGGTTTCATTTTCAGCAGATTATTTGCACATTTGTCTTTGTATGTAAGTGCAGGTGTGATATATTACAGGTGATGTAAAAGGAAATGGAGATTGATGTAGCATGAGGACGAACTATGGAGTTTGTTACAATAAGGATGAGGTGCTCTGTGTGCGAGCAGGTCCATAGGCAGGGACGGTTTAGGTGGACCAAACCCTAAATGACAAATGTCCATGCAGAATTTGTTAATAGATGAGCTCATTTGTCCTATTTTGTCTGCTACACCATCATAAATTGTGAAAATAATCTACTGAAAAAGGCTTTAAGACCAAGCTGATCCTCTGTTGACCGTCACATCAGTGTGACTTCAGCTAATCAGTTTTGGCCAATGCAAACTATTATTATTCGTGAGTCCATCACCAGCTGTGCAAGAATCGGATGTAGGTGAAGACAGCTTTAGCTACTGTACTGTTTTTAAACATTTTTGTTACACACCATCTAGGGATGGTGCACAGCATGAAAGGCAAGACAAAGAAAATGAAATCAAAGATTTATTGGGGTTTGGATTCGAGAGCTGACAAGGCCAAAATAACAAACAAAATTTTTTTTATTTTAAATCTCTAACTTACCAAAGCAAAAAAATGAAAGAAAAGAAAATACAATTCACAACCCTAACTTCCTAACACAAAAACAGAGGTCAAAAGGTTTTACAAATAAAATGGCGTCAAACTCCTTACTATCTCAATATTATATACACTGTTTACAAACTATTTACAGAACAGGCAACCACATTTAAAAGACAATCCAAAAAATCTATGTCAGCAGGTAAAAAGGTCAAAAATGCCAGTGGAACAAAGTACCATGAACCAAGCAAACACAAAGTTCACAACTTTAACAGATTCAAAAACTCTGCACTATACAACATACAAACGTTTCAACAAACACAAAGCAAGTGACCAAAACAAGATGACTGCCAAGGAAGTTCTGTCATGACTTTTATAACTTTTATTTTAAAGTCTTGGACTTTATTCTTGAAAAAAAAAAGATATATAAAGGATAAAATGGTGTGAAGCACCAAAAGCGGCCCATATTAAAATGAATTTGAATACTAATTTGGCTATTGTTGACTATCAAATGTCCCAGCTAACACAAGACGTAACCGTTACATAACATATTGGTAATTTTTGGTAATTTTGTGACTTACCAACTGACAACATAACTGCAACGTCGTATGATAGTAATTCCATTACCATCCCAATACCAAATACCACACACAAAGCTGCTTGGACAACACTGGAATACATCACATCCGGTCGACCGGTCGCATATGGTCTAGTCACAGAAGTTCAAATATTTTAATGGATCCGCAGTTCAAATCAGATGTGTTTGTTTATGATGAACGAGCGCTCCCATATATTATACATAGCCTAATCTGAAGTAAAATGATTGAATAAATTGTTTTCTGTAAAAGCTGCTTCTAACTGACATGTTCACACCTAAATGGTTATGAGACAAGGTATTATATGCATCATCCTTAATTTATTCTCTTAGGTAAGGTGAGATCTTCCCTTAAGGTTCATACTTATAGGGAAATTGTGCTTAATGTATTATAAAGCTTAAAGCATCAGAATCGTCCGATCACCATGACAAGGAATCGTTACTCAGTATCAGCTGCCAAAATCCTGATTAGCGCATCCCTAGTTTTCAGTTTTGTATATTTTATAAAAAAATAAAAAGTGTAGTAAAAATATATATAAAAATGTAATTTTCAAATGTTATAAATGTTTACACACATTTTTATATACAATCATTATAAGAATAAATTTTTTTTACTGATAGTCTTAAATGATTTTTGACAATATCAATGGATTTTAAGTTTTGCAAATTTAAACCTAACAACAAACATAGATTGCTCTTTTACAAATATAATACATATAAAAGACAATTAAATAAACAAACATCATATGAAAATATATTATCACACATTTAAACATTGTTAATATGACCTACAACAACAATTAATTCAGAAAAGTCATTCCTTTGCGTTATTCTAATGTATCTGAGGTGAACTTGACCACAGCGGGTTCACTTATTTTCCTTCTCAGATGGTGAAATGACCCAGCCTGCCCTCTGCACTGTGTATTATTGTACGATTAGAGCTGGCCTTTGAAAACAAGCATTCTTTTTAATGAGCGGGTGATCAGTCATCAGAGGCGCTCCGTTTGCTGGTCATCATCACTTCACAGAGCCTCTTAAAGCCCTCATTCTGCTCTCCATTAGTCTGGCCTCTTTATCTACCAAGATTTCCCTCCATATCGCCTCAGTCCCGACTGTTATTTGTGGACAAGAAAAATTTAACATGGCTCCAACGCTCTGGAAAAGCTTTCTCCAGAGTTCAGACACATTTTCCAAATTTCAATCTAGAATTAAGATTTATCTATTTAGCCATTAATGTTAGCCATGCTATGAATGGCAAATATGGAAATGTTTCCTGTTTATCTATGTGTTTCAATGATTCTGAGGTAACCAGAGATTATGAAGCTCCAGTTTAGATCCAGCTTCTTATGAAGGTTTAAGATGACCTGAACACCTATGCTATTAACTATCTGCTCTACCAAATGGTTGACCATATTTTGACTGTTTTAAATAATGACTGTTAGAGTCATTTAAAGAGTGACTGTTTTAAATAATGGTTTACACTACACAGTATTGTTGGTTTACAAGAAAATAAACAAACATAATCCTGTCGGACTACTACACTTGATTTTGGCTTTATTGTAAAAAAAGACAACAAGAAAATGTGTTAAATGAGAATCTGAAATATTTTATGGCATACTTCAAAAAATACAGATGATTTAGTGTTCAAAATTGTTTTATTTTGATTATGTTTTTAAATAATTTGGTCTTTCATTACATATTTTCAGATTTTCATAGTTTATATATATATTAATTTCGGTACTTTTACCATAAACCAACATATGAACCATTTGGTAGAGGTTGACATTTTTTTAGAAATTATGAGACGTATTAATTAAGAAATGCAATCCAAGGCAAGGCAGGTTTATTTATATAGTACATCTCATACAGTAGACAATGGTAATTCAAAGAGCTTTACATAAACAATAATAAAAGAAACAAGAAAATAAAAATTATTAACATAATTAAAGATGATTAAAACAGATAAAAACAGATTAAAATGTGTTAAAACAGGTTATAAAAAATGAAAAAGAAAGGAAAGACAAAATAATGTGATCTGTCGGACGTAGCATAGTGCTCATTCAGTAAAGGCACAGCTAATCAGATGTGTTTTCAGTCTTGATTTGAATGTATCTAATGTTAAAGCACACCTTACTATTTCTGGAAGCTGATTCCAGATTCACTTTGCTTTGACTGAACTCTTGGAATTTCTAATTTACTTGACCCTAATGATACAAGGGATCTGTTAGGTTTGTATTCAGTGAGCATATCGGTGATGTATTGAGGTCCTACACCATTTAGTGATTTATAGACAAGTAATATTACTTTAAAATCTATTCTGAATGTAACTGGGAGCCAGTGTAAAGACCTGAGGACAAGTGTGATGTTCTCTGATTTTCTGGTTCTGGTCAGAATTCTGGCAGCAGCGTTCTGGATGAGCTGCAACTGTCTGACTGTCTTTTTGGGAAAGCATGTAAGGAGTCCAGTACAGTAATCCACCCTGCTGCTGATAAAATCATGAACAAGTCCTCACTGGAAACAAAGCATCTAATTCTTGAAATGTTTTTGAGATGATAGTATGCTGATTCACTTACTGCTTTGACATGACTTCTGAAACTCATATCTGACTCCAGAAAAACACAAAGATTCTTGACCTTATTTTTTGTAGTTTGACCCTTAGAGCCAAGGTACACATTCACCTTAAGAACCTCATCTCTGTTCCCCAATGCAATGACCAGTTTTCTCTTTGTTTAACTGAAGAAAGATTTAGCACAAATCAAAAAATATTTTTCTTGGTGGGGCTGTTAAAAGGTTAAGCCACCTCTAAATCAGCTTATGAAACTGAACATTTTCCTCATGTTGTTACTAGGCCTAACAATATTGCAAATAAATAGATAAATCAAAAAATATTTTATTTGTTTCTGCAATAAATATTGATACTGAGTATACTTTCCCCAGATGAAATGAATGAGTCTGTTTGGAAAAAAAAAAAGATAATTTTAGATTGATTGGGCTCATTTTGTAGGGGAGTGCATCTAAATAAAACATAAAAAACAATCAAGATCATTGCGAAATACAGTAGAGCAAAGATGTAAATGGAATCAAGAGTATTCTAAATAAAATAAATATAAAATATATAAAAAAAATCACAAGCATTGAGGAATAAATGAAAATAAAATAAAGAGTATTTTATGGTTAACTAGGAGTCTAGCAGTATTCAGGCACAATATGAATAACTAAATGTTAAATAGCAGTGTGTAACGGGGTGTGACGCTGACAACAGGGAGTGGCGAACCAAATGCAGGGTTTATTAAATGGAATGGTCAGGCAAGTAACAGTCAACAGAGGAGCAAACAGATGTCGTGGTCAGTAAACAGGCAGATGGTCAAAAGGCAGGCAGCATACAGGAATAAACAAACAAAACAAAGCAAAGTTCAGTACATGGCAAGACTAGGCAAGGGAAATGCATCATAATGTTTACTATACAGTTTAACAAGACTCAGCAATGAGTGTCTCAAAATGAGCCATATATATGTGTGTGTAATCAGTACTTGAGCAGCATCAGCTGTGTGTTTTCAATCAGTCAGGATCAGGAACAGGTTGTGTGGTTCTTGTAGTGCATTTACCATTAAATTTGTAGTCCTATGTGATCTATGTGCACAGGCTGGATTTCTGATGATCATTACACAGTGTATAGTCTTCATCACATATATACATAAATACATTTAATCTCCTTAAAGTTACAAACACTTCAACTAATTAGTGTCTGGATCCTTTAAAGTTTAAAAACTTGAAATGCCCATCACAGGACTTAAAAACATGCAAATAGACAAACTTATTGGTAAACATTATTTAACTTTGGAATGATTCCACAAATCATGAATGTTTTCAATTGGTCAACTACAATCCTGACTCAGCATTGCAGATCCTGTGATGTGATGATTGCAGATGCACACATTGCGATATCGATGCTCAGACAATTTAATGAGCGGCCCTAATCGTAAGAATGATCACAGATTGTAATGATCTTTTAATCATGTGCAAATTGCTCAAACACTGTCATTATCTGCATAATTTTGTAACCACAGAACTTTACATTTCTGCAAAATAGACATTTGACCTATTAATTATCAGATAACTACATTACTCTTAATTGTAAAGAGAGAATAAATCTTTCTTTCTGCAGTGAAGTGATTTGAGTTGTGGTTGTGCTGTTGTCCGTGAATGAGTGTGGTGTTGAACCCTGTACAGCCTGTGTTCCCCGACCACAGAGCAACAGGAAACACTCGAGCATCAGGAAACCGGCTTGCGTTAGAGGGAGGTTGTGTTCCTGTTGTTGTCATTGTTGTCACCGTAGCTCTTTCAAAATGAAGATTTTTGCAAGCTTATTCTGATTTCAGAATAACCAGTGGTGTACCATTGCAAAGTGTTTTTACTTCACTACTTAATGTGTGACACTGCAGGCAAAAACACTGTTCATTTCATGCACCTGTCAATCCTGGGGTCAATTTTTAGGCTTTAGTTTTTCTTTCCTTTTTTTAAGATTTATTTTTGGTATCGTTGCATTTACTGTGATAGGACAGTAGATACTGACAGGTAGTGAAGTTTGGATAAAAAAGTGGGGTGTGGGATCGGGAACGGATTCGAACTCAGGATTCCCAGAGCACAGTTGCGCTAAATGTCATTGCAATTACCACTTGGCTATTGATGGCAATGGTTTTTGTTTTTGCAGAAAGTGTTTGTTCAGTGTCAGTCTATCAATTTGTATCTAGATTTCAATTCATTCATTCATTTTCTTTTCGGCTTAGTCCCCTTATTAATCTGGGGTCGCCACAGCAGAATGGACCGCCAACTTATCCAGCATATCTTTTACGTTGCGTATGCACTTCCAGCTGCAACCTATCACTTGGAAACATCCATACACACATTTTAACACACATACACTACAGACAATTTTAGCATACATAACTCAACTATACCACATGTCTTTGAACTGTGGAGGAAACTCACGTGAATACGGGGAGAACATGCAAACTCCACACAGAAATGCCAACTGACTCAGTCGAGGCTAGAACCAGCGACCTTCTTGCTGTGAGGTGATTGTGCTACCCACTGCGCCACCACATCGCCCTAGATTTCAATTATAATTCATAACTTCATAACACTACTGAAGGATATTTTCATATAGAGTTCGCCTGATTATACAAAATAAAATATGGTAACACTTTAGAATAATAGTCCATTAGTTAGTCATTTTATTTACTAACGTTAACTAAGTCTGAATAATCTTGTAAAGCATTTATTGATCATAGTTAAACATTATGTAGTACATTAATAAAAAAATCCAAAGTTGTGCTTGTTAACATTAGTTATGCAATGTGAGTTAACAGTTAGCATAAATAATGTTCACTAACATTAACAAAGATGTAGTAAATGTATTACTAATTGTTTGTTCCTGTTAGTAAACACATTAACTAAAATTAGCTAATGGACCATTATTTTAGTGTTACCCAAAATGTATATATTTATTTTTAGGTGTTCACCGTATTTTCTGAATTATGTGTTATATGTTATAGGTGTAAAAACCTTTAATAATAATAAAAAAAAAACAAGAATTTTGAACCTGACTGTTTTAGTCATAGATATTTACATTAGATGTCGCTTACCCTGTTGTTGTCTATTAGAAGGAATGCATCAATAGAGCTGCCATTTTAGTACAGGGTCGCACTCCTTTGAAATTAATGCGGGACCAAGGTGCCATGAATGGAGAACTGGCCATCCACAGCCAGAGATACAGACACATATTTACATATATCTATGAACGGGAGTCTCGGTGGCCAGTATGCAAATATTTTTTAAAAATATGAGAATAATCATTTTACAGCACTTTTCTACATCGATGGATAAGTGACCGCATGGGTATTGTCGACAGAGTATGTGTTTGTGTGCATGGAAATGTATTATCCTCCCTACCTGTTAAATTTGATCTATTCAGGGTGCTGAAACACACCCCCTCTCCTGCTTTCACTTCTAACAGAGGAAGCGATTTGTTTGAGAATGAATCTCTGTTATGAACGACTCGTTCACTTAGCCGATAATAATACAGGTTTCTGGCATCAGCATCTTGTTATATTTAATTTACATTGTTTGCTTATTTTATTCAGCAAAACTAGCATAAGCCTAGTATTTAGTGCAAGTTGGTGCTACTTTGCCTTATGGTCAACGCAGTGTGTGACTGTATTATGATCAACAACGTTAATTATTTAGGACAAAATTTCATAACATACAAAAAATGTAAAAAAACTAAATCTTACATATGAAATGTTCTGCCTTCATACTTTGTTTACTTTTTTCATTACTACACCCGTACACTGCGCTAAAGTCCAGCATCTTCACATTGGCTTTGGTCTATATCAATAGCAGCTAATACAATTATACAGAAAAGAGATTTGCATTCAGCTTTTTCTCTGGACTATATAAGTCATTTTATTCTAAAGCCAAACAATAAGACAATTCCTGAAACCATTGTCCAAAATTTCCTGCTAATGTTTCCATATTTACAATATCTAAAGCATTTTCAGTTTCCTATAAATGCATTTGTGCTGAAGATCATGTTGGGTGGCCGGCGGCTTAGTTATCATGAGGCTGAAATCTACCATTCTCCCATGCTTTTGGTTTTGTTATCTGTCTTGTAGCTTATCTCGGTTAGTTTGTGAATGTAACACTTGAGGATGAGTCAGAAATCATCGCTCCATCATGGCTTAAAAGTCTCATTGTTTTTTTTAGACAAATTTTCCCCTACCAGATTGCATCATTGAGCTTGGAGCAGAAAACAAAAACATGAATAAATAAATGGAGTGAGCCAAACTGTCCTGCTTTTTAAAGGGGACACACGGTCCTCATT
The DNA here is from genome assembly GCF_903798145.1 of Danio aesculapii. Classification (NCBI taxonomy): domain Eukaryota; kingdom Metazoa; phylum Chordata; class Actinopteri; order Cypriniformes; family Danionidae; genus Danio; species Danio aesculapii. The sequence continues at coordinate 29,144,118 of NC_079454.1, read as the reverse complement.
AACTTGCCATGCTGGAGATAATTTCATTTGTCCAACTGAAATTTCCACCCTCTGTTGCCATTTGGCACAACAATGCTTGTGCTTTATTACCTAAAAGCTACTCGATCTAATGGCTCCTGAAACCTGGGAATTAGATTTGGAAAGCTGGCTCATTAATCATCACATCTTATAATCTTTTGATGTGATTTTGTTAAAAAAAAGATGGTGTGTTAGATGTTGAGATGAAAGGGTTTGGAGATGGTGTTGGGAGATGTTGGACAATGATCCAATCCATTATTACTATTAGGAAACATTTTCATAGGTCAGTTGCAGTAAAATAATGTAGCAGAATCAAAAACATTCAATTATGTATGCTGTTGTCCTATTATGAACTTTAATTTGTCAAATATTAATATGTTTATTGTGTGTAAAATTATGTCAATTTAGAATTTCAGCATTTTTCAAGCATTTATTTTTATGCTTATGTGTAGTTTTCTTCATTTCAGTACTTGTGCTGTTTTTTTTTGCCAATGTTTGGTTGTTATTTTGTATTTCTATTTATCATTCATTTATTTGTATTGCATTATTTTTGTAATCTCTTATTATTTTCAAGTTTAGTTATGCTCATATTGTGTGTTGGTGCTATTAAGGTGGCATACAGGTAATGTTTTGGGGTTAGGTAGAATAGATAAGTTGAAGGGTGGCATAAGACAGAATCTGTGGATATTTTTGGATTTCTGCGCATAACTTTGAGAATGATCTGCATATTTTTGTAGAACGATTTGGAAAATATAGTAAATAAATAGACTGAATGATGGGTTAAAAAAATTGTGGATTTCTGTGAGCACAGATTCTGTGCAAAAATATATTACAGATATAATTATACAGTTTTTTCCAAATATAACTACAATGTAAAACATGTATGTACATAATAAGTGCACTAGACCAAATGATACTGTACTGTACATGAAATAAACAAAAAGACATTTACAATACTATCATAGATGTAATTACAATGTTATGACAATGTAATTACAATGTTATTACATAGTGAGTACATTCGAAACAAAAGTTTGTAATTACATAATGTACTGTACATGACATTTACAAAAAGACATTTACAATAGTATAATACATGTATTTACAGTGTTAAAAATTTTATTACAATTTTATAAACACATTTACAATACTATCATAGATGTAGTTACAATATTATAACACTGTAATTACAACGTTAAAACAATGTTATTGCAATGTTATAGAAATGTAAATGCAATGTTATTACAAAGTAATTACATTAAAAATAAAAGTTTGTATTTACATATGTACGGCATATATTTATCTATAAATACACAAATGTTTCTTTGTTTATTTTATGTACAGTATTTAAGTTTATAAATATTATGTTGGATGTAATTACAATGCAACAGCAATGTAATTACAATGTAATGACATAGTAATTAAGTTTATAATTACATGTGTACTGTGTAAATTTACATATCCAACTATAGATAAATACTACACATGCAATTTACAGCACAAAGAAACATTCACATTTATAAATATTGATGTTACTACAATGTAATTTCAATGTAATGACAATGTTATTACAATGTAATGACAGTAATTGCAAGCAAGACAAAAACTTGTAATTACATATTACATCTCATATGTAATAACAATGAGACGTTAAACCAAGGTTCTGACTCTCTGTGGTCCTTAAATATCCCATGGCACTTCTCGTAAAGAGTAGGGGTGTAACCCTGGTGTCCTGGCCAAATTTGCTCCATTGGCCCTTACGATCACGGCCTCCCAATTATCCCTATCCACCAAATTGGCTCCATCACTGTCCCTCCACCCCACCTATAGTTGGTATGTGGTACCAACTATATATATCCCTATCCCTATTATCCCTATTCCTATCCCTATTTCCCTATCCACCAAATTGGCTCCATCACTGTCCCTCCACCCCACCTATAGTTGGTATGTGGTAAGTGCATTGGCACCATTGTCCTGTGGCTGCCATAACATCATCCAAGTGGATGCTGCACACTGGTGGTGGTGTGGAGAGACCCGCTTCATTATTGTGAAGCGCTTTGGGTGTGTGGCCATACACAATAAGTGTGCTATTTAAATGCAATATACAGTATACAATGAAATATTTACATTTATAAATATTATCTTGGATGTAACTACAATGTAATGACAATGTAATGACATTTTAATTACAATGTATCGACACAGTAACTGCAATGTAAATATTAATTGTTACGACAAAGTTATTACATTGTTATGACAATGTAGTTTTAATGTTGACAACGTAATTTTAATGTTATAACAATGTATTTACAATGTTATAACAATGTAGTAATGTTGGCACATTGTTATGACGATGTAACTACAATGTTAAAACAATGTTGTTACATTGTAAGTACAATGTTATTACAATGTTATAACAATGTTATTACAATGTAACAATGACGTAATTGCACACAAGATAAAAGTTTATATATACATATTACATCTCAGATGTAAATACAGTGTTATAACAATGCAATTACAATGTCATTACATCCAAAATATAAGTTTTTTAGGAGTTTTCTCGGTGGCCAGTATGCAAATTTTTTTTAAATTATGAGAATGATAATTTTACAGCACTTTTCTACAGCGATGGATAAGTGAGCGCATGGGTATTGTTGACAGAGTATGTGTTTGTGTGCATGGAAATGTATTTTCCTCCCTACCTGTTAAATTTGATCTAATCAGGGTGCTGAAACACACCCCTTCTCCTGCTTTCACTTCTAACAGAGGAGCACTTATACACATATGTATAACAATGTAGTTGGCACATTGTTATGACGATGTAATTACAATGTTATAACAATGTTAATACAATATTATAACAATGTAATTACAATGTCCTCACAAGATAATTTGTAATTACATTCTGTACTTTTCATAAAATATACAAAAACACAATTACAATACTATCAGTGATGTAATTACAACGTTACAACAATGTAACTACAATGTTATACAATATAATTACAATGTTATTACATAGTATTTACATTCAAATAAAAGTTTGTAATTACATATGTACTACATATGTTTACGTATATAAACACAAATACAGTACTTGAAATGTACAAAAAACATGTTTAAGTATTATCTTGGATGTAATTACAATGTGATGACATTGGAATTACAATGAAATGACAGTAATTGCACACAAGATAAAAGTTTGTAATTACATGTGTACTGTTTGATATAAACAATCAAATACTGTATCACAATATACAAAGAAATATTTACATTTCTAAATATTATCTTGGATGTAACTACAATTTAATTACATGTAATGACAACAATTACAATGTAACGACATAGTATTTACATCCAAGATAAAAGTTTGTAATTACATATTACATGTGTACAGTGTATATTTATGTATATGAATATAATTTACAAATACTGTAAATTAAATATAAAAATATACAAAACACATTCACACACACATCAAACATCTTACAAACATGTTTATAAATCAAGATTAAAGATTGTAATTACATATTACATACATGCACTATGCATATTTAAGCATATAAATACACACTGTACATGACATGTACAAACACGCTTGTAAATCTCAGAAGTTATTACAATGTAATGACATAGTAATTACATCCAAGATAAAAGTTTGTAATTACATATTACATGTGTACTGTGTATATGTATATGACTATAATACACAAATACTGTAGATGAAATATACAAAACACCTTTTCTATACTATCATAGATGTAATTACAATGTTATAACAATGTAATTACAATGTTATAACAATGTAATTACAATGTTATAAAAATGTAATTACAATGTTATAACTATGTTATTACAATGTTATAACAGTGTAATTACAATGATATTACGTAGTAATTACAATGTAATTACATCCAAAATAAAAGTTTTTAATTACATTTGTACTGCATATGTATATACACATACTGTACTTAAAATATACAAAGAAACATGTTTAGTAATAGCATCTTGGATGTAATTACAATGTAATAGCAATGTAATTAAACAATGCAATGACATATTAAGTTTGTAATTACACGCGCCAAGTGTATATTTACATATACAATTATAAATAACAAAACACTGTGCAATATACAAAGAAACATTTACATTTATAAATATTAACTTGGATGTAACTACAATGTAAATACAATGTAACAATGACGTAATTGCACACAAGAAAAAAGTTTATAAATACATATTACATCTCAGATGTAAATACAGTGTTATAACAATGCAATTACAATGTCATTAGCACTTTTCTACATCAATGGATAAGTGACCACATGGGTATTGTCGACAGGGTATGTGTTTGTGTGCATGGAAAAGTATTATCCTCCCTACCTGTTAAATTTGATCTAATGAGGGTGCTGAAACACACCCCCTCTCCTGCTTTCACTTCTAACAGAGGAGCACTTATACACATATGTATAAGAATGTAGTAATGTTGGCACATTGTTATGACGATGTAATTACAATGTTATAACAATGTTATTACATTGTAATTACAATGCTATTACAATGTTATAACAATGGTATTACATTGTATCTACAATGTTGTTACAATGTTATTACAATGTTATAACAATGTTTTTACATTGTAATTACATTGTTATTGCATAGTATTAATAATTACTATTGCATAGTTGTTATAATAAAAATAAAAGTTTGTAAATACATATTATGCCTCAGACGTAAATACAATGTTATAACAATGTAATTACAATGTTATAACTATATAATTACAATGTTATTACATAGTAATTACATTCAAATAAAAGTTTGTAATTACATATGTACTGCATATGTTTACGTATATAAACACAAATACAGTACTTGAAATGTACAAAGAAACATGTTTAAGTATTATCTTGGATGTAATTACAATGTGATGACATAGGAATTACAATGTAACGACAGTTATTGCACACAAGATAAAAGTTTGTAATTACATGTATACTGTGTGCATATATATATATATATATATATATATATATATATATATATATATATATATATATATATATATATATATATATACAATCAAATATTGTATCGCAATATACAAAGAAATATTTACATTTCTAAATATTTTCTTGGATGTAACTACAATGTAATTACATGTAATGACATTAGTTACAATGTATTGACATAGTATTTACATCCAAGATAAAAGTTTGTAATTACATATTACATGTGTACTGTGTATATTTATGTATATGAATATAATTTACAAATACTGTAAATGAAATATAAAAAATATACAAAACACATTCACAGAAGACTTCCAGTATGGCGTTGGAACGAGTGGCAGTGTAGATTGAGAGCTCCCAGACAGACATATTATACTCCCCGAATTTAACCTGATATACTTGTTGAAATTAACGAACAAACATGGAGGGGGATAAGCAACGAAAGGCTAAAAGTAAATTACCTCAAAAACCTGAGAAACATGGGAAACAAACGACGGAAAACGAAAGCACCGCTGGTGAACACGAGGCCGAAGATTCCTCTCAAGCGTGTATCGGTGCTATATACGCTAAAATTAAAGCTATCCGATCGGATGTGAAGACGGAGTTAAACAACTTTCACAAGACGCTTCTTACAGAAATGAAAACTGACTTGACAAACTTCAGAGCGGATATCAACCTTAAACTGGATGAAATCGCAACAGATCTGAAGGATGCGATGGGTAGATTGGAGGAGGCCGAACAGAGAGTGGCGGATTTAGAGGACTGGAGCACCGGAGCTAAAGAAGTGCTATGTCAAACCCTTGAAATCCAACAGAAAATGCAGACTAAACTGACGGATATCGAAGCAAGATCTCGACGAAACAATATACGTTTACACGGAATCCCGGAGGAGGCTGAAGGGAACAACATACATGAGTTTATTGAATGTTTCATCAAGACGGAATTATCCCTCTCCGATACCGAATTTGGGATACAGCGCTGTCACAGGGCGCTCGGCCCCAAGCCGCCGCCGAATGCTAATCCCCGATCTGTTGTGATTTACTTTCTAGAATATAAAACCAAAGAATTGGTGCTTCGTTCAGCTTGGAGAAAAAAGGAAGTTCACTTGAATGGTAAACGAGTGTACTTTGACCAAGATTACCCCGCGGAAACCCAGAAGATGAGGAGGGCATTCGCTCCAATAAGGAAACTTCTCAAAGAAAAGGGTCTCCGTTTTCAGACACCACCTCCGGCTAAACTTTGTGTATTTTTTAAAGATGGTCCAGTTGTTTATAACAGCGTAACCGAAGCTATGGAGGATCTGCAAAAGAAAGGAGTGACTACTGCTAACATCAGAGAGGATCACACCTCCGCATCGGCATCCATGGAGAAGCTGAGTAAAATCTCCTGGGAGACAGCGGGCGCAAAGCAACGGCGCGGCAGAGAGACACATCTGGAGAAAACGCGGAAAAGGCTCCAGGATTTCCACCGAGACATTGGAGATACTGAATGACTTTCTCTCAGGGTAAAATTAGTTAATAATAATTGTTACACCTACTATTAAAACTACCAAAATGTTATAATAAGGACAATATTCATTTAAAAGCTCGAAACATTTATACAATTTGAGTTGTAAAAAATGTAAAAATAATTTTGATTTAAGTTCTAGCCCAATAGATTTATAAATGGGGAAAAAAAATTGTCTGGGAGTTCTGGGAAGAATTAGTTCCACTAAGTGCACTGATTTATAATATCGGTTTGCACTGGGGAGGCCCTTCGTTAACCGGAGATTTTCCTTTCCAAACAGAAGTTACTTTGGAAGAAACTTTGATTATGGAAGTTACTGTTATTTTTATATTTTATTTTATTTATTTATTTCTTTTCCTGTTTTGTGTTAACTGTTATAATGTAATGATCATCCAGGGCTTACAGTATGATAATGTACATGATGACACATGTCGCACCAAGAACATAGAATAATATCACTTAATGTTAACGGGTTACAAAATCCCATCAAGAGAAGTAAACTTATAGCGAAGATGAAAAGAGAGAACCAACATATAATTTTTTGGCAGGAAACTCATCTGATACCATCTGAACATGAAAAATTAAAAAGATTAGGATTTAGAAACACATTTTACTCATCATATAATAAGGGACATGCTAGAGGAGTTGCAATATTGATATCAAATAATGTGACCTTCCAGGCTACCAACCAAATTGCTGATAAAGAAGGGCGTTACATTCTGGTGAAAGGGATACTCGATTCGAGAGAAGTAACATTGTTTAACATTTACAGACCACCAGGACAGGATAAAATATTAATTAAGAAAATATTTGACCTAATGAATTCAGAAGTTTTGGGTACTCTTATTTGTGGGGGGACTGGAACGTACAGTTGCATCCTACCCTTGACTCTTCAAATCCAACAAAGAAGACAAATTCTGAATCACTGTTTGTTAAGAGGATGCTAAAGGCCGCAGGCCTGTGTGATATATGGAGGGAACTCCCCATCTAGTACACAGTTTACTTTCTTCTCCCATCCTCACAAGGTTTACTCTAGGGTTGACTATTTTTTTATGTTTCACTCAGAGAGGCACAGAATTATAGATTGTGAAATAGGAGTTAAAGATGTTTCTGATCATGCGGGACTGTATTTGAGACTCCATCTTGATGTTCAACCCAAAAACACTATTTGGAGATTAAATACTAGTTTTCTGAATGATCGCCAATGTAAAGAATACATTAAAAAAGAAATTAAGGACTACATTGAGTTTAATAATAATGAGGATATGTCACCATGTGTTATATGGGACGCTGCCAAGGCAGTGCTGAGAGGAAAGCTCATAAAGTGGGCATCGAGGAAAAAAAAAGAAAAACAGATGTTAATGAATGTCTTAACAAATAAGTTAAAGATACTGGAACAGAAACATATTGAATTAAAGAAACCTGAATTACTAGATGAAATAAAAATAATAAAACAACAAGTAAATAAGATTCTTGACAAACAAGTGGTGATTAAACTCAAATATGTTAAACAGAACTATTATGAGAGCGGTCCCAGAGCTAAAAGAATGTTAGCTTGGAGACTTCGTAAACAACAAACAGAAAGGTCAATTTTTAAAATGAAGGATCCTGAAACCAATGTAATGTGTTACAAACCAGAAGAAATATCACAATCTTTTGAAAATTACTATAAGAAACTATACTGTCAGCCAGAAGCAGCAGACCCCTCAATTATAAAAAGTTTTTTGGAATCTCTAGATTTACCATCAGTAGGAGTGAAACAAAACAAATCGTTAACACAAGAAATTACAGAAACAGAAATTGATAATGCAATATCAAACTTAAAAACAAACAAAGTACCGGGAGGGGATGGATACCCAGCAGAGTGGTATAAAACCTTTAAGGAATTTCTGAAACCCATGCTTCTAAAATGTTTTAACCATATTCTTAGGGGAGGGGGAACTCCAGTGTCCTGGAAACAAGTTATTATATCCGTAATACCAAAGGCTGGAAAAGATAGGACAGAATGCGGCTCATACAGACCTATTTCAGTTTTAAATATAGATTACAGAATATACGCATCAATAATAGCAAAAAGATTAGAGAATATAGTTCCTGAAATAATTGATACTGACCAAACAGGATTTGTTAAAAATAGGCAGACACACGATAATGTAAGACGTGCTTTATTTTTAACTGGAGAACATGAGTAAGAATAATTACAAATCTTTGGCAATTAGCCTTGATGCTGAAAAAGCTTTCGATTCGGTGCGATGGGAATATTTGTACCTGGTACTGGAACGCTTTGGCTTTAATAAAGAAGTTATAGGAAGTCTTAAACCATTATATCATTTACCAACAGCCCAGATTAAAATAAATGGTAATGTCTACAGCTCAATTACACTGGAGCGGGGATGTCGTCAGGGATGCCCCTTTAGTCCCACACTTTTTGCTCTATTCATAGAGCCATTAGCTCAGACTATCAGAGAACATACGGAAATTTTGGGCATTTCAATGGAAAAAACAGAACATAAAATATGTCTGTATGCGGACGACGTCCTCGTGACTATCTCCGACCCAGATTCTAGTTTACCTAAACTTATGTCTTGCCTTGAACAATTTGGTTGGTATTCGGGATATAAACTAAATTTACACAAAACTCAATGCCTTTCTTTTAATTATTTACCACAGGAAAACATACGTAATAAATATAATTTTAAGTGGAAAACAAAGAATATTAAATATCTAGGGATAATTATACCTAAAAATTTGACTAAAATGTATACAACTAACTATGGCCCTATGACAAAGGAGATAAGAGCAGACCTGGATAGTTGGACACCCCTACCTTTAAGTTTATATAACCGAATAGAAATTATAAGGATGAATGTTCTGCCGCGACTGCTGTTTCTTTTCCAATCTCTACCTATAGAAATACCAAAAAAACTATTTAATGATTGGAATCAAATGATTTCGAGATTTATATGGAAAAATCTGAAACCCAGAGTGAGAATTAAAACACAAAGGAAAGGGGAGGATTGTCTCTTCCGTGTTTGGAGGATTATTATAAAGCAGTACTATAACCTGTACTATAAAAACGACTGTATAAGAAGAATGTAATAGTTGTATGTGATGCCTCTGGTGATCTGTTTGTTCCGTTATGTTAAAATGAATAAAAAACAAAAGTAAAAAAAAAAAAACACATTCACACACACATCAAACATCTTACGAACATGTTTATAAATCAAAATTAAAGATTGTAATTACATATTACATACATGCACTATGCATATTTAAGCATATAAATACACACTGTACATGACATGTACAAACACGCTTGTAAATCTCAGAAGTTATTACAATGTAATGACATAGTAATTATATCCAAGATAAATGTTCGTAATTACATATTACATGTGTACTGTGTATATGTATATGACTATAATACACAAATACTGTAGATGAAATATACAAAACACATTTTCCATACTATCATATATGTAATTACAATGTTATAACAATGTAAATACAATGTTATAACAATGTAATTACAATGCTATAACAATGTAATTACAATGTTATTACATTGTAATTACAATGTCATTACATTGTAATTACACTGTCATTACAATGTTATAACAGTGTAATTACAATGCTATTACGTAGTAATTACAACGTAATTACATCAAAAATAAAAGTTTTTAAATACATTTGTACTGCATATGTACATACACATAAAATATACAAAGAAACCTGTTTAGTAATAGCATCTTGGATGTAATTACAATGTAATAGCAATGTAATTACAATGCATATTAAGTTTGTAATCACACGTGCACCGTGTATATTTACGTATACAATTATAAATAACAAAACACTGTGCAATATACAAAGAAACATTTACATTTATAAATATTAACTTGGATGTAACTACAATGTAATTACAATGTAACAACGACATAATTGCACACAAGATAAAAGTTTATAAATACATATTACATCTCAGATGTATATATGCATCTTATCCTCCCTACCTTTTAAATTTGATCTAATCAGGGTGCTGAAACACACCCCCTCTCCTGTTTTCACTTCTAACAGAGGAGCACTTATACACATATGTATAAGAATGTAGTAATGTTGACACATTGTTATGACGATGTAATTACAATGTTATAACAATGTTATTACATTGTAATTACAATGTTATAACAATGTTATTACATTGTAATTACAATGTTATAACAATGTTATTACATTGTAATTACAATGTTATTGCATAGTATTAATAATTACTATTGAATAGTTGTTATAATAAAAATAAAAGTTTGTAAATACATATTATGCCTCAGACGTAAATACAATGTTTTAACAATGTAATTGCAATGTTATAACAATATAATTACAATGTTTTTACATAGTAATTACATTCAAATAAAAGTTTGTAATTACATATGTACTGCATATGTTTACGTATATAAACACAAATACAGTACTTGAAATGTACAAAGAAACATGTTTAAGTATTATCTTGGATGTAACTACAATTTAATTACATGTAATGACATTAATTAAAATGTAACGACATAGTATTTACATCCAAGATAAAAGTTTGTAATTACATATTACATGTGTACTGTGTATATTTATGTATATGAATATAATTTACACATACTGTAAATAAAAAATAAAAAATATACAAAACACATTCACACACACATCAAACATCTTACAAACATGTTTATAAATCAAGATTAAAGATTGTAATTACATATTACATACATGCACTATGCATATTTAAGCATATAAATACACACTGTTCATGACATATTGTAATTACAATGTTATTACAATGCTATAACAGTGTAATTACAATGCTATTATGTGGTAATTACAATGTAATTACATCCATAATGAAAGTTTTTAACTACATTTGTACTGCATATGTATATACACATACTGTACTTAAAATATACAAAGAAACATGTTTAGTAATAGCATCTTGGATGTAATTACAATGTAATAGCAATGTAATTACAATGCAATGACATTAAGTTTGTAATTACATTCGCACCGTGTATATTTACATATACAATTATAAATAACAAAACACTCTGCAATATACAAAGAAGCATTTACATTTATAAATATTAACTTGGATGTAACTACAATGTAATTACAATGTAACAACGACGTAATTGCACACAAGATAAAAGTTTATAAATACATATTACATCTCAGATGTAAATACAGTGTTATAACAATGCAATTACAATGTCATTACATCCAAAATATACGTTTTTTTTAGGAGTTTTCTCGGTGGCCAGTATGCAAATATTTTTTTAAATTATGAGAACGATAATTTTACAGCACTTTTCTACATCGATGGATAAGTGACCACATGGGTATTGTCGACAGGGTATGTGTTTGTGTGCATGGAAACGTAATATCCTCCCTACCTGTTAAATTTGATCTAATCAGGGAGCTGAAACACACCCCCTCTCCTGCTTTCACTTCTAACAGAGGAGCACTTATACACATATGTATAAGAATGTAGTAATGTTGGCATATTGTTATGACAATGTTATTACAATGTTATAACATTGCTATTACATTGTAATTACAATGTTATTACAATGTTATAACAATGTTATTACATTGTAATTATAATGTTATTGCATAGTATTAATAATTACTATTGCATAGTTGTTATAATAAAATAAAAGTTTGTAAATACATATTATGCCTCAGACGTAAAATACAATGTTATAACAATGTAATTACAATGTTATAACAATATAATAACAATGTTATTACATAGTAATTACATTCAAATAAAAGTTTGTAATTACATATGTACTGCATATGTTTACGTATATAAACACAAATACAGTACTTGAAATGTACAAAGAAACATGTTTAAGTATTATCTTGGATGTAATTACAATGTGATGACATAGGAATTACAATGTAACGATACAGTAATTGCACACAAGATAAAAGTTTGTAATTACATGTATACTGTGTGCATATATATATATATATATATATATATATATATATATATATATATATATATATATATATATATATATATAAACAATCAAATACTGTATCGCAATATACAAAGAAATATTTACATTTCTAAATATTATCTTGGATGTAACTACAGTGTAATTACATGTAATGACATTAATTACAATGTAACGACATAGTATTTACATTAAAAAGATAAAAGTTTGTAATTACATATTACATGTGTACAGTGTATATTTATGTATATGAATATAATTCATAAATACTGTAAATTAAATATAAAAAATATACAAAACACATTCACACACACACATCAAACATCTTACAAACATGTTTATAAATCAAGATTAAAGATTGTAATTACATATTACATACATGCACTATGCATATTTAAGCATATAAATAGACACTGTACATGACATGTTCAAACACGCTTGTAAATCTCAGAAGTTATTACAATGTAATGACATAGTAATTATATCCAAGATAAAAGTTTGTAATCACATATTACATGTGTACTGTGTATATGTATATGACTATAATACACAAATACTGTAGATGAAATATACAAAACACCTTTTCTATACTATCATAGATGTAATGACAATGTTATAACAATGTAATTACAATGCTATAACAATGAAAGGACAATGTTATAACAATGTAATTACAGTGTTATAACAATGTTATTACATTGTAATTACAATGTTATTACAATGTTATAACAGTGTAATAACAATGTTATTACATTGTAATTAGAATGTTATTACAATGTTTTAACAGTGTAATTACAATGCTATCACGTAGTAATTACAATGTAATTACATCCAAAATAAAAGTTTTTAATTACATTTGTACTGCATATGTAAATACACATACTGTACTTAAAATATACAAAGAAACATGTTTAGTAATAGCATCTTGGATGTAATTACAATGTAATAGCAATGTAATTACAATGCAATGACATATTAAGTTTGTAATTACACGCGCACCGTGTATATTTACATATACAATTATAAATAACAAAACACTGCAATATACAAAGAAACATTTACATTTATAAATATTAACTTGGATGTAACTACAATGTAATTACAATGTAACAACGACGTAATTGCACAAGATAAAAGTTTATAAATACATATTACATCTCAGATGTAAATACAGTGTTATAACAATGCAATTACAATGTCATTACATCCAAAATATAAGTTTTTAATTAAATACATCGTAATGATGGCCACTTAAAGTGGGAAACTATCGTTTTTTATATATTTTCAGTACTCAGTTATTTTCTGTAATTTTTTAAGTTTCAGTAATGTTGTTCGGTTGGTAGTTTAGACCTGTTGTCATGCAGAATGTGATTTTAATGTGATTAACTCACAATGCAGAATGTTATTAAAGTAGCTGTTTGATATCCCTCTAACTGCCCCACCAAGAAAAAAAAATTGGATTGCATTTCTTAACTCCTGATGTCGCTAGTTAAACACACTCATTGCATTTGTTTTCTAACACATCCCATAATTTCTAAAATAAATTTAACCCTCAAGCTAGTAAAATGAGCAAGAAAAAGACAACTCTGCAAAATTTTATTTATTTACTTTTTTTTTTTTTTTGCGAGGGGTAAAAGGCCCAGGACCCATGAACTACCAGGGAATGGATCTGCAACCCATTTGTCAACAGAACAGGTGAATCCAACATGTCTGTGCAAGAAGATCAACTGCTGGATATTGTAAATGACGTTGGCCATTCACATATTGTGTCTTTTTCCATGCACAATTTCATTATTTCCAATGGAGGCACATGGCTTGTGCGCGCATATTGGGATCGACGAGTGCAAGAGGGATGGAATATGTATGAAATATACACACATTTTGGTAGACTATTTATCAACATAACAAACACTGCTAATTCATTTTCTCCATATATAAAATTTGTATCAGAGTTGGAGCAATGTTTTGTCAGCATGGCATCTTCTGAGAAAAGGGTTGATGGTCGCCTAGTGATGGTTAACCCCCCCACACATACACCCAGGCCGTGGTAAAATTGTCAAGCATTGATTGGTCCGTTGTGATAAAAAGGTTGGGAACCACTGTTATATAGCATTATGCCTGTTCTCTCTTTAAACATTTGGAGGCACAGATAGATTTGAAGGAAACAAACAGAATGAGAATCTAAAGATCATTTAAGTGGCAGGAAGCTCTTTACGGCTTTACTGTTTATTCATTTCTTGAAGTCTCTCCGGGCATATTTCTATAGCCATCTTTACTAAGAGTGATGGTGGGCATATTTTCAGTAAAGCTGCATCACCTTCATTTTATGATTGGGCAGATAGTGAAACTTTTGGTTTGGTTTCATATTGCATTTTAATGCTTCAGTTTAAATTTGATTTAACTTCATGAGTTACATAACAACCGCTGACTGTTGGAAACACTGCAGAGTTCACCACAAAATTG